>NC_134103.1:94828637-95139232 GCF_000715075.1 Nicotiana tabacum
GATCGTGACAAAAATATAAGATGACCTTTTAGGTCATCACAAAAATAGGTAGATATACCAAATAGGAGCGTCGGATAAAAATCGCTGTATAACAAAAAATAGGCGAAAAGTTCGCTCCCTACAATTACGTGGATACTGAGTGGAAAGCAAATAAAAAAAGAAAACATTCCCTACATGTGACTAGTCGTGCGTGTGTATACCCATATGCAGGTGTGTCTAATTTTTTTATTATATGCAACATGTATTTCCCTTTACTTGTATAATTTGTGGATAATTTTTTTTACCTTGTGTATAAATGTGATAGATGAATATTTTAGATCTTGCATATTGATTATTCATTCATCATTGAATAATGAATGTATAGATGTATATAGCCATGTTTGTACGTGTACCATATATAATTCATGTGTAGATGTGTGTAAAATTTATATTATGTGCTATATGTGTTTTCCTTTGCATGTATAATTTATGGATAAATCTGTTTAATCCGTGTATAAATGCAATAATTGTATATTTATTCGAGCTTGCAGATTCAATATTCATTTGTCATTGAATAAAAATGTGTAGTTGTATAACTCTGTTTGCACGTATAATGTGTGCAGTGTAAATTTTTTATATAAAAGCAGATTCATTACTGCTTTGTTTTATATGTATAAATTGCATATATTGAAAATAAACCGATTGATAAGACATAAAGCGTATCATCATATTTGACTACGAAGGAAGGAACTCGAAGTGAAAGGGCACCATCTTGTTGTGCAGCAGGAAAACAATCCCAAAAAAAGATAAATAAAATTATAACTAAAACTCAAGTACTAGCAACGCTACTTCATCTTCAAATTTCTCCGATTGATTAACAATCATTTAACCTTCGACTAAATTATCTTCTTGTTTCGCCCGTCCGTCATCCCACAACAGTGCGCTAGACCTTTTTCGTATATTGTTAATATCATAACCAACTTTTAGAAATAGAAATCTTCACTTTAATGGGAACATAAACCTTCACTTCAATAAGAGATATTGAGCAAACACGAGGGAATGAAGGGAGAGAGAAACCAAATTTTTTACTTCGCTACGCTCAGAGAGAGACCAAAATAGAAAATAAACGAGACCTTTTTTGTTGGGTATCATATTCGTATATTTTCATATAGGTGCCTTATCCCCTATAATCCCTAAAATTAAGTGATTTCAAATTACAATCCCTCAGTTACGGCTAACTTGTCAACTAGCTTAACTAGCTAAAAAAAGTAAAAAGGATGTGTACGACGTTTAAAATGAGTTATAAAAATAAAATGGGTTTATTTAGAGTTTATAACTTATATGAGCTACTAGTTCAGTTAATTGTTCAATGATACAATCGAGCCGTTTTGAGCACTCATATTTAAAATGTACTAATTTTAGAGTACAAGCGTTGCGTGTGTACTTCATGTCAATGAGTAAAATATTTGCAAAAACTATACAAATATTATTAACATATGTAATTGAGTTATAAATAAAACTTAAAAAAATACAAGTTCTTGAAAATGATGGATATTGATAATATATAGCAAACTTAATAAAGAAAAAATTATGTACGTCACATAAAAGTATTCTAATGTCTTATCATAACTTTGGTATATAAGATGTGCATTTGCTTTAATGGCTTAAACATAACAGAATAATATGTTGACTCGTACTCAAATATATTTTGTATCAATATTATGTTCTTCATGGCCTTAAAATATATTCCATTTGCTCAAGTACATAATATAAATTTCATCTTATTCCTTAATGGAACTCAAACTGAAAAATCTAAAAAATAAAAAAAGACTCCATATTAGTAGGTTTAACTCTCATACGAAGAATTTAATTAGATGGGTATTGTTTAAACCCAACTAAATGTGTTTCTAGAAAAAATAATTATCATAAAAACTAAGGTATAAAATCAATATTTATTATTATCTTAACCAACGTAAAAGTATCGTAATGTAATATATTTGCCAAAAGGCATATAAATCTATTAACTTTTCATGTAAATTTTAATGGGCATTCAGATAAATCACTACAATAGTGTTTGCAATATTTTTTTTTTATCTGTATATACATTTTTTATTTTTTGAATTATAGTTAGCTAATTAAAAGCTATTTATTGATAATATTTGGTGATACTATACTTGAATTCAATTGATTGGATATTATCTCTCTTAATTCACGAATAATATTGCTGAAATATGATTTATTTTATTATTTGGTTTGCTTTATCATGAGAGTCTTACTATTAATACTGATTTGTCACAAGTTTTATAGTTATATCATTAATTAAAGGTAATCATGAGTCAAAATACACACGAAGTATTAAAAGACAACAAAAACCTAAAACCAAGGAATTCGTTTTTAAAATTTCAAAACTAAATTCAAAATAAAATGCATAGTTAATGGCGTTTGGATCTTTTGATTTAAATTTTAAATAATAAACATATTCTTTGTCCCTCAAGTGAGTTTCTACTTCCACGTCCATGTAACGATCCGATCGGTCGTTTTGAGTATCACAACCATGTTTCCCTATTTACTACTCAATTTATGTCTTACAATTTATTTATGACATATCGGGTTAGTTGGTTCGGGTCCGGAGGAATTTCGGAGTGAAATGAGACACTTAGTCTCATATTTGAAAACTTAAGTTGGAAAAGTTGATCGGATATTGATTTATGTGTAAACGACCTCGGAATTTAATTTTGTTGATTCCAATAGCTCCGTATGGTGATTTTGGACTTAGGAGCGTATCCGGAAAATATTTTGGAGGTCCGTAGTGGAATTAGGCTTGAAATGCCGAAAGTTGAATTTTTGGAAAGTTTGACCAGGGGGTTGACTTTTTGATATCGAGGTCGAAATCTGATTCTGGAAATTGGAACAACTTCGTTATGTCATTTATGACTTGTGTGCAAAATTTGAAGTCATTCCGGATTGATTTGATGTATTTCGGCATAAGATATAGAACTTAAAATTTCAAAGTTTACTAATCTCGAATTGGGGCATGATTTGTTGTTTTAGCGTTGTTTGATGTGATTTGAGGCTTCAACTAAGTTCGTATGATGTTTTAGGTCTTGGTTGTATATTTGGTTGAGGTCCCGAGGGGGATCGGGTGAGTTTCGGGGTGCTTTCGAACCATTTCTAGGCCATTTTTAGTTGTTGGTTTTTGGCCACAGAGGTATGCATCGCGATCGCGGACAAATGGTCGCGATCGCGAAGAGCAATTTTGTTGTTTGGGCACTATGAATCACGATCGCTGAAGCCTTTTCACGATCACGTAGAGGGAAATCCTACTGCACTGACCCGATTTTGGAAGCTTATATCTCGCAATCTATAAGGAATTTGGAGATGATCCAAAACTTAAATTGTAGCCCTTGATGTCTAGTTTTGATAAAGGTAAACCATTTATGATTTGGAGTTGTGTACAAAAAGTTATGGTAGATACACTATAGGCTGTCTAGGAAGAGTTTAAAAATCTTTGTTGCACACGTCTGACTTTAGAAGCTTATATCTAGAAATCTATAAGGAATTGGGAGTTGAGCAACAAATGAAAATTATAGCCCTGTGTGTCTAGTTTTCGAAAAATTAAACCATTTATAATTTGAAGTTTTTTACAAAAGGTTATGACCATTATACTAGAGGTTGTCTGGAAGAGTTGGGGGAGTTTGTTCTTCGCGATCGCGATTGGTTTTCCGCAATGGCGAATAGCAATTTTGGGGATGAAAATTTTTGTGTTTCGCGATCGCGAAGAGTAAATGCCTGGACAAAAGATATATTTTGAGGTTTCGGCCATTTTAACACATTTGGAGCTATGGAGCTCGGATTGAAGCGATTTTCACCATATGGATTGAGGTAAGTGATTCTTACTCGATTTTGGTTAAATTACACGAATCTATTATTGTTTTTATTAACAAATTAGTGTTTTGGGTTGAAAATAGTAGAAAACGTCATAGACTTTAATTGAGGATTTGAAGGCCGAGTTGTGGTCGAATTTGAGTAATTTTGGTATGGTTAGACTCGTGGTTGAATCGGGGTTCGGATTTTGTAAGTTTTATCAGATTCCGATACGTGGGTCCCACAGGTAATTTTTGGGGCGTAATTTCGGATTTTGTAAAAATATTAGTATTTTGATATGTAATTAATTCCTATAATTTTTGTAGGCTGAATCAAATTAATTGTGACTAGATTCGATCCGTTTGGAAGTTGATACGCGCAAAATAACTCTGAAGGAGACTCTGTTAGTTGCGGATCGTAATATAGAATGCAGCTCATCTATGTTCCCATAATTATTAACCACACCTCTATGCCCACAAGGCCGCTATACATATATGTACCTACACAATAAAATGTGCAGCAAGTGTAGTACGAGTACGAAAATAAAGTGTACCCAATAAGTATCAAGCCTAATCTCGAAGTGGTAGAGACGAGATAGCCGAGTTTGACACTCACTATAGGTCAATAATAATAATTGGAATACATTATAATTATTCAAATCAGCATGGTTCACAGAGTTAACAATAATTTTATTCAATTAGAAAAAATAATAAAAATCCTTCAAATGTAATAATTTTCCAATTTATTTATTTAAATCATGCAATTTCAATAAAACTTCCAATTTATCAAATAGCTTTACAAGTTGCAATTCAATTTCAATAAATTTTCAATTTATCAATTAAATCTCATTTACAGGAATAACAATTAATTCCTTAACAAGCAAGAATAATAATTCATTAAATTCCAAGAATTTTCTAATTTATCAATTAGCTTCGCAAGCTGAAATAAATTATTAAAGTATCGTGTAATTATTATTATTAAGAACGATTCCTGTCGAGGACGTACGACCCGATCCAGAATGTTGTGTACATTGCCGAGGGACGTGCGGCGCGATCCATAGATGCATCTATCCTGCCGAGGCGTTCGGCCAGCTCCACAAGAAAGGAGGATATTTTCTTATGTACCTCCGGAAGGAGAGTATATTTATTATGAGATAAATTCGGGAGGAGAACAATTTTTTTTAACAATTAATTGATTTAAACAGAAAATCAAGCATAAGAGATTTCCATCCTTTAATAATTTTATCTAATAATTCACAATATATATATATATATATATATGTATATATATCAAATAATATTAATTAAACAAAGAATACAATTTACACAAGTAATTCATGCTTTGAGTCTTAAACTACCCGGACTTTAGCATTAATAGTAGCTACACACGGACTCTCGTCACCTCGTGCATACGTAGCCCCCACAATTAGCAACAATTATTTAATTTTAATCACCTATGAGGTAATTTTCCCCAAACAAGATTAGACAAGAGACTTACCTTGTCTCAATGCCCACTTCCGATCACGATGTCGTGTAAAAACTTCAATTAGATGCCGAAAAATCCAAAACTATCCAAAAGTTATATAAAATAATTAATATATATTCAATAAATTCGAAATTCATCGATTAAATAAATTACCCTATCCAAAATGGTAAAATTTCTAAAATTCACCCCGGGCCCATGTGCTCGGATTCTGGAAATTTTCACATGAAAACGTTACCCATAATCTCAAGAAATCAAATATATCATTTCTATCCAATTCCATAACCATTTTCGTGGTGAAAAATCAAAAATACCAATTTCTAGGTTTTTCTTCAAAACTCCAAATTTTCACAAATTTTCATGTCTAAATCCATGTATAAACCTTGTATTTAACTCACAACTAGTAGGAATCACTTACCTCATGGTTGATGCTGGAAAGGGTGCTCAAAAATAGTCCCCAAAATCGGCTCCCATGAAGAAATGGAGTAGAAATGAGTCCAAACCCCGTCTTTAACAGAACACTGCCCAGAATCGTTCTTTTTCGCGTTCGCGACAAATGCCTCGCGTTCGCGAAGGCCAAATGCTCTTGCCCCAGTATTTCCCCTTCGTGTTCGCGTGACCAGTGTCTTGTTCGCGAAGGCCTATCCATGTAAGGCATCGTGTTCGCGTTCAAGCCATCGCGTTCGTGTAGGCCAGATAGCCTTAGGCCCGTCTCCTCCTTTCTTCTACGCGTTCGTGATTGACCCTTTGTGTTCGCGTAGTTTCCTCAGTCAATCCCTCCGCGTTCGCGAACTAAACCTCGCATTCACGAAGACCGAAACCCAGCGGCCTTAAAACTCCTCTTCGCGTTCGCGACCCACTGATCGCGTTCGCGAAGCACAAGATAGCAGCCACCATTTTCCTTCTTCGCGGACGCGGGACTCCCTTTGTGTTCGTGAAGAACAAAACCAGAACCAGCAAACCAGCAATAACTTTTCATCCAAATTTGATCCGAAACTACCCCAAAACACATTCGAGATCCCGGGACCCCGTCCAATTATACCAACCTATCCCAAAACACAACACGAACTCGCTCGAGGCCTCAAATCGCATCAAACAAAATCAAAACCATGAATTGCACATCGATTCAAGCCTAATAAACTATTGAACTTCTAACTCCCACATCCGATGCCGAAACCTATCAAATCAAGTCCGATTGACCTCAAATTTTACACACAAGTCATAATTGATATTTCGGACCTGCTCCAACTTCCAGAATAGGAATTCGACCCCGATATCAAAAAGTCAACTCCCCGGTCAAACTTCCAAACTTAAATTCTTGTTTTAGCCATTTCAAGCCTAATTTCACTATGGACTTCCAAATAAAATTCTGATCACGCTCTTAAGTCCATAATCACCATACGAAGCTGTTGGAATTATCAAAATTCTATTCCGGGGTCGTTTGCACATACTTCGACATCCTGTCACTATTTGAACTTAATTGTTTTAATTGTTTCATCAAAATTCTATATCTCGGGCTAGGGACCTCGGAATTTGATTCCGGGTATACGCCCAAGTCCCAAATCACGATACGGACCTACCGAAACTATCAAAACACTGATCCGAGTCCGTTTGCTTAAAATATTGACCAAAGTCAAACTTGGCCTTTTAAGGCTAACTTAAGGAACCAAGTGTTTCGATTTCAACCCGAACACTTCCAAATTCCGAACCAACCATCCCCGCAAGTCATAAATCAATAAAAGCACATTCGGGGAGTTTTATTTTAGGGAACGGGGTTCTAAAAGTTAAAATGACCGGTTGGGTTATTACATTCTCTCCCACTTAAATATACGTTCGTCCTCGAACGTGCTAAGGACTGTTCCTGAATTGTACAAAATCATTTTTTTAACACCTCGTGCACCTACCCGTGCTACCACACCCAGTTGAGCACATTAACTCGAGCCAATCTGAAGATTCTCCCCTTTATCTTGGTAAATAAGTCTTAGAGCCAAATTCTAACATCCAGAATTTTTCACCATGCCAGTTTCCAACTTATGAGCACCGTATCAATCACTACACGATGCACTAATACAGGATTGCATACCTTGGTTGAATTTAAACCATGCACCACACCATTCGCATGCCCATAATAACATACTCGATAACAATAGTCAAGATTCCACGAATCTGGTGCCCACAACACATCTCATGATACATATAAGTCATGTTCGAACTCTCGCAATGCTTCCATGATGGAAGAAATGTGTAGGAATTCATAACCAACTGCCGAGTCAATAATTTACTGAGTTTCTCCTTCTGACAAGGACCATTATCTCATTCTGAACTGGGTAGCGATGTTTATTGTTTAATATACCTTATATAAATCTAATTGCACTGATTTCAGGTCCAATAGTCTCATCTCACCCAGTATAAAATACACAGGAAATAGGTCGCCTTAAACCCTGACTAAGGCCTCGTATGACGCCAACAATACGCCAACATGCTACAAACTGGAATGTGATACATAAGGAAAAATGAACTAACTAGACAACTAAAAAGGTGTCATGAACCTTCCTTAGAAAACGGGACATAAAACACACAAAATAGAATATAGGGGACTGTACTCAACATCACACTGTTACGGCATGCAACCCGATCCAAACAACATACCCATGGTGGCGTGCCACCCGATCCGCATAAAAAGAATCTATAAGAAAATACTTACCGAGCTAGAATGCTCATTACTACAAAATATCCGAATATCGGACACAAGCACGCTTAGTACATAATATCATCCCTGGAAGGATTGACAGTGCCATACGCTACAAAAATCAAGCACAACTAAGGTGCGATATATGATCTGAATCTCGAGAGCCATCCTGCTCACATAACACTATCGCTACGCGGAACCTCATAACATAAGAAATTTATCAAGTCGTTTCATAACTCACACGGCACAATATAGTATTACATGAACTAACCAACGATGAAATGACATCCAACGTCCGAATACTCCTCCATAGGGAGCTTTCATGCTGAAATGAACACATCCGGCCTGATATAGAGCTCGTATTCATATTTAAATCCATCCACAAACCTCTAGCCGATTCTGATCACACCGTACTAGGCTAATAACCTTTCAAGGATCCATAATAACCCATTTTCCCATAACATACAATAATAGCTATCGTAACCGGAACAATACTTCCACAGTCGACAACCAAATGAACCGAGCGCCCTCCAGGCATAAATTCTTGAATCAGCGATATTACCACAATCTTCATATTTGGTTTCAATCTTCACTCAATCAAGTGACTACATGTCACTCTTACACAATCTTTCCGTGAGACACGCTCCCACGACCTTCCGCACCAGGTAACAAGTCTGCACATCCATGCTACCGGTTACACTAATGTTGTAAAGCATATCAAGAATCCACAAATCAATACACAAGGTCTCTTACACCTGACATTGACCTTAGATGATGCCAAAAATAATACCATCTTACTTTAAACATCTAAATCCCTTTCCTGCTCATCCGAGCTTATGACATCCTTGTCAACACCGAACCAAAATCTTAAATCCTCAACTTTCGAATCCCATGCTACTTAGTGCACTTAACCATGCCAATGCGCAGGATTACAAGAATTCCATCATAACTCCCGAATCACTAATAGGGTAAACACTTCAACACGTGACTGAATTCTCATATCCGTAGAAAATACCGGCCTCAAGTAGTGGTCTAAACCACCATAACTCTTCTGGGATCCCTCTACACATAACATGTCATAATATTTGAATTCCTACAAATAAAATCAATTACGGCGGCCGTCAATCCTCGCACATACCGCCACAAATCACATGAATAATTCAATACGCTGAAGGATATGATCGTTTCCACCATCGTGCCAATTCAACCATTGTTAGCCGATCCATTTTTTCTCAATTTAATCTCAACTTGCTTTAGAAATAATAATAGCTCCACTAATTATATCACGAACTCAAATCCGCACTCATCCCAAGTGACCTTATTTCACGAGACCACGCTATTTCAAAACCCACTAATCATCTCATATCCCTCCTTATGCGCACATTCACATCTTCAATTGATACACCCATTCTGATACTTCTTTTATGAATCTGAAGTTATTTTCTTCCGTTTCTCTATTGCTACACCACAACCTGAAGATAACGCAGAGTACTCCGAACCCCGTTTCATAATCTGTTGTAAAAGCTCGATACTCAACCATACTACGGACTCGAGATCCTTAGGCACCGTACTTTAAATTTTTGAATCCACTAGGACCGTTATTGAGAGTCACTTGCTCTGGCTTGTTCCCAAGCATGATCAATTCCAAGGCCCTGCTAGCACATGGACACTTTATCAAGGAAACATCTGACTATTTCACTTTCCCGTGCATTACATCTACACGAAGCATAAACTCTGAGTCTTCCAAAAACTTGAATATGAATTAATAAGGCCAAATATGGCACACATTCCCCAAATACTTTGCTCAAATTACCACTGATGTTTTCTTTCCTTAGTTGCAATGACCCACCAATACACCGATAACCAGAAACTGCACAAGTTGACATTACGCAATCCAACCATAGACGGTGGGGCTCTCCCACTTAGCTTGAAGCTACAATTGCAAAATTCTAGAATCCACCGAGATTCTTTCTTCATCGTTGAGATGATCCTGCACACGCAACTTGCCAAATTGTTTTTCTTTTTGAAATTCTTCTATTAACCTTTAATAAATACTCCGAACCACTAGCCACATTTACATATTAAATCTCTTACCGAGTAGCCAGTAGAATTCTTTGCAGAAGCTTCGTCAATACCACGCATCCGCTAACCTGCTCACAGGAGATAATCCACCTATGTAAATTACATGCCGACATATTCCAACACCGTTGTACTGGGTGCAAATACTACGAAATCAGTAGATCATCCTGAGTCCGAGCTCATTCATCAGCTGCACCAGTCTGTTCACTCCTCATGAACGTCAACTAAAGGTGTGACAATACATTCTAATCCAAAGTCATGTTGTATCATTCTTCATATCAAGCAACTCCCTCCTGTTGTATCCAATCTTCCTTAATATAGCAGCTAATATTACAACTTAAGTCCGTAGACCTAGTCACTGTCCATCCTAAATCCCAAATCACTTCAAACTTTCCTCAAGTCATGTAGTTATCCTACCACGTAACTCATATGCTACCTTGCCACTCTTCTTTAAGCAACTACTCAACTTCTGTTTCTTACACTTGGCCTCCTAGGAACTTAACCACCACAAGACACCTTCCACATGCCCTTTCTCATCCTTCGCTACCCAGTTGTTGCCTTAACTAAAAATCTGTCTCTGTAGCACTTGAACCAATTGCTCGTTACCAGCTTTAAACCCTTCTAACGATCATCCTTCTCGAGACATCAACACTAGAAACGCTGCTTCGATCCTGAATCACTGCACACCGCGATCTCTAACGACTGTTTCCCCTATACAAATTCCTAACACCCCGTCGTGAAGGCAAGTTGAAGAAAACCATAACACCGGTGAACCTTAACGCATTTTACAAGGCGATGATACCACATCAAAATTGAGAATTCTACCACACTCAAAAATATCAAGCTTCGTTACTCCATCAACCCTAAATCTGAACATTCATAGTTCGATTGTCTTTTCTCTGCTGGAATTAAAACATGGAACCTCTGAATCATATACTGAGAAAACCCTTCTTTCAAGTCGTTTACTGCCCTGACACATAGACAGGCATTCTACCATTATATAAACACTATGCGATAACAACGCATGAATCGTCATAAAAATCAATGTCAAATCTCAAAACCTTAGGTAGTATTGATACTGAACTGAAACGATAGAGCGGCCTTCCACAAGGCGATGACAATAGCCCAATTAATTACACAGGGAGAAGCATCCCGCGCTACATCTGTAGTACCATTAAAACTTTCCTCGATCCCCAATTTATAACAAGTGCTTCACTTCGCATAAGATTGAATCGGAATAAAATGTAGGCGTAAGCCTCAAAGGAATCGAATCGCACGATGAGGAATCAAAAAGGAAAGTATTCCTAACAGCCCCGTAGCCTCTCGAAGATAAGCACAGACGTCTCTGTACCGATCCGCAAGACTCTACTAGACTTTCTTATGACTTGTGAGACCTAAGTGAACCTAGTGCTCTGATACCATGTTGTCACGACCCAAAATCCAATTAAAGGCCGTGATGGTGCCGGGCACCACTATCAGGCAAGCCAACCATACTCAATTAACTTAATTACCCATTTTAGTATTTTTGAAATAAAAATTTCTTCAATGAAATTGTAAAGATAAAACTCATAGAGTAAATAATAAATATTTTTAGCAACTAAATTTTTAAACAATTCACAACCATTCCCAAAATCCGGTGTCACAAGTGCATGAGCATTTACTAGGGAATTAAAAATAAAATATAGCATCTGTCCAGAATATAAATTAGACAGAAAAATATAATAACTCTGAAGGAGACTCTGTTAATTGCGGATCATAATATAGAATGCAGCTCACCTATGTCCCCACAATTATTAACCATATCTCTGCGCCCACAAGGCCGCTATACATATATGTACATGCACAATAAAATGTGCAGCAAGTACAGTATGAGTACGAAAACAACGTGTACCCAATAAGTATCAAGCCTAATCTCGAAGTGGTAGAGACGAGATAGCCGACTTTGACACTCACTATGGGTCAATAATAATAATTGGAATACATTGTAATTATTCAAATCAGCATGGTTCACAGAGTTAACAATAATTTTATTTAATTAGCAGAAATAATAAAAATCCTTCAAATGTAACAATTTTCCAATTTATTTCTTTAAATCATGCAATTTCAATAAAACTTCTAATTTATCAAATAGCTTTATAAGCTGCAATTCAATTTCAATAAATTTTTAATTTATCAATTAAATCTCATTTACATGAATAACAATTAATTTCTTAACAAGCAAGAATAATAATTCATTAAATTCCAAGGATTTTCCAATTTATCAATTAGCTTCGCAAGCTGAAATAAATTATTAAAGTATCGCGTAATTATTATTATTATTAAGCACGATTTCTGTCGAGGACGTACGACCCGATCCAGAATGTCGTGTACACTGCCGAGGGACGTGCGGCGCGATCCATAGATGCATATATCCTGCCGAGGCATTCGGCCCGCTCCACAAGAAAGGAGGACATTTTCTTATGTACCTCCGAAAGGAGAGTATATTTATTATGAGATAAATCCGGGAGGAGAACAATTTCTTTTAACAATTAATTGATTTAAACAGAAAATCAAGCATAAGAGATTTTCATCCTTTAATATTTTTATCTAACAATTCACAATATATATATATATATATATATATATATATATATATATATATATATATATATATATATATATCAAATAATATTAATTAAATAAAGAATACAATTTACACAAGTAATTCATGCTTTGAGTCTTAAACTACCCGGACTTTAGCATTAATAGTAGCTACGCACGGACTCTCGTTACCTCGTGCATATGTAGCCCCCACAATTAGCAATAATTATTTAATTTTAATCACCTATGAGGTAATTTCTCCCTCACAAGATTAGACAAGAGACTTACCTTGTCTTGCTGCCCACTTCCGATCATGATGTCGTGTAAAAACTTCAATTAGATGCCGAAAAATCCAAAACTATCTAAAAGTTATATAAAACAATTAATATATGTTCAATAAATTCGAAATTCATCTATTAAATAAATTATCCTATCCAAAATGGTAAAATTCCTATAATTCACCCCGGGCCCACGTGCTTGGATTCTGAAAATTTTCGGATGAAAACGTTACGCATAATCTCAAGAAATCAAATATATCATTTCTATCCAATTCCATAACCATTTTCGTGGTGAAAAATCAAAAATACCAATTTCTAGGCTTTTCTTCAAAACTCCAAATTTTCATGTCTAAATCCATGTATAAACCTTGTATTTAACTCACAACTAGTAGAAATCACTTACCTCATGGTTGATGGTGGAAAGGGTGCTCAGAAATCGTCCCCAAAATCGGCTCCCATGAAGAAATGGAGTAGAAATGAGTCCAACTCCCGTCTTTAACAGAACACTGCCCAGAACCGTTCTTTTTCGCATTCGCGACAAATGCCTCGCGTTCGCGAAGGCCAAATGTTCCTGCCCCAGTATTTCCTATTCGCGTTCGCGTGACCAGTGTCGCGTTCGCGAAGGCCTGTCCATGCAAGGCATCGCGTTCGCGTTCAAGCCATCGCGTTCGCGTAGGCCAAATAGCCTTTGGCCTGTCTCCTCCTTTCTTCTACGCATTCACGATTGACCCTTCGCGTTCGCGTAGTTTCCTCAGTCAATCCCTCCGCGTTCGCGATCTACACCTCGCGTTTGCGAAGGCCAAAACCCAGCGGCCTTAAAACTCCTCTTCGCATTCGCGACCCACTGATTGCATTCGCGAAGCATAAGATAGCAGCCACCATTTTCCTTCTTCGCGGATGCGGGACTCCCTTCGCGTTCGCGAAGAACAAAACCAGAACCAGCAAACCAGTAGCAGCTTTTCATCCAAATTTGATCCGAAACTACCCAAAACACATTCGAGGCCCCCGGGACCCCGTCCAATTATACCATCCTATCCCAAAATACAACACGAACTCGCTCGAGGCCTTAAATCGCATCAAACAATATCAAAATCATGAGTTGCGCATCGATTCAAGCCTAATAAACTATTGAACTTCTAACTCCCACATCCGATGCCGAAACCTATCAAATCAAGTCCGATTGACCTCAAATTTTGCACACAAGTCATAATTGACATTTCGGACCTGCTCCAACTTCCGAAATTGGAATCCGACCCCGATATCAAAAAGTTAACTCCCCGGTCAAACTTCCAAACTTAAATTCTTGTTTTAGCCATTTCAACCCTAATTTCACTACGGACTTTCAAATAAAATTCCGATCATGCTCTTAAGTCCAAAATCACCATACGGAGCTGTTGGAATTATCAAAATTCTATTTCGGGGTCGTTTGCACATAATTCGATATCCGATCACTATTTGAACTTAAATATTTTAATTGTTTTATCAAAATTTCATATCTCGGGTTAGTTACCTCGGAATTTGATTTCGGGTTTACGTCCAAGTCCCAAATCACGATACGAACCTACAAAAACTGTCAAAATACTGATCCGAGTCCGTTTGCTCAAAATGTTGACCAAAGTCAAACTTGATCTTTTAAGGCTAACTTAAGGAACTAAGTATTCTGATTTCAACCCGAACACTTCCAAATTCTGAACCAACCATCCCCGCAAGTCATAAATCAATAAAAACACATTCAGGGAGTTTTATTTTAGAGAACGGGATTCTAAAGTTAAAATGACCGATTGGGTCATTACAACCGGGGTGAAATAAAAAGCTCTCATTCAGATTCGAACTCAACCTCTACTTACTAAGTAGGTGGTCTAACCAACTAAGCTACAAGAGTTTGTTGCTCTTTTATTTCAGCTCAAAATAATTAATTTCTTATTTTCAGTAATACGAGTATATTTGCTATAAACTTAAATATAGCTACGAATGGTAAATACAGAGTATGTTTATTATGTCGCATAATTTTTACATTTTGAAAACTGTTTACAGTTTAGTTAGTTTTCGTAAATATCGGGCTACTCATGTTGATCCTTCTTATTATTCTTCTTTGGACCTTTGGGGTGATGATTTGAAGTTACTCTCGACGAGTGCATTCGAAGTTCATAAGGTCGGAAGTTGAGCATATTTCATTTGTAGTCGGCCGATGGAAACTATTATCATCCGCTAGCCATGAATTAATTCATATAATTTATAGTCCCAAACAAATTATAATAGCTAGCCTAAATTTGTTCAAATACGATAGATTTTGTTGACATCGAGCCGTTTTAATCATCCACTAATGATATGCAAAATCAATTTTTTTATTGACAAAACTACCGCTTATGGTATTTAATCTTTGAAAACAATACATTTTCATGTAATTTTAGGTACCTAACTTTTTCTGACTATCAAAAAATTATGTAAATTATTTTTAATTTTTGTTGTTGTTGGCTCTTAATTGGCTAAATAAAAGCAGTCAGACATCTTCAAAGTAATATATCCTTATTGTTATGGTTTTCGTTTCATGGGTTTATTTATTTATTTAATACACAATAATATGTTCTTCACTCTTTAAATCAAATACTCCTTTACATACAAAAAACGTAAATGCACATTCAAATAAATACTATATAATAGATATAAATTGTCAATAACTATCATCATTATAATTTTTAACACAATATTAAATTCTAGAAAATCTTTCATATATACATTTTACTACATCACTATGTAGTAAAATGTACGATACACTTCATATATACAAAATTTATACATTGTAGAACAGTCTATACACTTTGGATACACAAAAGCGCTCGGGATATATTAATGATATATTATGGATACATTACAAGATGCACGATACACTCTATATACAAATTTTATGCAATGTATATACTAAATAGACTGTCACTATACAAAAAATATACTAAAATAGACAGTCACTATACAATTTATATATAATATACTGTCACTATACAAAATATATGCAAAATAGACTGTCACTATACAAAAACATACAAAATAGACTGTCACTATACAATTTATATATACTAGACTGTCATTATACAAAATATATACTAAATAGACTGTCACTATACAAAAGAACATACAAAATAGACTGTCACTATACAAAAAATATACAAAATAGATATTTCGGGCTATTAGATGTAATATGTTTGGGCCGAAGGGCCATTTCATGTCAGTGAAAAAGAATTATGGGATATTAAAATTTTGAGGGACTATAGTAGTTTTTTTGGAAAAAATTTCATTTGTAACCGGCCGGTGGAAACTATTATCATTTGCTAGCCATGAATTGATCCATACAATTTATAGCCCCAAACAAATTATATTGGCTAACCTAAATTTGCTCAAATATGGTAGATTTTGTTGACATCGAGCCGTTCCAATCATCCACCAATGATATGCAAAATCAATTTTCTTATTGACAAAAATACCGCTTATGGTATTTAATCTTTGAAAATAATAAATTTTCATATAATTTTAGGTACCTAATTTTTTCTGACAATCAAAAAATTATGTAAATTATTTTTAATTTTTGTTGTTGTTGGTTCTTAATTGGCTAAATGAAAGCAGTCGGTCATCTTCAAAGTAATATATCCTTATTGTTATGGTTTTCATTTCATGGGTTTATTTATTTATTTAATACACAATAATATGTTCTTCACTATTTAAATCAAATACCCCTTTACGTACAAAGAACGTAAATGTACATTCAAATAAATACTATATAATAGATATAAATTGACAATAACTTTCATCATTGTAATTTTTAACACAATATTAAATTTTAGAAAATCTTTCATATATACATTTTACTACATCACTACGTAGTAAAATGCACGATACACTTTATATATACAAAATTTATATATTGTAGAACAATCTATACACTTTCGATACACAAAAGTGCTCGGGATACATTAATGATATATTATAGATACATTGCAAGATGCACGATACACTCTATATATAAATTTTATACAATGTATATACTAAATAGACTGTCACTATTCAAAAAATATACTAAAATAGACTGTCACTATACAATTTATATACAATAGACTGTCACTATACAAAATATATACAAAATAGACTGTCACTATACAAAAACATACTAAATAGACTACCACTATATAATTTATATACGCTAGGCTGTCATTATATAAAATAGACTGTCATTATACAAAATATATACTAAATAGACTGTCACTATATAAAAATATACAAAATAGACTGTCACTATACAAAAAATATATAAAATAGACTGTCACTATACAAAAAATATACAAAATAAAAATTTCGGGATATTAGATGTAATATGTTTGGGTCGAAGGGCCATTTCGTGTCAGTGGAAAAAAGCATAGACTATTAAAATTTTGAGGGGCAATAGATGGTAGGTTTGTATCTGAAGTTAGGATTTGGTTAACTCAACTTAAGATCCGGGATTTCAAAAATCAAACAGTCAGGTTTAAAGTTGATTTTGAGGCGGAAAACTTTACAAATTTTGTAAATTTCGACTACTAATTAAATAGGTTGTGCACTTCCCCCAACAATTAGGGGTTCAAGAGAATTCCGACCAAATAAAAGATCGAGCCAAATCAAAATTCAAATAAGATGAAACCACTTATGCAAAACAAAATTTTGTGACCAATATTAAGTATTTTTGTAGAGGTTTCAGTATTTCTAGCTATTAAAAAGTTTTATAGACATATGCATGCTTGAGTTTGTATTCTTCTAAGTTAAAGTTATTTAGGAGCAATTTTTTTATTATTTTAATCATTATAGTTAAGTAAGTTTGAAAATATATATTGATGCGAGTATTTTTCGATTTGTAAAAGTGAATAACTGACATGTGAATAACTGATTTGTCTCATATATAGTGAAAATTCTCACATTAACAAGGGCAGATCTGTGTAGTTGATTTGAGGTGCCTCGCCTGTAATGATCCAATCGGTCTTTTGACTTTTAGAACCTCGTTCTTTAAAATAAAACTTTTCGTATGTGCTTTTAATGATTTATGACTTGCGGAGATGGTTGGTTTGGGATTTGGAAGTGTTTGGGTTGAAATCGGAACACTTGGTTCCTTAAGTTGGCTTTAAAAGGCCAAGTTTGACTTCGGCCAATATTTTGAGAAAACGACCTCGGAATAGAATTTTGACGATTCCAACAGCTCCGTATGGTGATTTTGGACTTAGGAGCGTGTTCGAAATTTTATTTGGAAGTCCGTAGTTAAATTAGGCTTGAAATGGCTAAAATAGGAATTTAAGTTTGGAAGTTTGACCAGAGAGTTGATTTTTTGATATTGGAGTCGAATCAAGTTCTGAAAATTTTTATAGCTCTGTTATGTTATTTATGACTTGTGTGCAAAATTTGAGGTCAATCGGACTTGATTTGATAGGTTTCGACATCGAATGTAGAAGTTCAAAATTTTAAATTTCATTAAGCTTGAATTGGAGCATAAATCGTGCTTTTAGCGTCGTTTTATGTGATTTGAGGTTTCAAATAAGTTCGTATGATGTTTTACGACTTGTTGGTATATTTGGTTGAGGTCCCGAGGGCCTCGGATGAGTTTCGGATGGTTAACGAATCAAAAGTTGGACTTAAAACAGCTGCTGTAATTTTTCCTTTCTGCTGGAAATTCTGGGCTGTGATCGAGCCCAGGATCGAGGCCATGATCGAAGGCAAATGCTCGAGGGACATGATCGAAGCCACGATCGAGGCCGATGATCGAGGTCACGATCGAAGACCTAGGCTCGGGGGCCATGATCGAACCACGATCGAGGCCGAGGATCGAGGTCATGATCGAGGGCTGCCTGAGCAGAATTATAAAGGAGGGCATTCGTTCCATTCACCATTTTTAACAAATTGGAGCTTGAGCAGAGGTGATTTTTGATAGATTTTCAAGGAAAAAATATTGGGTAAGTGATTCTAACTCGGATTTGGTCAATATACACAAATATATCATTGTTTTCACCATTTAATTAGTGTTTTGAGATTGAAATTTGGGAAATTTTTAGAAATCTCATAGAAACGAATTTTTGAGATTTCGGAATCGATTCGGAGTCGGATTTGAGTGAAACTGGTATGGTTGGACTCGTAATTGAATGGGTTATCGGATTTCGTAACTTTTTTCGGATTTCGAGATGTGGGTCCCACAGACGAATTTTTATTAATTTCGAATTTTTTATTGAAAATGTAGTATTTTCTTATGAAATTGATTCTATAATTTTTGGTGACTGTATCGAATTATTTTTGGTTAGATTCGAGCCATTTAGACTTGGATAATCGAGGAAAGGGTCTACTAGTAGATTCAATTGGAGCAAGAGGAGGCAAGTCTCTTGTCTAATCCTGTGAGGGGGAAATTACCTCATAGGTGATTAAGATTAAATAATTGTTGCTAATTGTGGGAGCTATGTACGCACGAGGTGACGAGAGTCCGTGCGTAGCTACTATTAATGCTAAAGTCCAGGTAGTTTAGGACTCAAAGCATAAATTACTTGTGTAAATTGTATTCTTTGTTTAATTAATATTAATTGATATACATATATTGTGAATATATACATATATTGTGAATTGTTAGATAAAAATATTAAAGGATGAAAATCTCATATACTTGATTTTCTGTTTAAATTAATTAATTGTTAAGAGAAATTATTCTTCCTCCCGAATTTATCTCATAATAAATATACTCTCCTTCCGGAGGTACATAAGAAAATGTCCTCCTTTCTTGTGGAGCGGGCTGAATGCCTCGGCAGGATAGATGCATCTATGGATCGCGTCGCACGTCCCTCGGTTGTGTACACGACACTCTGGATCAGATCGTACGACCTCGGCAGAAATCGTGCCTAATAATAATAATTACACAATACTTTGATAGTTTATTGTAGCTTGTAAAGATAATTGATAAATTTGAAATTTATTGGAATTGAAGGAATTTAATTAATATATTGAGAATTGTTGCATTTAAAAAAAATTAATTATTTCTTCTGGTTAAAGAAAAATCATTGTAAATTCTATAAATCATGTTGATCTAGATATTGCTATTTTTATTTTATTTATTATTATTGACTCTTAGTGAGTGTCAAGTCGGTCATCTCGTCTCTACCACTTCGAGATTAGGCTTGATACTTACTGGGTATAAGTTGTTTACGTACTCATGCTACACTTGCTGCACTTTTTGTGCAGGATCTGAGGCAGGTACTAGCGGAGGACCTATCATCGCACATCCAAGTTATCTAGAGGCGTAGCGGTGAGCTGCCGCTCTGCAGCTACCAGTGTCTCTTCTTGCATTTTTATTCTGTCTATTTTTATTTCAGACAGTATTTGGAGTTTTGTATAATCTACTAGATGCTCATACACTCGTGACACCAGGTCTTGGCACACATATTGGTAGAATTTGGAATTGTATTATTTTCTTGGATTTAAGTTAATCGGTATCTTTTCTAATTTCTTAATATTGCTAGTAAAATAATAACATTTCTTAGAAATTTATTCGGAAAATAATTGATATATGTTTAATTTATTTGTTGGCTTGCCTAGCTGTAGTGTTGGGCGCCATCACGACCTATAGGTGAAATTGGGTCGTGACAATATGGTATCAGAGCACTAGGTTCACATAGGTCTCACAAGTTATGAGCAGACCTAATAGAGTCTTGCAGATCGGTATGGAGACGTTTGTACTTATCTTCGAGAGGCTATAGGGTGTTAGGAAACTACCTTTCTACATATTCCATCGTGCAATTAATGTAGTACTAAATATCCTTCTCTTATTCTCTCACAGATGGTGAAACACACTCTAATGAGGTTTCAGACCACGGAAGAGCTACTCCCCAATTGCTAGAGGTCGCGGCAAAGGCCGAGGGAGGTTCCAGCCCGTGGTAGGGGGCGAGGGCGTCCCAGTACTGTTCCAGTTATGCCGCCAGTAGGTCCAGCAGAGAATCCCATTGTTGAGGAACATGGTGAGGTGCCTGTGGCAGAGGCAGCTCCGGTGGATTTCACATCTGCACCGGGATTTTAGGATATCATGGGTCATGTGCTGCGGTTCATGGACAATATGTGTAACGACCCGACTTGTCGTTTTAAGAATTTATGTCCCGTTTATTAACTTAAGGTCTCGAGTAACTTCGCAATATGTATTATGACCTGCGGGTGTAGTCGAGTTTGATTTACTGAAGATTCGGAATTAAATTAAAAGAACAATCCTTAATTTGAAGCTTAAATGGAAAGAGTTGACCGGAGAGTTGACTTCTAAGCATACGACTCCGAAATGGAATTTTGATGATGTCAATAACTTCGTATGGTGATTTTGGAGTTAGGAGCGCGTCCGAAAAATTATTTGGAGGTCCGTAGTGGAATTAAGTTTGAAATGCCGAAAGTTGAATTTTTGGAAAGTTTGATCGGAGAGTTGACTTTTGAGCAAACGACCCCGGAATAGAATTTCAAGGATGGCAATAGCTTCGTATTATGATTTCAGACTTAAGCGTATGTTCGGATTTGGATTTGGAAGTCCGTAGGACAATTCGATACATTTTGGCGAAAGTTAAAAAATATAAAATTTTGGAAAAGTCCGACCGAAGGGTAAATTTTTGATAACGAGGTCGAATTTCGATTCAGGAATGGTAATAGCTCCATTAAGTCAATTATGACTTGTGTGCAAAATTTAAAGTCATTCCGTATTGATTTGATACATTTCGGCGCAAAATATAAGAGTTGAAAATTTTGAAAACTTATAATTCGATTCGATGCGCGATTCAGAATT
Source organism: Nicotiana tabacum (assembly GCF_000715075.1). Taxonomy (NCBI): domain Eukaryota; kingdom Viridiplantae; phylum Streptophyta; class Magnoliopsida; order Solanales; family Solanaceae; genus Nicotiana; species Nicotiana tabacum. Next base: position 94,850,392 of record NC_134103.1, read on the forward strand.
TCGGCGTTGTTTGATGTGGTTTGAAGCCTTGACTAAGTTCGTACTGTATTTTGGGACATGTTGGTATATTTGGTTAAAGTACCGAGGTCCTCGGGTGGATTTCGGAAGGTTAACGGAGTTGATTTTTGGATGAGATAGCTGCTGGAATTTGATGTTGTTTCTGGGCAGCAGTTGGTTCTTCGCTTCTGCGGAAGTTTCATCGCAGAAGCGAGGATTTCATCATAGAAGCGAATGGGAAGGGGTACTGGAAAGAGGTCGCAGGTGCGACGCATTTTGCGCACCTGCGTGATTGCAGAAGCGACTGCTGGAACGCAGAAGCGGAATGAGGCAGCCTGGCATTGTTTCGCAGAAGCGGTCGTTTTGTCGCAAAAGCGAACACTGCTGGGAAGTGCACTGTGGGGCTTCGCAGCAGCACATTTTGGCTCGCAAAGGCGACCTCGCAGAAGTGCAAAGTCAGTCCGCAGAAGCGAAAACTGGACAGAAACTTAAGGACCAAAAATAGTCATTTTGCCATTTTCGATTGGATTTTTGGAGCTCGGTTTTGGGGCGATTTTGGAGGAGTTCTTCACGACTTCGACCTGGGTAAGTATACTATATCCAAAAGTGATTATATTTTATAAATCCATGGTTATATTCATCGTTTAATTCGGATTTAAATGGAAGCCAAAAAACAAAAATTTAAGATTTGGAGGTCGAGTTATTATTGGAATTTGATAAAATTGGTATGGTTGAACTCGTATCGGAATGAGTGTTCGTATTTCATGAAAATTATGTCGGGTTCTGAGGGGCGAACCCTGCATTGACTTTTGTTGACTTTTTGGAATAAATTTATAAGTCGACGTATTATTATCCGGTGTTTCCAACGAATTTTAATGGAGTTATACAATTAATTTGGATAGATTTGATCTGTCCAGAGGTCAATTCAAGTAAGAAGGCTATTTTGGAATATCGGCCTAACTTCAAAAAGGTAAGTGTCTTGCTTAACCTCGAGTGAGGGAATCGTCCCTTAGGCATTGAGTCTTATGTTCCATTTGTGAAATGTGAAAAGCCGTGTACGCGAGGTGACGAGTACGTACTCGGGCTTATACGTGCAAAATTCATTGAATTAAAGTCTTAGGCATTATTGTGTAGTAAATTGAGAAATTGTGGAAAATTATTAAATCATCTGTTTGCCATGCCTAAATCCTTATTGTTGAATTTATTTTTATATGATAATTTGATGTGATTGTTACTTGAAATATTTATGAAATTTCGTGAGTATTGTTGGTTTAATATTTCTTGGAGATTAATTCCAATATGAATTTTCTTATGTAAATAATTAATTTAAGCGAGCTTAAGAAGAAGTATTAATATAATTATCTAAATTTGCATTAATGAAGGTTTTGCTTTATGCTCAGTAATTTCTATCTCTATTGATTATTTTTGGGTGTTATATGCATTCTGTGGAGCCTTGGGCTATTTGTTGTAAAATTAATTGATTTTGTTATATCTTTGGAATTTGGTTGTGGCCATTGGGCAAATTGTGATATGAATTGATTTTATTATGTTGTCGTGTTAATTTTCCGTATAAATTGTTGTGTTGTGTGACTTATTATATTGGGGAGATAGGGGTGGTATTTCATCGTTGATATTATGTGGGTATAAGGGTGACATTTCACTGTTGTTGTGTTTATTGGAATATTGTCTGGGCGGAGCGATAAGGGTGACTATAGGAGTGATAAGGGTGGAAATAGGAGCGATAAGGGTGGCTATTGATATTATCTGGGCGGAGCGATAAGGGTGGATATAGGAGCGATACGGGCGGCAATATGAGCGATAAGGGTGGCTATTGTCAGGGACGATATGTGATGATGTGGGGTTGTGGTGTTGATAATTTTCATGTGATGTTGTACTTTGCTTGTGTTTATTTTTATACATTATGCAATTTGTCTTGTTGTTGGTAAATTGATAATAATTTGATTTATGTTGAAATTGAGAGCATGTGGCCATTGCCAGGAGGATTATAAAATAAAATGTGGGCACGAAGTGCCGTGAGTAAATAATGATGATATTTGGCACGTGAATTGTCCGTACAGTTGTGATATGAAATGTGGACACGAGGTATTGTGATGAAATGATAATGATAATGGGCACATGAATTGTCCGTGCAATTGTGATATGAAATGTGGGCACGAGGTGCTGTGATGAAATGATAATGATAATTGGCACGTGAATTGTCCGTGCAGTTGTGATATGAAATGTGGGCACGAGGTGTTAAGATGAAATAATAATGATAATTGGCACGTGAATATTCCGTGCAGTTGTGATATGAAATGAGGGCACAAGGTGCCGGAAAAATATGATGATTTAATTATGGGTACGAGGTGCCGTGGAAATATAAAAATGGGTTGAGACCTGTATTTTTTATGATTATGAAATGAGGTGTCACATGGTGATTTTTTAATTGAAAGAATTATATTCAAAATAATTATTTGAGAAAACTACATTTGAAAGAGAGTTATTTGGAAGAATTATATGTGAAGGATATTTATTTGAAAAACTTGAATTAATTGGGCGTACATGTATTTATTAATTATTGAGTGATATTTATGGTATTCTTGTTGTCTTGCTGCGCATACCACTAGTTGTTTTATCCTGCCCTTATTGCTATCTGTTTCCTAGTATTTTGTATATTATATTGCACAGGTTATTAGACTAGTGAGTGTCTTGACTGTACCTCGTCTCTACTCCATTAAGGTTAGTCTTGATACTTACTGGGTACTGACCGTGGTGTACTCATACTACACTTCTGCATATTTTTGTGCAGAGCCAGATATTCGAGATATCGGATTTGAGCAGAGTTACAGCGGGGTCGTAAGGATTCAAGATAGAGCTGCTTGGTCGTCGCAGTCCCTTGGGGTCTTTTCATTTCATTGTACTGTTAATTTGTAATCAAACAATATTGTATATTCGGTCCTCATGATCATTCCATGTATTCAGTTAGAGTTCGTGACTCAGTACTACCAGTCTTGGGAGGTTGTATATTCATATTTATTCCGTTGTTAGTTTTGGTTACTTATTTAATTCAAAACAAAAATGGCTTCAAAAGGTAATTGAAATCTGCATACCTAGTCTTAGAGACTAGGTGCCATCACGACGCCTGTAGTGGAATTTTGGGTCGTGACAAGTTGGTATCAGAGCTCTAGGTTCACAGGTTCTACGAGTCACGAACGAGTCTAGTAGAGTCTTGCGGATCGGTATGGAGACGTCTGTACTTATCTTCGAGAGACTACATAGCTGTTAGGAAATTTCCATTTCTTTTATTCATGTCGTGCGGAATTTGTTGAATTTGGAATTTGAACCTTTGTATCTCCATTCTCTCACAGATGATGAGGACACGTGCTACTGGGTTAGCTGAGCAGGCATCTGCACATACTGCTTGGGCTGCAAGAGGCCGGGGCCGAGGTAGAGGTCGAGGAAGGGCACGTGCTGCGACTAGAGTACCTGTTAGAACAACAGTTGAGGAGCCACTAGTAGCTCCAGTTGGGGGACAGGTACCAGAAGCACCTGTTGTTACCCCCGGACTTCAAGAGACCTTATTACAGTTCATGAGTATGTTTGGTACATTAACTCAGGCAGGATTGATCTCTGTTGCACCAAATATTTTGCAGATTGGGGGAGTAGCTCAGACTTCTACCATAACTCCAGAGCAGCAAGTTCATGTTGGTCAGGTTCCGGGTGCAATACCAGTACAACATGTTATTCCGATTCGGCTTGAGGTCAGGCCCGAGGCATCAGAAAAAGAACAAAAGAGACTTGAAAGATTTAAGAGGTATAGTCCACCTACTTTCAGTCGCACAGCTATAGAGGATGCCCAAGGATTTATAGAAAATTGTCACTGTATTCTCCGCACCATGGGTATTGTGGAGGTGAGCAGAGTTGCCTTTACTTCATTTCAACTGTCAGGCGCAGCGTATCGGTGGTGGCAAATCTATGAAGAAGGTAGACCAGCCGATACCACACCACCAACTTGGGCTCAATTTTCGAAAATGTTCTTGAAAGAGTTTGTTCCCCAGACTCTCAGAGATACGTGGCGCACAGAGTATGAACGGTTGCGTCAGGGCACTATGATAGTGTCAGAATATGCTATCAGGTTCAGTGAGTTAGCCCGTCATGCACTTATCTTGGTTCCTACAATCAGAGAGCGGGTCCGTAGATTCATTGAGGGGCTCGAATATAATATTAAAATATGCATGGCTCGAGAATTGCAAACTGATACTCCATTTCAACAAGTAGTGGAGATTGCAAGGAAGATTGAGGGTGTTTTAGGCGAGGAAATGGAGTCTAAGGAGGCCAAAAGGTCTCGAAGATCTGGAGGGTACAGTGGGTTTTACTCTTCAGCTAGAACCCATTATAGCGGAGGCTCGAGCAGTCGGTCAGCTCAATCTGCACATCAGATTACTCGGAGTGATCTAGTTTACAGTGCACCACTAATACGAGATTCTTATAGTGGTTATTCCTGTTATCCGACACAGACTCAGTACGAGCAGCCGCGACCTCAGAGAGGTTGTTATGAGTGTGGTGATACTGGGCATATCATGAGAGATTGTCCCAGACTTGGGAGGGGTGGATTTCATCTGAACACTCCAGCCATAAGCTTTATTCCAGTTGATACTCCACGTGCACAGTCAGCTAGAGGTGGAGGACAGGCAGGTAGTGGGTGCCTAAGAGGTGGAGGCCCGACCCGTTGATTTAATCACTATGATTTGGCTGAGGCCAATACACCAGATGGTGTCGTTACAGATACGATCCTGATTTTTATTATAAAAGGATATTTTTCTTAATTTGATTCGGTTCTGAATATTGAGGTGAGTCCTCCTATTATGCTCCACTTATGGGTGAGCTTCGTAAATTTGTGACCCACTTATATGTTTATCCCTGTTGGGAGATTTGAAGGTGTGAGCCCGTGTCTGTCATTTATTTTTGTACACCATTGAGGGCTATAAGTCCAAAAGTAATTTTTATTATTCATTACAGTGGGTTTAATGTGTTTAGGAATAATTGATTCTAATTTTTATGAATTATACGCCCTACCAGTATAAGGGTTCATTATGTGTTGTGAAAACTATTTATGAAATATATTAAAAAGAAGAAAAAAAGAAAATTGAAATTTCAGTTGGCACAATGTGCAAAATACTTGTGATTCGGAGTTGAGGATGAGATTCTCGCATTTTATATATGATGTAAAACATTTAAACTGGACTACAAGTCGCGGCGAAAGTTATATAAAGACGACATCCTTGTGGTGAAATATTTATGAGTTTAAAATTATCCCTTTGTGAAATTATTTTGTACAATATTATTAATAGGGAGTGATGCATGTTAGGCTTATTTGATAATTCTTGTATATTGTTCTGTTCATATTCAACCATTTTCGTACTGTAAACATTGAGTTTTAGCCTATAAGGTGAGTGCCCAGGTGGCGTTAAATGTGACTTATTAATCCAAGTAAGTAATCATGAGGTCTTCATGCCTCACATTCTGTTATCAGTGTTGTAAAAATTCGAGATGCGGTGGTGGTTAATATGAGATTAATTGATGATGCTGGAATTAATTATGAACAACTTTTAAGACCAGAGATGTGGTGATGAGCATACATATGATGTGCTTCATGTCCTAATATCATTATGGTAATGCAGTGCTTGTGATGCCGAGATTGATGTTATTGATATATACCTTGTGGTATTTTGTTGGGTTGTAGATGTATTGTTAGGAGTTATTTTTGGTGTTACTCTGGCAGATGGATAGGCCCAATTACAGGGGAGACTCTGCCAAAATATCTGAAAAATTTGGAGGATTGGGATTTGCAAAGGAAGAGATAAATATGTTATGTATTTGAGGGTGAATGATCCTAAGCGGGGAAGAATCTAGCACCCCAGAGAAAGTTTTGAAGTACTTCAACACTATCAAAAAAATTGATGTGTGCGTAGGCACGAGTTGCTTTAGTCAATTGAGACAAATATCATGCGTTGTTGTGAAAATCAGACCTTTTGAAATGTTTGGAGTGTAAGAAATTGATCTTAAACTTTACAAATATGGATAAAAGAAATCAACTCAAAAGAGATGATGTTGTCAGGCTTATCTCAAATGCGGTAGCGTGGAATCAACCGTGAGTATTGTCATGGGCGACTTTCCAGCCATGCCCCATGACCCCTTGGACGTGCCCCGTGGCGTCCTGGCAAGCCTCCCAACGCCCAGCGCCATGGTCGGCCCCGTGGTCTCGGCAGCTCCAAGTGACAAGTGCGCATATGCCTCTGTCGCCCCACCGATAGCCATCACTAACGCCCAGCCACAGGCAGATGCCAACAGCGCCACGCACGCAGATGACGCCGTGGGCGCAGACCCTAATGCTAAAGACAAAGTTGCTGCCAATGGACTTGTTTCTACTTTATAGAAGACTAAGTCCTTTTCATTGTAAATATAGAGTAATTTTACTGCATTTTCTTTAAGTGTGCTTTTACAACTTATTTAGGTCAAGTCATGTAACTTTGATTTATTTGTTTTAAGCATTATTAAGGGGGACCAAGCAATCAAACTTTCTAGCAAGCAAACAATTCTATGTACTGGTGTCTCCCCCTCCCCCCCCCCTCCCCCCCGACACCATATTATTTTTATGTAATAACTTTCATTCAATGCAATCAAGCTTTCTTTCATTATCAATTCTCTTTTCTGCTCTCTCTCAATTACTCATGACATCGGTTTTCCCGTACGGCACTGACAATCTAGTCTAACGTACGGAGGGGACCTCAGTTGGCGGACAGTAATCACACTGACATCGATTTCTTAGCCTTACGTCGCCCTTCCAAAGAATCTCAGGAAGGCGCCACGTAAAAGTTGGTATCAGAGCCTAGGCTCGACATCGGATGAGGGATTACATTGCAATTATCACCATTTTCTGACCATGGTGAATTATGGGGATCGCATCGCGACCCTTGAGGGGACGGTTGATGCATTACGGCCCATCATGGAAATGAATCCTAATCTAAAGACCAGCCTAGTGCAAAGGTTGGACGACCTGGACCGCAGACTGGTCCGGGCCGAAGTTGACATAGAAAATATCAATCGCGACTCTGAAGGAGACCGGCAAACGGCAGCCACAGAGGCAGCCAAAATTTTTGGTAAATTCGAGGTCCTTCAGCAGGAGCGTGCCGAGGATTTAGCCAACAGGGAATAAGAGGCAGACAGGGTGACTGACATGCAACAAACTATAGACAAATTGACAGGCCAGCTCAACGTTGTCAATGCTGCTTTACAAGGCCTACTTCGAGGAGGCGGAAACCAATTTGGGGGTGGTTGAACCTCGCCCTTATGGAACAAAAACTGAAAATTCCTGAGCCAAAGCCATACAGTGGAGCTCGAAATTCCAAAGAAGTAGAAAACTTCATTTTTGACATCGAACAATACTTCGATGTCGTAGGAGGCCTAGAAGAAGCTAAGAAGGTGGCAACTGCTGCCATGTATCTTTAGGGTGATGCCAAACTCTGGTGGCGGGTGAAATACGAAGCCATCAAGGCCGGTGAAGATGCCCTTGAGACATGGGCAGAGCTGAAGGCAGCCATACACCTACAGTTCTTCCCCGAAAATATTGAGTACAATGCAAGGAGAAAGCTACGGGAGCTCCGCCAGACCAAATCAGTGCGGGACTACGTGCGGAAATTCTCAGTACCCATGCTTAATATAAGCCACATGGGGGACAAAGACAAACTCTTCACCTTTGTGGAAAGGTTGAAACCTTATGCACGCATGGAGTTGCAGAGACAAAGGGTATACACATTACCTAAGGAGATCTAAGTAGCGGAGTGCCTTGGGGATTATCAAGTGGAAGCCCGGAAGGACAGGCCTCAACAACCTGTCCGAGGAGGATACAAAGGGAGCCAGCCAAATACTAGTGGCCCTAGCAGAAGTGGAGGATACCAGAGTGCAACTAAATCTAAGGCTCCCTCCTCAGGCAGTACTAGCACTGCATCTAACAACAACGATCGTGGAAGGAAACCCCCCTCAGGATGTCATCATTGCAACGGACCACACTGGAACAATGAATGCCCACATGCACAGATGAATGCCCATCAAGCTTTTGATGATGGGACAGATGATGACGCAGATGATGCGGACTAGACTGAACCAGTAGGTACATTCAATGTAATTGTTGGCTCTATTTATGAGTCCTTAGCGGGAACCAGTGATGGTATCCGTAAGAAGAAGGACACCTGCCCAATCGCCAAGAAAGGGAAAAAGAAGGCGAATGAGAGGACTCCTCCAAATCAAGAGAGGACCTTAATGTTCGTCGACATGAAGGTAAATGGCAAGCCCATTCGAGCCATGATAGACATGGGTGCTACCCATAACTACTTAGCCTCGACTCAGGTGGAGCGCCTTGGCCTAGTTGTAGGAAAGGGCAAAGGTTGTGTCAAGGCTATCAACCCACCTCCTCAGCCAATTGGTGGAATAGCCAAAGAAGTACCAGTGAAACTTGGACCTTATGAAGGAAAATTCAACCTACACGTAGTGATCATAGATGATTTCGAGTTGATAGTGGGGTTGGAATTCCCGAGGCAAACCAACACCATGCTCGTACCATATGCAGACATGCTAATGATGATGGGAGCAAATGGGACCAAGCCCTACATTATCCCGTACATGCCCATGAAGATGGCCGTTGAGAATATCTCAGCCTTGCAGCTGAAGAAGGGAGTCAAAAGGCATGAACCTACCTTCCTGGTTACCCTCTGCATTGAAGATATTGAACGCTCCTCGGGTCCCATTCCTGTACCCGTGAAGGAGCTGCTACTGGAATTTGAAGACATCATGCCACAAGAAATGCCAAAGCGTCTCCCGTCTAGGAGAACTGTGGACCATGAGATTGAGTTGGTGCCGGGTGTGAAGCCACCCGCCCGAGCGCCGTACAGAATGTCACAATCCCAACTCACTGAACTTTGGAGACAATTGACGGAAATTCTAGACACAGGGATCATCGTACCCTCCAAGTCACCATACGGGTCCCATGTGCTGTTCCAAAAGAAACATGATGGCAGTCTACGACTCTGTGTGGATTATCGAGCTCTAAAAAAAATCACTGTGAAGAACAAGTACCCTATTTTGCTAATGGCAGACTTGTTTGATAGACTGGGTGGTGAAGCGGTGTTCACAAAAATAGACCTGAGGACAGGTTATTGGCAAGTCCGGATTGCAGAGGGTGATGAACACAAGACGACTTGCGTAACAAGATATGAGTCGTATGACTTCCTGTTTATGTCGTTTGGCTTGACTAACGCCCCAGCCACATTTTGCACCCTGATAAACCAAGTCTTCCGAGAATACATCGATGAATTCATTGTGGTCTACTTGGATGACATTGTGGTATATAGCTAGACCATGGAAAAACACCTGGAGCACTTGCGGAAGGTCCTAGCCCGATTGCGGGAGCACAAATTATATGCGAAGCTATCCAAGTGCTCCTTTGCTCATAAATAAATTAACTTTCTCGGACATGTCAACGGGGAAGGACAGATCAAGATGGAGCAGCAGAAGATTCAGGCTATCATGGATTGGCCGTCGCTTAAGGATATCCATGCCTTGAGGTCGTTCCTTGGCCTATGCAACTTCTATCGGCGATTTGTGAAAAGTTACTCCCTCATTTCAGTGCCGCTGACAGAACTTCTCAAGAAGGTCACACCCTAGGATTGGGGACCCAAGCGAATGGAGGCCTTCAATGCATTGAAAATGGCTATGTCTAGTAGCCCTGTCATGGCCCTCCCTGATTTGGCAAGCCATTCGAGGTACAAACGGATGCCTCCGACTATGCACTTGGTGGAGTCTTGCTACAAGAAGGGCATCCCGTAGCGTACGAGAGCCGGAAACCGAAGGATGCAGTGCGGCGCTATGCTGCCCACGAGAAAGAATTATTGTCTGTCGTTCATTGCTTACGCATTTGGAGGCATTATCTACTGGGAACCTCGTTCGTGGTCAAGACAAACAACACAACTGTTAGCCATTTCATGACCCAGACAAAGCTGAATGGTCGGTAGGCCAGGTGGCAGGAACTTCTAGCGGAATTTCACTTCAACCTGGAGTATCGAAGTGGGAAGACTAATCATGATGCTGATACGCTCAGTCGGAGAGCTGATCTAGCATCGATGTGCATACTCGCCACCCTAAGGGGGAGCGAAGTAACCACCACCATAAAAGACCATATACTGGATCTACTCATCAAGGATCCTACTGCATAATATTTGGTTGATTTGGTAGGACAGGGCAAGACTCGTCAGTTCTACACAGAAGATGGTTTCCTAAAAGTGAAAGGGAACCGACTTTATATTCCTAAAGGAGGAGATCTGCGAAGGACTCTTCTGGCGGAATGCCACGATACTTTGTAGGCCGGTCATCCCGATGAAGAACACACTATGGCATTGCTTCGCCGTGCATATTATTGACCTCAAATGGCCGATGACATCGCTTAGTATGTGAAGACTTGTCTAGTATGCCAAAAGGATAAGTCAGACCGCTTGACGCGGGCAGGACTCTTGGAACCACTAGCCGTCCCAAAAAGACCTTTGGAAAGAGTTTCCCTGGATTTCATCACCGAATTGCCCAAAGTCGGAGATCTCACAACTATCTTGGTTGTGGTCGATCGGTTTTCCAAGTATGCTACCTTTATAGCAGCCCCACAATATATATCAGCAGAAGATACAACTCAACTCTTCTTCTCTCATGTCGTCAAATATTGGGGATTGCTTAAAGACATCGTTAGTGATCACGACTCACGCTTCACTAGCAAGTTTTGGACCCAGCTCTTTAAGTGCCTTGGGTCAAAATTGAGTCACAACTCAACTTTTCATCCGCAATCTAATGGCCAGACGGAGCGATTCAATGGCATGCTGGAGGAATATCTCCGGCACTTTGTAACCGGATCGTAGAAGAACTGGGTGAAGCTTCTGGATACTGCTCAACTGTGTTTCAATTCACAAAAGAGCTCAAGTACCAACAAAAGCGCTTTTGAAATTGTTACCGGACAACAACCGCTACTCCCACATACTGTGAATGCACCAAACATGTCAAAATCTTCTCGGGCTGCTAGCTTCTCAAAAGAATGGAAGCAAAATTTGGAGATAATGCAGAGCTATCTTGTCAAAGCTCAAAAGCGGATGAAGAGGCATACTGATCAGAATTGCCGCTTTGTTGAATACCAAGTGGGGGACAAAGTGATGGTCAAAATCCCAAAGCGATACTTGTTAGCAGGGGTCCATGACCCTCGCTTATTGCAAAAATATATTGGACCCTTGTCCATTGAAAGACGCATTGGGAAAGTTGCATACCGGGTGGATACCCCAGCTTGGTGGAAAATCCATCATGTTTTCCATGTCAGTCTCCTGAAACCTTTTCGGGAAGATATAGAGGACCCTTCATGAAGCCAACTCACAATACCAAGTATTCGAGGCCCCAATTCAACCGGGAAAAGGCGTGTTGAAGCTATTCTTGATGATCGAGTGATTCACGCCTAAGGAAAGATCACCAGGAGTTCTTGGTGAAATGGCAGGGATGTGATGCAGAGGAGAATACCTGGGAGAGGGGAACAAACCTCAAAGCCTACAAGAGCCTAATTGATGATTATCTTGCAAGTAAGGCGTCGAGGACGTCGCCAACTCAGGTGGGGGAGAATGTCATGGGAGGCTTTCCAGCCATGCCCCATGACCCCTTGGACATGCCCTGTGGCGTCCTGGCAAGCCTACTAACGCCCAGTGCCACGGTCGGCCTCTTGGTCTCGGCAGCTCCAAGTGACAAGCGCGCATATGCCTCTGTCGCCCCACTGATAGCCATCACCAGCGCCCAGCCACAGGCAGATGCCAACAGCGCCGCGCGCGCAGACGATGTCGTGGGCGCAGGACCTAATGCTAAAGACAAAGTTACTGCCTACGGACTTGATTCTACTTTGTAGAAGACTAAGTCCTTTTCATTGTAAATATAGAGTAGTTTTACTTCATTTTCTTTAAGTGTGCTTTTACAGTTTATTTAGGTCAAGTCATGTAACTTTGGTTTATTTTTTTTAAGCATTTTTAAGGGGGACAAAGCAATCAAACTTTCTAGCAAGCAAACAATTCTGTGTACTGGTGTCTCTTCCCCCCGACATTGTGTTATTTTTCTGTAATAGCTTTCATTCAATGCAATCAAGCTTTCTTTCATTCTCAATTCTCTTTTCTGCTCTCTCTTAATTGCTCATGACATTGGTTTTCCCGTACGGCACTGACAATCTAGTCTAGCGTACGGAGGGGACCTCAGTTGGCAGACAGTAATAGCACTGATATCGATTGCTTAGCCTTGTGTCGCCCTTCCAAAGAATCTCAGGAAGGCGATGCGTAACAGTATATGTGTAAAAGTAAAATCATCAATTTGGTAACCTCAGAATAATTCTTAGAATGTTCGTGACGAACGTTTGTTTAAGAGGTGGAGAATATAACGACCCGACTTGTCGTTTTAAGACTTTACACCCCGTTCAGTGACTTAAGGTCTCGAGCAGCTTCTCAATATGTATTATTACCCGTAGGTGTGGTCGAGTTTGATTTACTGAAGATTCAAAATTAAATTAAAAGAACAATCCTTAATTTGAAGCTTAAATGGAAAGAGTTGACTGGAGAGTTGACTTTTGAGCATACGACTCCGGAATGGAATTTTGATGATGTCAATAGCTTTGTATGGTGATTTTGGAGTTAGGAGCGTGTCCGGAAAATTATTTGGAGGTCCGTAGTAGAATTAAGCTTGAAATGCCGAAAGTTGAATTTTTGGGAAGTTTGACCGGAGAGTTGACTTTTGAACAAACGACCCCAGAATAGAATTTCGAGGATGACAATAGCTTCGTATGATGATTTCGGACTTGGGCGTATGTTTGGATTTGGAAGTCCGTAGGACAATTCGATACATTTTGGCGAAAGTTAAAAAATATAAGATTTTGGAAAAGTCCGATCGAAGGGTAAATTTTTAATAACGAGGTCGGATTTCAATTCCGGAAATGGGAATAGCTCCATTAAGTCAATTATGACTTGTGTGAAAAATTTGAAGTCATTCCGGATTGATTTTATATGTTTCGACGTAAAATATAGAAGTTGGAAGATTTGAAAACTTATAATTCGATTCAATGCGCGATTCGGAATTTCGGCGTTGTTTGACATAATTTGAACCCTCGACTAAGTTTGTATTGTATTTTGGGATATGTTGGTATATTTGGTTAAAGTACCGAGGGCCTCGGGTGGATTTTGGAAGGTTAACGGAGTTGATTTTTGGATGAGATAGCTGCTGGAATTTGCTGCTGTTTCTAGGCAGCAGTTGGTTTTTCGCTTCTGCGGAAGTTTCATCGTAGAAGCGACATCGCAGAAGCGAGGATTTCATCGTAGAAGCGAATGGGAAGGGGTATTGGACAGAGGTCGCAGGTACGACACATTTTGCGCACATGCATGATTGCAGAAGTGACTGCTGGAACGCAGAAGCGGAATGAGGCAGCTTGGCATTGTTTTGCAGAAGCGGTCGTTTTGTCGCAGAAGCGCATTTTCTTCCACATAAGCGATCACTGCTGGGAAGTGCACTGTGGGGCTTCGCAGCAGTGCATTTTGGCTTACAAAAGCGCAAAGTCAGTCCGCAGAAGCGAAAACTGGGCAGAAACTTAAGGACCAAAAATGGTCATTTCGCCATTTTCGATTGGATTTTTGGAGCTCGGTTTTGGGGCGATTTTAGAGGAGTTCTTCACGACTTCGACCTGGGTAAGTATTCTATATCCAAAAGTGATTATATTTCATAAATCCATGGTTATATTTATCGTTTAATTCAGATTTAAATGGAAGAAATCAAGATTTTTACAAAATCTTCCAAAGAAAACGAAAATTTAAGATTTGGAGGTCGAGTTATTATTGGAATTCGATAAAATTGGTATGGTTGAAATCGTATCGGAATGAGTGGATTTCATGAAAATTATGTCGGGTTCCGAGGGGCGGACCCCACGTTGACTTTTATTGTCTTTTTGGAATAAATTTTTAAGTCGACGTATTATTATCCGGAATTATTTTCGACGAATTTTAATGGAGTTATACAATTAATTTGGATAGATTTGTGTTGTCGAGAGGTCAATTCAAGCAAGAAGGCTATTTTGGAATATCGGCCTAACTTCAAAAAGGTAAGTGTCTTGCTTAACCTCGAGTGGGGGAATTACCCCTTAGGCATTGAGTCTTATGTGCCATTTGTGAAATGTGAAAAGACGTGTACGCGAGGTGACGAGTACGTACTCGGGCTTATACGTGCAAAATTTATTGAATTAAAGTCTTAGGCATTATTGTGTAGTAAATTTGGAAATTGTAAAAAATTATTAAATCATCTGTTTGCCATGCCTAAATCCTTATTGTTGAATTTGTTTTTATATGATAATTTGATGTGATTGTTACTTGAAATATTTATGAAATTTTGTGAGTATTTTTGGTTTAATATTTCTTGGAGATTAATTCCAATATAAATTTTCTTATGTAAATAATTAATTTAAGCGAGCTTAAAAATAAGTGTTAATATAATTATCTAAATTTGCATTAATGAAGGTTTTGCTTTATGCTGAGTAATTTCTATCTCTATTGATTGTTTTTGGGTGTTATATATATTGTGTGGAGTCTTGGGCTATTTGTTATGAAATTAATTAATTTTGTTATTTCTTTGGAATTTGGTTTTGGCCATTGGGCAAATTGTGATATGAATTGATTTTATTATGTTGCCTTATTAATTTCCCGTGTAAATTGTTGTGTTGTGTGAGTTATTATTTTGGGGAGATAAGGGTGATATTTAACCGTTGATATTATGTGGGTATAAAGGTGGCATTTCACTGTTGTTGTGTTTGTTGGAATATTATCTGGGCGGAGCGATAAGGGCGGTTATAGGAGCGATAAGGGTGGCAATAGGAGCGATAAGGGTGGCTATTGATATTGTCTGGGCGGAGCGATAAGGGTGGCTATAGGAGCGATACGGGCAGCAAATAGGAGCGATAAGGGTGGCTATTGTCAGGGACGATATGTGATGATGTGGGGTTGTGGTGTTGATAATTTTCATGTGATGTTGTGATTTGCTTGTGTTTATTTTTATATCTTGTGCAATTTGTATTGTTGTTGGAAATTGATAACAATCCGATTTATGTTGAAATTGAGAGTATGTGGCCATTACTAGGCGGATTATAAAATAAAATGTGGGCACGAGGTGCCGTGAGTAAATAATGATGATATTTGGCACGTGAATTGTCCGTGCAGTTGTGATATGAAATGTGGGAACGAGGTGCTATGATGAAATAATAATGGGCACGTGAATTGTCCGTGCAGTTATGATATGAAATGTGGGCATGAGGTGTTGTGATGAAATGATAATAATAATTGGCACGTGAATTGTCCGTGCAGTTGTGATATAAAATATGGGCACGAGGTGCTGTAATGAAATGATAATGATATGTAACACCCCAGAAAAAAATTTCGAAGTATTTTAAGACCATTAAGAAGATTAGCGGGTGCTAATTATATTAATTCGGGTATGAACAAGACTGATAATTTGAGTGATATCAATTGATGATGATAATATATATATGAGGTGCATTAAAAATGGTTTATGGTCTAAGAAGAGCCCTAAGGCTAAGTCAAGTTGAAAAATTATATGATGGGATAAACTTTCAAGTGAGTATGCACAAGATCTAACTTCAAACGAGCATAACTCTCAAGTTATGCA
The DNA here is from genome assembly GCF_000715075.1 of Nicotiana tabacum. Lineage (NCBI taxonomy): Eukaryota > Viridiplantae > Streptophyta > Magnoliopsida > Solanales > Solanaceae > Nicotiana > Nicotiana tabacum. The sequence continues at coordinate 94,866,160 of NC_134103.1, forward strand.
GATTTATATGGTGTATAACCTATCAAATTAATGCCCTTTGAATCTAGTTTCCAACGCATTAAAACGTTTGTCATTCGGATATGTATATAGAACGTTATGACCATTTTACTGGACTTGTGTCATATGCACGGCCAAATCCGCGGCCGCGCATATTTGAGAGTTTCTGCCTCCAATCCACGGCCAATCCGCGGCCAAATCTGCGGCCGCAGACTTGGAAACCCATTAAATACCCCCAATATTGGGTAGAGAGAGAGATAAGTCATTTCTTCAAGACTAGGGCTTTCTCTCCACCACCTATCCGGCCAAGGCTTCAAATACACATCTAAGGTGAGTTTTTAAGTGTGTTTTTATGATGATTTCACTTCTCAATCACTAGTTACAACAAGGTTTGTATTGGATTCCATAGGATTTCTTCAAAATCTCAAGAACACCCCAAAAGTTGACTTTCAAGATTTGGTCTACAAGAGGTAATCTTTCACCCTTAAACCTATATGCATTGATTGTTAGTGAATAAATGAGAAAGGAATAAGTACTAGCACTTATGAGATGGTGATTGGAAGCCATAAATACTTAAACTAGATTATTGGGTGTGGTAGAGATTTTGTAACAAGTTAATTAGTAGAATTTGGTAGATGTGAGTTCATTGATGATTATAATGGTGCTAAGAAGGTAGTTAGTGGACAAAGGATGTTGTAGTATCTCTTGTTGGAGGAAGAAACACCATTACTAGAGGTAGTTGAATGTTATGCACACCTAGTGTTTGATAAAATGCTCAAATGAGCTAGAACCGTAATCATCTTCCTAATTTTGGTTCAATTTGTTATATTTCTAAAATAGATTGAAGTTGCTAAGAATTCTGGAACCTTCTAAAGTTTAAGGAAGCTCAATCAAGGTATGTTGGCTAAAATCTTCTCTTAGAATTGAATCCCATGATATTCATGTAAATTATGTAAGTCCCGAGTGATTCATTATGAAATTGGCTATTCCGAGTAAGATTGGGTTGAAAGATATATGTTCAACAAGCATCCCAAATGCTCTATTCATGTTATGTTACCAATTGAGGATGTGTAAAAATATGGGTTGTGCATTAATAATGTTTCGACTTTAAGTCAAGTTCAAATGAAGGCTATTATGCCAAATTTTGTGAAATATCTCTATGTGCATTAGACTCTAAATTGCTCACATGTGTACTACACACTTTGATTTGAATTGTGTTTGTTGTTGATGGTGAGGATGATATTTGAAATTGATAATGTGAGCATGAAATACTGAATATGGCCAACGTGCTAAGAATGATCTTATAATTATGGCCACTAGTGCCAATGAAATGAAAAGATGTGAAAGTATTATGAAATGCGATGATTGATATAAAAAGGTTGATGTCTCAAATAAAACAGCCTAGCCGATCAGGTCGTAATCGGAAACCATCCCGCACACATGGTGGTGATTGTGCTGGAAATTGTAATTGAAATTGTGATTGTGGTCGATGTCCCTAATGGATAGCCTAGTCGATCGGGTCATTATCGGACTCCGTGTTAAATACGGTGGTATTGATATTGAGAGAAATTGTGGTTGATGTCTCTACTGAGATATCCTAGCCGATCGGGTCGTGATCGGACTCCGTGCTAAGAGTGCGGTGGTACTAGTTTTGTGAATAATGGTATTGTGAATAGTGGTATTGGTATGGTGAATAATGGTACTGGTATTGTGGACAATGGTATGTCGATACTAAAAATCTCCCAATGTGAGATATGGAAATTAATTTGAATACTGTCTTGATCCTAAATTGAGGTTTGATGTTAATTAAGGCTTTCATTGATATTATGATAATCTTATTTGTATTATTTGTCATTCTATTGAGATGGTGTTTAGTTATACATACTAGTGTTATTCGATAGTACTAACGTCCCTTTTGCCGGGGGCGTTGCATATTTCAATGGATGCAGGTGGTTCCATAGCAAGAGATATTGGTCAGTGATAGCAGTGCACCTTCTTCCCAGCTGACTTAGTGAGCCCCACTTCATTTCGGGGTCATGAATCTTTTGTACTTTGTGTATTCTGTTTGAGGTATAGTTGGGGCCTTGTTGTCGGCATTATCATTGTACTCTTCTTTATCTATAGAGGCTCCGTAGACATAGTGTGGGTTGTGTAATGGTGCTGGGAAAGACAAACTATGCTATGTTATGGTTGTATTACTTGTCCATTTGAGACTTTAAAAATGGTGAAACTTATGGTAAGAAATTGGTAATTGCAGACATGGCCACTTTATTATTTAATTAAGGAAAACATATATTCTCTTTATTCATGAATGAGTTTGGGTAAAAGGATTCTAACAGGCTTGTTCAGTCGGGTTCACTCGGTTGAGCGTCGGTCGCGCTCCTCGATTTTGGGGCATGACATGATAATTGGCACGTGAATTGTCCGTGCAATTGTGATATGAAATGAGGGCACGAGGTACCGGGGAAATATGATGATTTAATTATGGACACGAGGTACCGTGAAAATATAAAAATGGGCTGAGACCCGTATTTTTTATGATTATAAAATAAGGTGTCCCATGGTGACTTTTTAATTGAAAGAATTATATTCAAAATAATTATTTGAGAAAACTACATTTGAAAGAGAGTTATTTGGAAGAATTATATGTGAAGGATATTTATTTGAAAAACTTGAATTAATTGGGCGTACATGTATTTATTAATTATTGAGTGATATTTATGGTATTCTTGTTGTCTTGCTGCGCATACCACTGGTTGTTTTATCCTGCCCTTATTGCTATCTTTTTCCTAGTATTTTGTATATTATATTGCACAGGTTATTAGACTAGTGAGTTTCTTGACTGTACCTCGTCTCTACTCCATTGAGGTTAGTCTTGATACTTACTGGGTACCGACTGTGGTGTACTCATACTACACTTCTGTATATTTTTGTGCAGAGCCAGGTATTGGAGATATCGTATTTGAGTAGAGTTACAGCGGGATTGTAAGGATTCAAGGTAGATCTGCTTGGTCGTCGAGTCCCTTGGGGTCTTTTCATTTTATTATACTGTTAATTTGTAATCAAACAGTATTGCATATTCGGTCCCCGTGATCATTCCATGTATTCAGTTAGAGTTCGTGACTCAGTACTACCAGTCTTGGGAGGTTGTATATTCATATTTATTCCGTTGTTAGTTTTGGTTACTTATTTAATTCAAAAACAAATGGCTTTAAAAGGTAATTGAAATCGACTTACCTAGTCTTAGAGACTAGGTGCCATCACGATGCCTGTGGTGGTATTTTGGGTCGTGACAATATGACTCAGGCCGGTTTATTTCCGGCAGACCCAGCCACATCTCAGGCGGGCGGGGGACCACAGACCCCTACCGCGCAGGCTTATGGACAAGCAGTTGTTGTATATCAGACCCAGGGTGCACTACCTGTGGGTGGAGCCCAGCTAGTGGCAGCAACTACACCTGAGCCCATGCCAGCTGCAGTCGCTGATCCTTAGAAACTATTGGACAGATGGACTAGACTAGATCCTTCTGTCTTTGGGGGTGAGCGACATGAGGATCCCCAGGCTTTCATTGATCGGTGCAAGGATAGACTGTGCAACATGAGGATATTGGAGTCTCATGGGGTAGACTTTGCTACTTTTCAGCTAGAGGGCAAAGCCCGTAGATGGTAGCAGTCTTATGTTCTTGGCAGACCAGCATATTCTCCTCCCATGACTTGGGACAGGTTCACCCGTATCTTCCTGGACAGGTATATTCCACCCTCCTAGAGGGAAGAGTTAAGATTTCAGTTTGAGCAGCTCCAGCAGGGTCAAATGTCAGTGATCGATTATGAGGTAAGGTTTTCTGAGTTATCTCACCATGCACTTATGATACTCCTTACTGAGGCAGATAGAGTGCAGAGGTTTGTTACATACTGGCATTCAGGACACTATGACTCGAGAGGTTGAGATGGGTACTTCTTATGACCTGGTCATAGAGATAGCCCGCAGGATTGAGGGTGTATGTCAGCGGATCCAAGAGCAGGTTATGAGAGATAAGCAGTTCAGGTATTCTGGAGAGTTTAGAGGTGCTCCATCTGGGGGCAGAGGTCAGTTCGTGAGAGGAAAGTCCAGCAGGCCCCCTTATCCAGCACCACCGCCTCCTCGAGGTGCTCCAGTGCGACCCTATCTCAGTGCTATATCAGAGAGTTCTTATCGCCCACCAGCTATTCACGGTCCTCCCAGTGGGTATTCAGGTCCCTAGGGCCAGATACTTAGTCAGCAGGTCATCGCACCAAAAAGTTATTATGAGTGCGGGGATCCCAGTCACATACGGAGATTTTATCCAAGGCTTCGGGGTAAACTAGTGCAACAGAGTCAGCAGCCTATGATTACCAGACCGGGTGCTCCACCAGTTGTCTGACCACCAAGAGGTGGAGGACAGGCGGGTAGGGGTCGTCCTAAAGGTAGAGGTCAGCCAGGTGGAGGCCAGCCAGTTGGCGCTCCAGCTCGGTTCTATGCTTTTCCGGCCAGACCAGATGTAGAGGCCTCAGATGCCGTGATTACAAGTATTATTTCTGTTTGCGGCAAAGATGCCTCAGTATTATTTGATCCAGGATCTACGTATTCATATGTTTCATCTATATTTGCTCCATTCTTGGGTATTTCTCGTGAGTCCTTGAGTACTCCTGTTTATGTGTCCACTCTTGTGGGCGATTCTGTTATTGTGAACTGGATCTACTAGTTCTATAATATTACATTCTGTGGTTATGAAACTAGAGCAGATCTTTTACTGCTTGAGATGACTGACTTTGAAATTATTCTAGGCATGGACTGGTTATCTCCATATCATGTTATTTTAGATTGCCATACCAAGACTGTTACCTTGGCTATGCTAGCGTTGCCTAGGCTGGAGTGGAAGGGTTCGTCAGTTAGTTCATTTAATCGAGTTATTTCTTTTATAAAGGCTCAACACATGGTTGAGAAGGGTTGTTTGGCTTATCTAGCCTATGTTCGGGATACTACTGCAGAGACTCCGGCTATTGATTCAGTGCCTGTAGTTCGGGAGTTCTCCGATATATTTCCTTCAGATCTTCCAGGTATGCCACCTGATCGTGATATTGATTTCTGTATTGACTTGGCTCCAGATACCCAGCCTATATCTATCCCACCATATCGCATGGCTCCGAAAGAATGGAAAGAATTGAAAGAACAACTTGAGGGGTTACTAGCCAAAGGGTTCATCAGACCGAGCGTATCGCCTTGGGGTGCACCGGTATTATTTGTGAAGAAGAAGGATGGAACAATGTGGGTGTGTATTGATTATCGCCAATTGAACAAAGTCACTATTAAGAACAAGTACTCGTTGTCGCGTATTGATTATCTATTTGACCAGTTACAGGGTGTTATGGTGTTCTCTAAGATCGAATTAAGGTCGGGGTACCATCAGTTGAAGATTCGGGATCCGGGTGTTCCGAAGACTGCATTCCGGACTAGATATGGTCATTATGAGTTTCTGGTGATGTCATTCGGTTTAACTAACGCCCCGAAAATGTTTATGGATTTGATGAACAAGGGTATTCAGGACATATATTGATTCGTTTGTCATTGTCTTCATTGATGACATCTTGATCTACTCGCGCAATAAGGAGGAGCACGAGCAGCATATGAGAGTGGCACTTCAGACATTGCAGGAACAAAAACTATATGCTAAGTTCTCTAAATGTGAATTCTGGCTTGAGTCTGTAGCATTTTTGGGGCATATTATATCGGGCGAGGGCATTAAAGTTGATACCAAAAAGATTGAGGCGGTTCAGAATTGGCATCGTCCCACTTCGGCGACTGGGATCAGAAGTTTTCTGGGTTTAGCATGTTATTATCGTCGGTTCGTGGAAGGTTTTTCATCTATTGTAGCACCTTTGACCAAATTAACCCAAAAGGGTGCTCCGTTCTGATGGTCCGATGATTGTGAGGTGGTATTTTAGAAGCTCAAGACAGCATTGACTACAACATCAGTGTTAGTGTTGCCTTCTGGTTCGGGGATATATACAGTGTATTGTGACGCTTCACGTGTTGGCTTGGGTTGTGTATTGATGCACGAAGAGCGATTTATTGCATATGCTTCACGTCAACTGAAGCCCCACGAGAAGAATTATCTGGTACATGATTTGGAGTTAGCTGCGATTGTTCACGCTCTTAAGATTTGGAGGCATTATCTTTATAGGGTGTCTTGTGAAGTTTACACTGATCATCGCAGTTTGCAGCATTTATTCAAGCAGGGGACCTAAATTTGAGACATCGCAGATGGCTTGAGTTACTAAAATATTATGATATTACTATCATGTATCATCCGGGCAAAGCAAATATGGTTACAGATGCCTTGAGTAGAAAGGCGGAGAGTATGTGTAGATTGGCTTTCATTTCAGCAAAGGAGAGGCCATTAGCTTTGGATATTCAGTCCTTGACAAACAGACTTGTGGGGCTGGATATTTCAGAGCTCATCCGAGTTCTTGCATGTGTTGTAGCTTAGTTTTCACTATTTGAACAGATCAAGGCTCGCCAATATGATGATCCACACTTAATGGTTCTTCGAGAAATGGTACTACGGGGTGGTGCCAAGGAATTTACTATTGGGGCGGATGGTGTTCTGCGACTCCAGGATCGTCTATGTGTTCCTAATGTGGATGAACTAAGGAAGAAGATCCTAGAGAAGCACATAATTCTCGGTATTCTATTCATCCAGGTGCTACAAAGATGTATCGTGACCTAAGGCAGCATTATTGGTGGCGACGAATGAAAAAGGACATAGTTGAGTATATAGCTAGGTGTCTAAATTGCCAGCAAGTTAAATGTGAGCACCAGAGGCCAGGTGGCCTACTTCACCAGATGACTATACCGGAATGTAAATGGGAACGCATCACTATGGACTTTGTAGTTGGGTTGCTACGGACCTTGCGGAAGTTTGATGCAGTTTGGGTCATTGTCGACAGGTTGACCAAGTCGACACACTTTATTCCTATTTTGACTACGTACACTTCAGGGAGGTTGGCCCAAATTTATATTCAGGAGATAGTTCAGTTGCACGGTGTGCCAATTTCCATCATATCAGATATAGGTCCTCAGTTTACTTCACATTTCTGGAGAGCAATACAGAGTGAGTTGGGGACCCGTGTAGAGCTCAGCACAGCCTTTTATCTGCAGACCAACGGGCAGTAAGAGCGGACAATTTAGATTTTGGAAGATATGCTTAGGGCATGTGTGATTGACATTGGAGGTCAGTGGGATCGTTTCTTGCTTTTGGCCGAGTTTGCTTATAATAACAGTTACCAATCCAGCATCGAGATGGCTCCATGATGCTTTATATGGTCGGCGATGTGGTTCGCCCATCAGATGGTTTGAGCCCGGTGAGGCTAAGTTATATGGTACTGATTTGGTGAAGGATGCCTTGGAAAAGGTAAAGTTAATTCAGGAGCGACTTCGTACAGCGCAGTCCAGACATAAGAGTTACGCAGATCAGAAAGCGCGTGATTTATCATTTATGGGTGAAAAAGTTCTCTTGAAAGTTTCGTCGATGAAGGAAATCATGAGATTTGGGAAAAGGGGAAAATTGAGCCCAAGGTTTATAGGCCCATTTGAGGTATTGAGACGAGTTGGGGAGGTTGCTTATAAGCTTGCATTGCCTCCCAGTCTATCAGGAGTTCATCCGGTTTTCCATTTATCTATGCTCCGGAAGTATCATGCCGACCTATCACATGTGCTAGACTTCAGCACAGTTCAACTAGATAATAGTTTGGGATGTGAAGAAGAACCAGTTGCCATTGTTGATAAACATGTTCGCCAGTTAAGGTCCAAGAGGATTTTTGCAGTAAAAGTCCATTGGAGGGGCCAACCAGTCGAGGAAACGACTTAGGAGGCAGAGGAAAACATGCGGAGCAGATATCCACACTTATTTATCATTCTAGGTACAATTCTAAACTCGTTCGAGGACGAACGTTTGTTTAAGAGGTGAAGAATGTAATGACCCAACCGATCATTTTAACTTTTAGAACCCCGTTCCCTAAAATAAAACTTCTCGTATGTACTTTTAATGATTTATGACTTGTAAGGATGGTTGGTTCGGGATTTGGAAGTGTTTGGGTTGAAATCGGAACACTTGGTTCCTTAAGTTGGCTTTAAAAGGCCAAGTTTGACTTCGGTCAATATTTTGAGAAAACGATCTCGGAATAGAATTTTTACGATTCCAACAGCTCCGTATGGTGATTTTGAACTTAGGAGCGTGTTCGAAATTTTATTTGGAAGTCCGTAGTTAAATTAGGCTTGAAATGGCTAAAATAGGAATTTAAGTTTGGAAGTTTGACCAGGGAGTTGACTTTTTGATATCGGAGTCGGAATCCAATTCTAAAAATTTTCATAGCTCTGTTATGTCATTTATGACTTGTGTGCAAAATTTGAGGTCAATCGGACTTGATTTGATAAATTTCGACATCGAATGTAGAAGTTGGAAATTTTAAGATTCATTAAGCTTGAATTGGAGCATAATTCGTGGTTTTAGCGTCGTTTTATGTGATTTGAGGTTGCAAATAAGTTCGTATGATGTTTTATTACTTGTTGGTATATTTGGTTGAGGTCACGTGGGCCTCGGGTGAGTTTTGGATGGTTAACGAATCAAAAGTTGGACTTAAAACAGATGCTGCAATTTTTCCTTTATGCTGGAAATTCTCGGCTGTGATCGAGCCCAAGATCGAGGCCCAGGATCGAGACCCAAGATCGAGGCTATGATCGAGGGTCATGATCAAAGGCAAAGGCTCGAGGGCCATGATCGAAGCCACGATCGAGGCCGAGGATCGAGGGCTGCCTGGGCAGAATTATAAAGGAGGACATTCGTCCCATTCGCCAGTTTTAACAAATTGGAGCTTGAGCAGAGGCGATTTTTGATAGATTTTCAAGAAAAGAAGATTGGGTAAGTGATTCTAACTCGGATTTGGTCAATATACACGAATATATCATTGTTTTCACCATTTAATTAGTGTTTTGAGATTGAAATTTGGGAAATTTTTAGAAATCTCATAGAAATGAATTTTTGAGATTTCGGTATCGATTCGAAGTCAGATTTGAGTGAAACTAGTATGGTTGGACTCATAATTGAATGGGTTGTCGGATTTCATAATTTCTGCCGAATTTCGAGTCGTGGGCCCCACAGACGAATTTTTAATTAATTTCGGATTTTTATTGAAAATGTAGTATTTTCTTATGAAATTGAATCTATAATTTTTGGTGACTGTATCGAATTATTTTTGGTTAGATTTGAACCATTCAGAGTTGGATAATCGAGAAAAGGGTCTACTAGTAGATTAAATTGGAACAAGAGGAAATAAGTCTCTTGTCTAATCTTGTGAGGGAAAAATTATCCATAGGTAATTAAAGTAATAATTGTTGCTAATTATGGGGTCTACGTACGCACGAGGTGACGAGAGTCCGTGCGTAGCTACTATTAATGCTAAAGTCCGGGTAGTTTAGGACTTAAAGCATGGATTACTTGTGTAAATTATATTCTTTGTTTATATATATATATATATATATATATATATTCGATATATATATATATATATTGTGATATGTTAGATAAAAAAAATATTAAAGGATGAAAATCTCATATACTTGATTTTCTGTTTAAATTAATTAATTGTTAAGAGAAATTATTCTTCCTACCGAATTTATCTTATAATAAATATACTCTCCTTCCGGAGGTACATAAGAATATGTCCTCCTTTCTTGTGGAGCGGGCTGAATGCCTCGGCAGGATAGATGCATCTATGGATCGTGCCGCACGTCCCTCGGCAATGTACACGACACTTTGGATCGAGTCGTACGACCTCGGTAGAAATAGTGCCTAATAATAATAATTATACAATACTTTGATAGTTTATTGCAGCTTGTAAAGCTAATTGATAAATTGAAAATTTATTGGAATTGAAGGAATTTAATTAATATATTGAGAATTGTTGCATTTGAAGGAATTTAATTATTTCTTCTGGTTAAAGAAAAATCATTGTAAATTCTATAAATTATGATGATCTAGATATTGTTATTTTTATTTTATTTATTATTATTGACTCTTAGTGAGTGTCAAGTCGGTCATCTCGTCTCCACCACTTCGAGATTAGGCTTGATACTTACTAGGTACACGTTGTTTACGTACTCATGCTACACTTGCTGTACTTTTTGTGCAGGATCTGAGGCAGGTACTAGTAGAGGACCTATCATCGCACATCCAAGTTATCCATAGGCGTAGTGGTGAGCTGCCTTTTTGAGCCGTTCTGCAGCTTCCAGTGCATCTTCTTGCATTTTTATTCTGTCTATTTTTATTTCAGACAGTATTTGGAGTTTTGTATAATCTACTAGATGCTCATACACTTGTGACACCAGGTCTTGACACACACATTGGTAGAATTTGGAATTGTATTATTTTTTTTGGATTTAAATAAATCTGTTTCTTTTCTAATTTCTTAATATTGCTAGTAAAATAATAAAATTTCTTAGAAAATTATTCTGAAAATAATTGATATATGTTTAATTTATTTGTTGGCTTGCCTAACTGTAGTGTTGGACGCTATCATGACCTATATGTGAAATTGGGTCGTGACATCGCCACCCGGTCGCTTGGATAAATTTTTAAGTATATGTTGGTATTTTACATTAAAAAGAGTAGATATTTTAAGCTTGGCACCTGGAGTACAAAATTGACTCGAGTTCCCATGGTTAAATTGCTGAACCTTCAACCGAAGGGTCCAAGATCGAATCCCATTAGAATTCAACGCGAGTTCACTTATTTGTGTTCTTGCATATTCCATTTTCTTTCATTTCTTTCTCAATTTTAAATTACTTTTTTAAAATTTATGCATCTTTGTATTTCATCTCTTTATACAACCTCAGTTTTATTATGCATTAACTTATATTTTTCCTTCCATTTTTTTCCCAAAATCTTCAAAAATTTGTTTGAATATGATTTTTATTATTTTCTCTTTTTATCCATATAATGTTATTCCCTGATTTCCAAAAATTTCTAAAATGATGGCATCAATACACATAATATTGATCTAATCATGTGAATATTGAAGGGGTATGACGAGTGCAAAACACCACTTTAATTATGCTCGCTAGTCGAATATAGTATAATATAATATCGTATCCATAGTGATTGGAGTAAAACAGTATTATCATAGTTTGTAGCTAGATTGCTATCCAAGATGATTTAACATTTTAGAATTATGTGATTAAAAACTAAAATTAACTAAGAATCGAAAGCTAATTGACGAATGACAATCGAAACAAAAGTAAACAAGGAAGATACCAACAACAATAACAACAACAACAACAACCCAGTAAAATCCCACTAATGGGGTCTGGGGAGGGTAGTGTGTACGCAGATCTTACCCCTACCCCGAAGGAGTAGAGAGGCTGTTTCCGAAAGACCCTCGGCTCAAAAAGACAAAAGGATACAAGGAAGATACCAATGGGAGAAAATAGGGATTGATTGGATAGGTGCAAGATAAATGTCTGGGATTTAACTCTCATTAATTCACTATAAATGTTCAAGTGAGTCTCTCGAATTCACTCAATTATTAGTTCAAACGTTTAGTAGAAACTCCTCTCTAGATTAAGTCTCAACCTCATAAGATGAACTAAGTTAAGCTAGGTGAAGATAAGCAAGAATTCGTAGTAGATTGGTCTTTAGGAGAACCTTTTTCGATTATCCTCCTAACTAGGTTTAATCAACAATTCAACTAGCCTCTTTTGATTACTAAGAAGAATTAATGAACTCAACCAATAAGATAATGCAAAGATATCACAGGTTATGCCTCTCTCGATTATATGAACAAGTGAACATAGATGCAACGATTAAAACATCCAAAATGATTCAATACATAAAAATTAGAGTTATAGTCCACAAACAAATATCAATATACCAAATCCATCAAACCCTGAAGAGAACTACTCCATGGATATGGAGTAATTCATTACAAATAAGTTTAAGTTAAAGAAAAACATAAAACGATCCAAACTTGTATCTTGAGTGACGATTGAATGATGAAATCCTTGTGCATTTGCTTTCCCAACTCCTCCTTAGCCTCCTTAGGTCTTAGATGTGTCAAAAGTCTATAAAATAATATTTTTCCATGTATATATACCAAGTAGGATCAGGCCCAGACGAAAACTCTTTTTCTCTCGCGAAATAGGAAAATTACTCTGTAAAATTTACACAGGTGCACCGCATGGGGCGACGCACCATGCGGGGCATTAGTGGGGAAATCTAGAGAGCAGATTCTGACAGGCAGCAGGAATATTTGGGCAGCCGCGCCGCCCCACGCGCCGTGGTTGTGATGTTTTCTCACAGTGCAGATTTTTCTTGACTTTTTGATATCCATATGTGGTTCTCGATCCCCGAACACTATCCCGTTCTCGATCCCCGAACACTATCCCGGCTTAATCATTTGGGATTTTACTCAGACTTCAAAGTTCCAAATCACTCGAATTCATTCCATAACATCTACATCACTTGGAATCACTCCTACAAGGCATAAAACACACAATTAGTGCAAAACACTAGCGATTAAAGTTCAAACTCAATTAAAGCGCATTAAGTTAGAGTGTAATAAGCGACTAAAACATGTAATTATAGACTACCATAAACACCCCACACTTAGACCATTGCTCGTCCTCGAGTAATCAACCTACACTTTATAAAGACGCGATATTTTTAAACAACTCTCCTAACTCATTACACTAAGAATATTTGAAATAGACTGAGCACAACAGTGTAACATCTTCACCTCAAGATTTGACTCAAGCACCGCGCATTATTTATAACCCGCTCACTTAACACTAACATAGATGTCAAGCATTACCTTTCCTTCGTTAATCAAGTGCCCTTACATAATAATAGAGAGTAGTTCCACACACAATATATATTAAGAACAATTAGGAACTCAAGATAGAAAGAATTCACTAACTCTCAGAAGTAACATTCATATGCCACAAAAGATGAACCATAAGCTTGCCCATAGTGTACTACTCTACTAATTGAGCTTATTCAATCAAGGATCAAGTAGGACTTTTATTGGTTGTAATGTAGGATGCGGGATGGGTAGGATACATTTAGATATAAGAGTGACTATACCTCCCTAAGCACTTTAGCCATTCAAAATCCCAAACTTATGTCAAACCAAAACTCTACCTTCACATCAATATACATTAACTCCCTACTTCTTTAAGCACAATTATATCAAGAATTATCACTATCAAGGAATATTTTTTCACAATCATACAATTATTATTTTTTCTTTCTTTTTGAATTCAAGTGGGTCTTACTTTTTCAAAACATTGCACCTTTCTCCTTATTTTATTAGTTCCACTCAAAAGCCAAACCAACCATCCCTCACTTCAACTTTTACAAAGTTCATACAATTCAAGTGCTCACGAGAGGTAAACGGTTCAAGTAGATGGTCGATTCAAATAAATGGATAAGGCTTGTAATGTGGTTGCCAAAGAAACAAGATTACAGTCTCAAAGGGGTTAACTAGGATACATAACAATTATGTGAGTAAAAGCATATAACTGGCTCAATAAAGAAATGCCTATATCACTTTCAAGACTGAATAAAACTACTATTTTGCTTTACGAACACACGGGGCAAGTTCTAGATATCAAATACAATACATAGAATAACACAAAACCTAACACATACATGGCACATAACTCACTCAAGATTGGATTATCAAGACACTCTAGTCAAAGCAGTTAAGCAAAGTTAAGATCATGCAATTTAAGGTACTTATTACAAGAGTAAAAAACTGAGCCTCAGCATCACACTAAAGTACTCACTATTCTCAAGGCATAATAAAGTCAAGAGATGTTGCTTTCAATTCAAATCACAACACAAGGGTTCCTACTAATAATAAAAATAAAAACTAACTACACTCGGTTCAAATAAAACCCTTGGAAAAGAACCGCGACACAAAAAAAAACCAAGGGGGAATTATTATACTACCTAAAAAAAGAAAATCTTTTTATCTTTTTATTTTACTTTAATCCCTAAAGAAACCTGTCGATGATATCCATCGTCGAGAAAAATCAATAATTTTCAAATTTTTATGTTTTTTTCCAATATTTTCTATCTCTAACTACTACAACTAACAAAATCTAAAATACATATATATAAAACATACAAATATCTCCCACTTTAGGTTATGGCATGTCCCCATGACACATAATTAAAAAGCATAAGGTAAGGGAAGCTTCCCTGAATATCTAGTCGGGGTCTGAGTCGAAGTCGGGCTCAATTCCTCGCCTTCGAACTAATGTGCATATCCATGCCGACAGCTTCTTCTCAGCCTTCTTGGGGTGCACCCCACACTTATCTTTCTCTCTCAGTGCAACCTTCTCTTTTGAACCCTTCACTTTCCATTCTACACTTGCAGTTGGCTTATCCTTTTTAACCCCCGTTTCTATATTCATCTCGAAAGTTACAGTCTCCTCATCCACTCTAAGCATGAGTCTTTTCTCATGTATGTCTAAGAATACTCTACCCGTTGCTAAAAATGGTCTGCTTAAGATGAGAGGGACCTCTTTGTTCTCCTCCATATTCACCGCTATAAAGTCTACAGGAAATACAAACTTATCTACCTGAACTAAGACATCTTCCACTATCCCCTCAGGTATTAAAGTTGTTTGGTCTGCCAACTGCAAAGATATTGGCACCGACCTTATCTCTCCAATCTCCTTCTCAAGTTTCCTGTAAATAGACAAAGACATTAGATTAATTGATTCACCACAATCACATAAAGATTTGTCAAAATTAATAAAGCCTAAATAGCAAGGTATACTAAAACTCACCGGATCTTCATACTTTTGTAGGCGTTTGTTTTGCAAGATTGCACTGCAATGCTCTGTGAGCTTGACTACCGAGGTCTCTTCTATCTTTCTCTTCTTTGTAAGGATCTCCTTCAAGAATTTGGCATAAGCTGGAATTTGTGAGAGAACTTCTGTGAATGACAAATTTACATTAACCTGTCTCAACATATCTAGAAATCTCTCAAACTGCTTGTCCAGCTTTCCTCTATACAACTTTTAGGGAAAAGGTAAAGCAGACATGTGCTTGCTCTCTTTGTTAGATTCCTCCCTTCTTGAAGTTTCTTCCTTCTTCTTTCTCTCAGCTCCCTTCTTGCCTTTATTCTTCTTATCAACTCCATTTTTCAGCCGCTCCCCAATTTATTTCTCAGGTACCACCTCTTTTTGGATTGGAGTGGTGGGATCTTTCACCACTTGCCCACTTCTCAAGGTCACATCATTCACTATTTTCTTGGGATTTCTCTCAGTATCAACTGGGAGAGTTCTTGGAATTCTCTCAGATAATATTATTGCAATTTGTCCCACTTGTCTCTCCAAGTTTCAAAAACTATTGCTCAGTTCTTTGATGGCTGCTCTATGAGCATCCAACCTCTCATTTGTCTTGACAATGAAGGCCTTCATTAGATCTTCTTTACCAGGCTGAGTGGACTGTTGAGGTTGCTGCCTCTGTTGATTTTGGAAAACTGGCTTGTCCCAGAGGTCTGGGGTTGTTTTGCTACCATGCATTTGCAGTACCCCCAGATGGAACTCCATGAAAAATCGGGGTGTCTATGACCCATTGCATTAAAGTTGTAATTCCCCACAACATTCACTTTCTCAGTTGAGGCCTGACACTCATGCGTAGGGTGTCCTCTTCCACATATATCACAAGCTGCGTGATTCTCACTTTTTATTGTGGCTAAGGTCAGCTTCTGTATTTCTTTAGCCATTGCATCAAGTTGTACTTGTACAGATATGTTAGCATCAACTTGGTGAACACCAATTGATCTTCTTCTTTCAGCAATCTCTGAGGGCCAATAATTTGCATCCTCAGATAACTCATCAAGAATAGTGACTATCTCCTCTGGTGTCTTCTTCATCAACGCGCCTCCAGTTGCATTGCTCAATGTTCTATGTGAAGCTGGTGTCAATCCATCCCAAAAATCCTGAAGATGCATCCAGAGTTCAATTCCGCTATGTTGACACTTCCGAACTAATTCCTTAAACCTCTCTCAAGCTTCAAACACAGTTTCAGTATCTTTCTAGCAGAAGTTATGAATTTCTCTTCTAAACTTGCCCGTCTTAGTTGAGGAGAAATATTTATCAAGTAATTTTCTGGTCATCTCCACCCATGTTCTAATTGATCCCTGGGGCAAGCTTATAAGCCACTGCTTTGCATCATCTTTGAGTGTGAAGGGGAATGCCCTTAAGTAAACTGCATCCTGTGACATCCCATTGTATTGAAAGGTGTTCATAATCTTCTCGAAGTCTATGAGATGGTTGTTTGGATCTTCGTTCATATTCCCTCTGAAGACACAACAATTTTGAAGAGTTTGGAGAAACCCTTGCTTCAACTCGAAATTGTTAGCTGGAACGGGAGGTGGTCTAATACTTGATAATTCTTGGTTTTAGACCGGTCTAGCATAATCACCAAGTGGTCTCCCAGCCCCAGGAGGTATATTTCCAAACTGATCTGCCCCCAAGGGTTGATTCATAGCAATTCACTGAGCCCCCTCCTCTTGTGCAACTTGTTCTCGTTACTGGACTGCCTCTCTTGCAACCAAGTCCACATTATCATCATCTCCAGCCATAGTTTATTTGGTTGAGGATTTCCAAACCTTCACTATATTCTCGGAGAGATTTCTTTCCTTCCTCAGCTGTCAGAGTTATTTCTCGCTTTCCACTTCGTATGGTAGCACTTCCTTCCTAGAAGATCAAGTCATGCACCAATCTAACTTGTAGCATGTGTACAGTCAAAGAACACCAAGCATAAAAAGAGAAAAGTAAAATAAAACAAAAGGAAAAATTCCTGACTAGTACTACAAACTATTTCAAACACTATTGATTACCAATCCCCGACAACGACGTCAAAATTTGACGAGCACAAAACATCACTTTAATTATGCTCGCTAGTCGAATATAGTATAATATAATATCGTATCCACTGGGATTGTAGTTAAATAATATTATCGTAGTTTCTAGCTAGATTGCTATCCAAGATAATCAACAGTTTAGAATTATGTGATTAAAAACTAAAATTAACTAAAAATCTAAAGTTAATTGATGAATGACAATTGAAACAAAAGTAAGTAAGGAAGATACCAATGGGAGAAAATAGGGATTGATTGGATAGGTGCAAGATAAATGTCTGGGATTTAACTCTGATTAATTCACTATAAATGTTCAAGTGAGTCTCTCAAATTCACTCAATTATTAGTTCAAACGTTTAGTAAAAACTCCTCTCTCGGTTAAGTCTCAACCTCACAAGATGAACTATGTTGAGCTCGGTGAAGATATGCAAGAATTCGTAGTGGATTGGTCGTTAGGAGAACCTCTTTCAATTATCCTCCTAACTAGGTTTAATTAACAATTCAACTAGCCTCTTTCGATTACTAAGAAGAATTAATGAAGTCAACCAATAAGATAGTGCAAAGATATCACAGGTTATGTCTCTCTCGATTACATGAACAATTGAATATAGATGCAGCGATTAAAATATCCAAAACGATTCAATACATAAAAACTAGAGCTATAATCCACAAACAAATATCAATATACCAAATCCATCAAACCCTAAAGAGAAATACTCCATGGATATGGAGTAATTCATCACAAATAAGTTTAAGTTAAAGGAAAACATAAAATGATCCAAACTCGTGTCTTGAGTGAGGATTGAATGATGAAATCCTTATGCCTTTGCTTTCCCAACTCCTTCTTAGCCTCCTTAGATCTTAGATGTGTCAAATGTCCATAAAATAATATTTTTCCATGTATATATACCAAGTAGGATCGGGCCCAGACGAAAACTTCTTTTCTTGCGCGAAATAGGATAATTACTCTGTAAAATTTGCACAGGCGCGCCGCATAGGCGACGCGCCATGCGGGACATTAATGGAGAAATCCAGAGAGCTAATTATGACAGGCAACATGAATTTTTGTGCAATCGTGGTGCGCCGCAGTTGTGATGTTTTCTCAGAGTACGGAGTTTTCGTGACTTTTTGATATCCAGATGTGGTTCTCGACCCCCAAACACGATTCCGGCTTAATACCTTGGGCTTTTACTCAGACTTCAAAGCTCCAAATCACTTGAATTTATTCCATAACATCTACATCACTCGGAATCACACCTACAAGACATAAAACACATAATTAGTGCAAAACACTAGCTATTAAAGCTCAAACTAAATTAAAGTACAGTAAGTTAGAGTGTAATAAGCGACTAAAACATGTAATTATAGCTTACCATTAGGGTGTATTTGCTAATTTAAAAGTTTATTTTTATTTTATATTTTTAGTTACATTATTCAATAGAATTTAAGTCGATAGAATTAGATCGAATTGGACAAAACTTTTTAAATTTGGTGATCACTTATTTATTTATGCACCAAAAATCTTGTAAATCAAAATAAATTAATTTAAAGTGGATCGAACCAACCGAACCGAATCAATTCAAAACGGATCGAACCGACTAAATGTATACTTTAATCCAATCTTCTTCACTAATGGTAGATAATAGCACCCACAGTCATCAAATCCTAGATCCATTTTTGCTCACATATAAATGTTTCAACTTATAATAAGGTAATCAATTTGTTTGATTCCATGTGAGTAATTGTAGCCTTAATGCTGAAGAGCTCTAGCTATGGCAGAGATAACATAGCAGAGAGAATGAAGAATGAGACGAAGGAGGAAAACAATTATTCTATTCTCTACAAATAAGATATGTACAACTCATACACTCAACTGTGTAAGTACTACTATTTATAAAAGCTAACTAACTACTCTATTGCTAATCCAGTAAGTAGTTATAGCTAACTACCTACTAACTACATTACACTTAAATAAGCGAGACCCACAACTCTCAACACTCCCCCTCAAGTTGAGGGATGAAATAAATTCTTCATTCCCAACTTGCTTAGTAAGCAGTCATGTTATGGTTTGCATAGTGCCTTTGTCAATGTAATGACCCGACCGATCATTTTACTTTCTAGATCCATGTTCCCCTAAATAGGACTCCCCGTATGTGCTTTTATTATTTTATGACTTGCGGAGATGGTTAGTTCGGGTTTGGAAGGATTCGATTTGAAATCGGAACACTTAGTTCCTTAATATTGGCTTTAAAGGGTTAAGTCTGACATGGGTTAATAATTCTAGTAAACGATATCGGAACCGGGATTTGACGGTCCCAATAGGTTCATATGATAATTTTGGACTTGTGTGTGTGTCCGGATCAGGTTTTGGATGACCTGGGATTGTTTCGGTGCCTAAAGTTAAAAGTTGGCTTACTGAAGGTTTAAAAGTTCTTTAAATCTGGTTTGGAGTAGGTTTTGGTATTATTGAGGTCAGTTTGGAATTCCAAGCCTGGAATAGCTCCATAAGGTGATTTAAGACTTTCGCGCAAAATTTGGTGTCATTCCGAGTAGTTTAAGTATGATTCGGCATGTTCGTAGCAAATTGAAAGAACTTGAAGTTCATAAGTTGATTCGATTTGGTTTGGAGTGTGATTCTTAGTTTTGGTGTTGTTTTTCATGTTTCGTGAGGTCGAGCAGGTCCATTTTATGATTTGAACTTTTTGGTATGTTTGTGCGGGGCCAAGGTGGCCCTGGATGCCATTCGGACGAGGCACGAATCTCATTTGGACTTGGAAAGAATAGCCGAAGCATCAGAGTTTCTGGTGCAATCGCACCTGCAGAGGACCAGCCGCAGGTGCAAGCTCGTAGAAGGGAGCCAACGGCCGCAGAAGTGGCCTAGCGCGGGCTGCCCCATGATGGCATAAGCGAAGAGAGAAGTCGCATCTGCGAAGGCGCATATGCGAGGAAGAGGTCGCAGAAGCGGGCTGGTGCGCTGGTGCGGCGCTCGTGCCGCTGAAGTGGGATCGCAGATGCGAGATATTTCCTGCAGAAGCGGGAAGGGCAGACTTGGGCATGGTCCGCATTTGCGAGGCTATGTCCGCAGAAGCGGATGTCGCTGGGCAATGATGTCCATTTATTGCAGAACTTAGGTCATTTTTGGTTCTTTTATTTCACTTCTTGGGGCAATTTTGGAGTTTCTTAGAGAGATATTTCCTCCCAGCTATTGAAAGTAAGTAATTCTTACCCAATTTAAGTTAAATACATAGATTATGGATAGATTTTAACATGTAAAATTGTGAGAATTTTGGGTTTAGATGAAAAACCTAGGTTTTGACAAAAATAAAATTTAACCACGAAAAATGATTATGGAATGGGATGGAAATTATATATTTGAATTCGTAAGGTTATGGGTAACATCTTCAAAATTTTTAGAAATCCGGATACGTGGGTGCTAGGATGAATTTTAGGAATCTTCCAATTGGGGTTGAGTAATTACTCTAATAGTTAGATTATGAACTTTTGAACATGTATTGATTAATTTATACAACATTTGACTAGGTTTAGGTTTTTCGGCATCGAGTTGAGGATTTATAGCACATTTGTGGATCAGAAGAGAGCTTTGAGACAAGGTAAGTCTCTTGCCTAACCTTGTAAGAGGGAATTTACCCCCATAGGTGATTTAAATTACTATTTGCTCCTATTTGTGGGGGCGATGTACGCACGAGGTGAGGAGAGTCCGTGCGTAACTACTAATTACGCTTATGTCCAGGTAGTTTAGGACCCAAATCATGAGATACTTGTAATGTTTGCACCCTATTTGTTAATTAAAAGTGCCTAAATTATATTGGAACTTGATAAAGGAATTGTAAAAGACCGACTTCCACTTACTTGAGTTTTGGAGAGATACTTGACCATTAATAAGAATTGTGCTTCTTTATGTATTAGCCTTGTAATAGCATTTAAACCGAATATTTATAAAATATTCTCTCTTCTTGTGGATCGGGCTGAACACCTCAGCAGTAGAATTAATGCATCTATGGTTCGTGCCGCTCGACCCTCGCCAGTGTACACATTATTCTGGATCGTTGAGAGGTTAAAAATTATATATGACACAAACTGACTTGGGATTTACCATTAGTGAAAGAATTATTTATTTCCTGCTTGTTATTGAGTTATTATTGTTATTTACATAACCCATGCTTATTTAGAATTTTTGTAGTTTTTATTGTTGGCCTAATGTAAGTGTCGATGTCGACCCCTCGTCACTACTTATTCGAGGTTAGACTAGATACTTACTGGATACATGTTGTTTATGTACTCATGCTACACTTCTGCACTAACTGTGCAGGATCTGAGGCAGGTGCATCTGGCAGTCATACCGGCGCGTACCCCCATTACCCTGAGGCCTAGTGGTGTGCTACTTCCTGGGCCGTTTTGCAGCACCTAGAGTCTCTCTTTTGAACTTATTTTCTATTTATTTTTATTTCAGACAGTAGTTAGACTTTTGTATATTCTACTAGTTGCTCATACACTTGTGACACTAGGTCTTGGCACACATACTAGTAGACTTTATGGTTTTGTAGTATTTATATCACTATGATTGCCACTCAGTTGCCTTCATTTTATTTATTAAATTTTCTACTCCTTAATTTATTAATAAATAAAATTTAATTACTTGGAAACTTATTAAAAAGAGAAAGCACATGGTTAGTTCACTGTTGGCTTGCCTAGCGGCGATGTTGGCGCCATCATGGCCTATAGGAGAAATTGGGTGACAACATGGTATCAGAACACTAGGTTCACGTAGGTCTCGCAAGTTATGAGCAGGTCTAATAGAGTCTTGCGGATCGGTGCGGAGATATCCGCACTTATCTTCGAGAGTCTATAGGGTATTAAGAAACTACTCTTTCTTCATCTCCTATCGTACAGTTGATGTTGTGCTAAGTATCTTTCTCTTATTCTCTCATAGATTGTGAGAACGCGCGCGACAGAGGTACCCGATCATGGAGGAGCTGCTCCTCCAGCTGCTAGAGGCCGAGGCAGAGGTCGAGGGAGGGCTCCAGCCCGTAGTAGAGGACGAGGACGTCCCAGAGTTTCCCCACTTTTGCCACCAATGGATCAAGTAGAGGATCCTATTATTGAAGAGTCGGGCGAGGTGCCTGCAGCAGAGCCAGCCTTTGTGGATTTTATGTCCGCATCGGGATTTCAAGAGGTCATGGGCCGTATGTTACGGTTCATGGATTCTATGACTCAGGCTGGTTTATTTCCAGCAGACCCAGCCACATCTCAGGTGGGAGGGGGAGCACAGACCCCTACCGCTCAGGCTCCTAGGCATGCACTTGTCGTATATCATACCCCGGGTGCACTATCCGTAGGTAGAGCCCAGCCAGTTGCAGCAGCTATACCTGAGCCCAGACCAGCTGCGGCCGGCGAGCCGCAGAAGCTATTGGATAGATAGACTAGACTACACCCTCATGTCTTCGGGGGTGAGCGAAATGAGGATCCCCAGGACTTTATTGATCGGTACAGGGACATACTGTACAACATGGGGATATTGGAGTCCCACGGGGTGGGCTTTACCACCTTTCAGCTGGAGGGCAAGGCCCGTAGATGGTGGTAGTCTTATCTTCTCGGAAGACCAGCAAGTTCTTCTCCCATGACTTAGGATCAGTCCAAACGCCTATTCTTGGGCAGATATAGTCCACCCTCTTAGATGGAGGAGTTGCGGTTTCAGTTCGAGCAGCTCCAGCAGGGTCAGATGTCAGTGATCGACTATGAGGCGAGATTTTTTGAGTTGTCTCGCCATGCACTTATGATACTTCCTACTGATGTAGAGAGAGTGTGGAGGTTTGTTGCAGGTTTGCACACTGATATTCAGGCCACCATGGCCCGAGAGGTTGAGATGTGGACTTCTTACGAGCTAGTTGTAGAGATAGTTTAGAGGATCGAGGGTGTACGTTAGCGTAGCCGGGAGAAGGCTACGAGGGATAAGTTATTTCGGTATTTTGGAGAGTTTAGAGATGCCCCGACTGGGGGCAGAGGTCAGTTTTTGAGGGGTCAGTCCAGCAGGTCCACAAATCCAGCACCGTCGCCTTCTCGGGGTGCTCTAGTGCGACCTTATTTCAGTGCCATGCTAGAGAGTTCCTACCGCCTACTAGCTATTCAAGGTTCCTCCAGTGGGTATTCAGGCCATCAGGGTCAGACTTTAGGTCAGCAGTCCTCCGTACCGAGAGATTATTTCGAGTGCAGGGATCTTAGTCATGTGCGGAGGTTCTGCCCCAGGCTTCGGGGTAAGATAGTGCAGCACGTTCAGTAGCCTATGATTACAGCACCAGCTGCCACACCATCCATCCGGTCGCCCAAAGGGAGAGGGCAGGTGGGTAGGGGCTATCCTAGAGGTGAAGGCCAGTAAGGTGGCGCTCCAGTTAGGTTCTATGCTTTTTCGTCCAGACCAGATGCAGTGGCCTCAGATGTCGTGATCACATGTATTATTTTTGTCTGCGGTAGGGATACTTTAGTGCTATTTGATCTAGAGTCTACATATTCATATGTTTCATCTCTGTTTGATCATTTCTTGGGTGTTCTTTGTGAGTCCTTGGGTACTCCTGTTTATGTGTCCACTCTAGTGGGCGATTCTGTTGATGTGGATCAGGCCTATCGGTCATGTATCATGACTTTCTTTTGTTATGAGACTAGAGCGGATCTTCTATTGCTTGATATGATTGACTTTGAGGTCATCCTGGGCATGGACTTGTTGTATCCATATCACACCATCCTTGATTGCCATTCCAAGATGGTTACCTTGGCGATGCCAGAGTTGCCTAGATTGGAGTGGAAGGGTTCATGTGTCAGTGCATCTAGTCGGGTTATCTATTTTCTGAAGGCTCAACACATGGTCGAGAAGGGTTGTTTGGCTTATCTAACTTATGTTCGACATACAACTACAGAGACTTCGGCGATTGATTCGGTGCATGTAGTCTGGGAGTTCTCTGATGTGTTTCCCTCTAATCTTTCCGGTATGCCACCAGATCGTAATGTCGATTTCTGCATTGATTTGGCTCCAGGTACCCAACCTATCTCTATTCCACCGTACCACATGGCTCAGAAAGAGATGAAGGAATTAAATGAACAACTTGAGGAGTTACTAGCAAAAGGGTTCGTTAAACTGAGTGTGTCGCCTTGGGGTGCACCGGTGTTATTTATGAAGAAAAAATATGGGACTATGCGGATGTGTATTGATTACTGCCAGTTGAACAAAGTTACCATTAAGAACAAGTATATGTTGCCGCGTATTGATGATTTGTTTGACCAGCTGCAGAGTGCCAGAGTGTTCTCTAAGATCGACTTGAGATCGGGGTACCATCAGTTGAAGATTCGGGATTCGGATTTTCCAAAGACGGCTTTCCGGACTAGATATGGCCATTATGAGTTTCTAGTGATGTCCTTCGGTTTGACTAACGTCCCGGCGGCGCTCATGGATTTGATGAACCGGGTATTCAGGTCATATATTGATTCTTTTGTCATTGCCTTTATTGATGACGTTTTAATATACTCGTGTAGCTTGGAGGAGCACGAGCAGCATTTGAGAGTGGTGCTTCAGACATTGCGAGAACAAAAGTTATATGCTAAGTTCTCCAAGTGTGGGTTCTGGTTGGATTATATGGCATTCTTGGGGCATGTTGTATCAGGCGAGGGTATTAAGATAGATACCAAGAAGATCGAGGAAGTTCAGAGTTAGCCTTGTCCTACCATGGCGACTGATATCAAAAGCTTCTTGGGGTTAGCAGGTAATTATCGCCGGTTTGTGGAGGGTTTCTCATCTATTACAGCACCTTTGAATAGATTGACCTAGAAGGGTGCTCTGTTTTGATGATTGTGAGGTGAGCTTTCAGAAGCTCAAGACCGCATTGAGTTCAGCAACGGTGTTAGTGTTGCCTTCCGGTTCAGGGATGTATATTATGTATTGCGATGCTTCACGCGTTGGCCTGGGTTGCGTATTGATGTAGGAGGGGCGAGTTATTACATATTCTTCACGACAACTGAAGCCCCATGAGAAGAATTACTTTGTACACGATTTGGAGTTGGTCGCGATTGTTCATGCTCTTAAGATCTTGAGGCATTATCTTTATGGGGTGTCATGTGAGGTTTACACCGATCATCGCACCTTACAGCATTTGTTCAGGTAGAGGGATCTCAATTTGAGGCAGCATAGGTATCTTGAGTTACTAAAAGATTATGATATTACCATTATGTATCATCCGGGCAACGCGAATGTAGTTGTAGATGCCTTGAGTAGAAAGGCAGAGAGTATGGGTAGTTTGGAGTTCATTTCAGAAGAGGAGAGGCCATTAGCTTTAGATATCCAGTCCTTGGCTAACATATTTGTGAGGTTGGATATTTTAGAGCCCAGTCGAGTTTTTGCATGTGTCGTCGTTCACTCTTCATTATTTGAGCAGATCAAGGCTCGTCAGTTTGATGATCTGCACTTGTCGGTTCTTAGGGAGACGGTACTATAGGATGGTGCCAAGGGGTCACTATCGGTGAGGATGGTGTTCTGCGACTCCAGGGTCTCCTATGTGTTCCTAATATTGATGGCTTGAGGGAGAAGATCCTAGAAGAGGCACACAGTTCTCGGTATTCTATTCATTCGCGTGCTACGAAGATGTATTGCGACTTGAGGCAACATTATTAGTGGCGGCAGATGAAGAAGGGCATAGTCGAGTATGTGGCGAGATGTCTAAATTGCCAGCAGGTTAAGTATGAGCACCAGAGACCAGGTGGCCTACTCCAGCAGATGACTAAACCTGAGTGGAAATGGGAGTGCATTACTATGGACTTCGTAGTTGGGTTGCCGCGTACCTTGCGGAAGTTTGATGTAGTTTGGGTCATTGTCGATAGGTTGACCAAGTCGGCACACTTCATTCCGGTTTTGACCACGTATTCTTCAGAGAGATTAGCCCATATTTACATTCAGGAGATTATTCAGTTCCATGGTGTGCCTATTTCCATCATATCAGATAGAGGTCCTCAGTTTACTTTGCATTTCTAGAGGGCAATACAGAGTGAGTTGGGGACCCGGGTAGAGCTCAGCACAACCTTTCATCCGCAGACCGACGGGCAGTCAGAGCAGACAGTTCAGATCCTGGAGGATATGCTCAGAGCATGTGTGATTGACTTCGAAGGACAGTGGGATCGATTCTTACTTACAACAATAATTATCAGTCCAGCATCGAGATATCTCCATTTGAGGCTTTATATGGTCGGTGATGTCGTTCGCCCATCGGATGATTTGAGCCCGGTGAGGCTAAGTTATATGGTACTGATTTAGTGAAGGATGCCTTGGAAAAGTAAAGTTGATTCAGGAGTAACTTCGCACAGCACAGTCCAGATAGAAGTGTTACGTGGATCAGAAGGCGCATGACTTATCATTTATGGTAGGCGAGAAGGTTCTCTTGAAAGTCTCGCCGATGAAGGTAATCTTGAGGTTCGGAAAGAAGGGCAAGTTGAGCCCAAGGTTTATAGGTCCATTTGAGGTGTTGAGACGGGTTGGGGAGGTTGCTTATGAGCTTGCTTTGCCTCCCAGTCTATTAGGAGTTCATCCGGTCTTCCATGTGTCTATGCTCTAGAGGTATCATGCCGACAGGTCGCATGTGTAAGACTTCAGCACGATTCAACTAGATGAGAGCCTGGGTTGTGAGGAGGAGCCAGTTGTCATTGTTGACAGACAGGTTTGCCAGCTAAGGTCCAAAATGATTTCTACTGTAAAGGTTTAGTGGAGGGGCCAACCAGTCGACGAGGTGACTTGGGAGGCCGAGAAGGACATGCGGAGCAGATATCCACACTTATTCGGTACTCCAGGTACGATTCTAGACCCGTTCGAGGACCAGTGTTTGTTTAAGAGGTGGATAATGTAACAACCCGACCGATCATTTTGCTTTCTAGATTCCCGTTCCCATATATAGGACTCCACGTATGTGCTTTTACTGTTTTATGACTTGTGGGGATGGTTAGTTTGGGTTTGGAACAATTCTAGTTGAAATCGAAACACTCAGTTCCTTAATATTGGCTTTAAAGGGTTAAGTCTGACTTGGGTCAACAATTCTAGTAAACGATCTCAGAACCGGGATTTGACGATCCCAATAGATTCGTATGATGATTTTGGACTTGGGCGTGTGTCCGAATCCGGTTTGGGATGACCCAGGAGCGTTTCGGTTCCTAAAGTTGAAAGTTGGCTTATTGAAGATTTAAAAGTTCTTTAAATCTGGTTTGGAGTAGGTTTTAGTGTTATTAAGGTCCGTTTGGGATTCCGAGCCTGGAAATAGCTCTTTAAGCTGATTTAAGACTTTCACGCAAAATTTGGTATCATTCCGAGTAGTTTAAGTATGATTCGGCGCGTTCGGAGCAAATTGATAGAACTTGAACTTCATAAGTTGATTCGATTTGGTTTGGAATGTGATTTTTAGTTTTGGTGTTGTTTTTCATGTTTAGTGAAGTCGAGCAAGTTCGTTTTATGATTTTGAACTTGTTGGTATGTTTGGGCGGGGCCCCGGGGACCCCGGATGCCATTCAGACGAGGCACGGAACTCATTTGGACTTGGAAAGAATAGCTGAGGCATTCGAGTTTCTGGTGCAATCGCACCTGCGGAAGACTAGCCACAAGTGCAAGCTCGCATAAGCGAGCCAATGGCCGCAGAAGCGGCCTAGCATGGGCTGCCTAGTGATTGTAAAAGCGAAGAGAGGAGCCGCATCTGCGAAGGCCCAGATGCGAGGAAGAGGTCGCAGAAGCGGGCTGGTGTGCTGGTACGTTGCTCGTGCCGCAGAAGCGGGTTCCCAGATGCGAGACGTTGCCCGCATAGGCGGGAATGGTAAACCTGGGCATGGTCCGCATCTGCGAGGCTATATCCGCAGATGCGGCAATTGCTCCGCAGAAGCGGAAGTCGCTAGGCAGTGAGGTCCATTTATTGTGGGACTTAGGCCATTTTTGGTTCCTTTATTTCACTTCTTGGGCGATTTTGGAGCTTTTTAGAGAGAGATTTCCACCTAGCTATTGAAGGTAAGTATTTCCTACCCAATTTAAGTCAAATACATAGATTATGGATAGATTTTAACATATAAAATTGTGAGAATTTTGGGTTTAAATGAAAAACCTAGGTTTTGATAAAAATAGAATTTAACCACGAAAAATAATTATGGAATTGGATAAAAATTATATATTTGAGTTCGTAAGGTTATGGGTAACAATTATTTTCAAAAATTTTCGGAATCCGGGCACGTGGGTCTGGAGATGATTTTTACGAATCTTTCAATTGGTGTTGAGTAATCTCTCTAATAGTTAGATTATGAACTTTTGAACATGTATTGATTAATTTATACAACATTTGACTAGGTTTGGGTTGTTTGGCACCGAGTTGAGGATTTATAGCATATTTGTGGATCGAAAACGAGCTTTGAGACAATGTAAGTCTCTTGCCTAACCTTCTAAGAGGGAATTTACCTCATGGGTGATTTAAATTACTATTTGCTCCTAATTGTGGGGGCTACGTATGCATGAGGTGACGAGAGTTCGTGTGTTGCTACTAACTACGCTTATGTCCGGGTAGTTTAGGACCCAAATCATAAGATACTTGTAATGTCTGCACCCTATTTGTTAATTAAAAGTGCCTAAATTATATTGGAACTTGATAAAGGAATTGTAAAAGACCGACTTCCGCTTACTTGAGTTTTGGAGAGATACTTGACCGTTAACAAGAATTGTGATTCTTTGTGTATTAGCCTTGTAATAGCATTTAAACCGAATGTTTATCAAGTATCCTCTCTTCTTGTGGAGGGGGCCGAACACCTTGGCAGTAGAATTGATGCATCTATGGTTCGTGCCGCTCGACCCTCGCCAGTGTACACATTATTCTGGATCGGGTTGTATGACCTCGCCATAATCGTGCGTGATAATACTCGGAGCTTAATTATATTTGATATTATTTTATGGCTTGAGAGGTTAAAAATTATATATGACACAAACTGTCTTGGGATTTACCATTAGTGAAAGAATTATTTATTTCCTGCTTGTTATTGAGTTATTATTGTTATTTACATAACCCATGCTTATAGAATTTCTGTATTTTTTATTGTTGGCCCAATGTAAGTGTCGATGTCGACCCCTCGTCACTACTTATTCAAGGTTATACTAGATACTTACTGGGTACATGTTGTTTATGTACTCATGCTACACTTCTGCACTAACCGTGCAGGATCTGAGGCAGGTGCATCTGGCAGTCATACCGGTGCGCACCCCCGTTATCCTGAGGCCTAGTGGTGAGCTGCTTCCTAAGCCGTTTTGCAGCACCTAGAGTCTCTCTTTTGCACTTATTTTCTGTCTATTTTTATTTCAGACAGTAGTTAGAGTTTTGTATATTCTACTAATTGCTCATACACTTGTGACACCAGGTCTTGACACACATACTAGTAGACTTTATGGTTTTAGAGTATTTATATCACTATGATTGCCACTTAGTTGCCTTCATTTTATTTATTAAAGTTTCTACTCTTTAATTTAATGGAATTTAATTATTTGAAAACTTATTAAAAAGCAAAATCACATGATTAGTTCACCGTTGGCTTGTCTAGCGCCGACGTTGGGCGCCATCACGGCCTATAGGAGAAATTGGGCAGTGACAGTCAATAAGTCTGCAATTTGCTCTGTTGTTCTAACATGTTGTGTTTGAATTAATCCTTGCACAAGTTTTTCCCTTACAAAATGACAATCAATATCTATATGTAGTTTTCTCGTGGAAGATTGGATGTGCAGCAATTTGAATGGTTGCTCTGCTGTCACAGTGTAAGGAAACATGTAAATTGATATCCACTCATAATTCTTTGAAGAGTCCAACTAGCCACACAATTTCAGCTACTATGGCTGTCATACTTCTAAATTCTGCTTCAGCTGAGCTCCTGGACACTGTCCCTTGCTTCTTAGATTTCCAGGAGATTAGAGCTCCACCTAACTTCACCACATAACTAATAACTAATCTTCTATACTCCACATATGCTCCCCAATTAGAGTCACAGTAGGCTACAAAATCTTTGCAGCTCCCAGTAGGCATAAAAAGTCCAAGTCCAGGTGTAGACTTGATGTATCTTACTACTCTTCTTGCAACATCTATGTGAGAAACCTTTGGCGCATGCATATATTAGCTAAGTGTCTGTACTACAAAGGCTATATCTGGCATTGTCATAGTTAGGTACAATAGTCTTTCTACTAACCTCTGATAACTCCCCTTATCTTCATGTAGCATATCTTCAGAAACATTATTCTTTACCTATTGATCAAACTCAATAGATGTGAGCTTATGATTAAACTCAAGAGGTGTGAAAACTGGTTTTCCACCTGCTAGACCAAGTTCAGACACCAGTTCTAAGGCATACTTTCTTTGGCACATCACGATACCCTCCTGAGATCTTGAGAATTCAATGCCAAGAAAGTACTTCAGCTCTCCCAAATCCTTCATTTTGAATCTTTCTTGCAACTCTTTTCTCACCTGCTTGATAAGATGTAGATTGCTACTTGTGACTATCAAGTCATCTACAAATACTAGAATAAGCACCAGTTCAGTTCCTATCTTCTTATTAAAGAGAGAGTAGTCATAGTGACTTTGCACAAACTCCATAGCTAGAAGTGCTTCAGTTAGTTTGAGATTCCATTGCCTGGGTGCCTGCTTCAGTCCTTACAAAGACTTGTGCAATTTGCACACTTTTTGATCCTCCCCTCGCTTGAAAAACATCTAGAACTTTCATGTAGACCTCTTCCACTAAGTCACCCTGAAGAAATGTATTATGTACATCCATCTGAAAAATATACCAACTAGAAGCAACAACTAGAGCAATAATAGCTCTCACAATAACCATTTTGGCTACTGATGAGAAAGTTTCGGTGTAGTCTAATCCTTCTTGTTGACTGTAGCATTTGGCTACCAATCTGGCCTTATACCTTTTCACCTCACCATTGGACCTATATTTGACTTTAAACATCCATTTACACCATATATGAACCTTTCCTTGAGGTATGTCTACTATGGACCAGGTATTATTCTCCTCCAAAGCTGAAATTTCAGCTTGCATGGCTTTCACCCATTTAGGATCAACACTAGCCTTACTGAAGGAACTAGGTTCAACAATAGTAGAGTAAACAACTATAGAAGCTTGATAAGCAGGAGAAAGCTGGTCATAAGACATATAATGTGCGGCATGATATTGACAAAAAGATTTCTTAGGTTGTACAACATAATCAATGAGCCACACATGAGGTTTAAAGGGTATGGAAGACCTTCTGAGTTCTACAGGAGATGATGAGTGTTCATTGGAGACCTCAGTAGGCACAAGTGTTGAGTGATCATCACTAATAGAGTTAGGAGAAGGTGACTGAGTAGTAGGAGGAATGTAACCTTAGGATGACTGCTGATCAACCTTGACTGCAGGTGATGATTATGTGAACTCTAGGATAAAAAATAGATAGGAGACCCCAGACTTCATGTTCTTAAATGGAAAAATGTCTTCCTTGAACACAACATTCCTACTCACAAAGAAACTCTTGGAATGTAGGTCATAGAGGAAATAGCCCTTTTGGGAAGAAGAGTATCCCATGTGAACTACTGGAACTACTCTTGGACAAAATTTGTCTACCTTCTGCACTTTGGTGGCATAGCACAAACTTCCAAATACTCTGAGATATTGTATAGGGGGACTTTCTGATATAATGATTCAAAAGGAGTCTTAACATGAAGTAAAATAGTAGGTAACTTGTTCATCATATAGACTATTGTGGACATACATTCACCCCAAAAACTCAATGGCATAAAGGCCTGGAACCTGAGTTCTCTAGCCATGTCTAAAATTGATCTGTGTCTTCTCTCAACAGCTCTATTATGTTAAGGTGTGTACACACATGAGCTTTGATGAAGAATTCCAAGATTTGCAATAAAGAAGTCACTTGGTCATTCATAAATTCAGTCTCATTATCTGTTCTAAGACATTAACTGTAACCCCAAACTGATTTGTAACCATTGCTAAGAAGTATTTCAATACTACAATAGTATCAGCTTTAGTGATAAGGAGAAATATCCAAATATACTTTGAATAGTCATCTACCAAAGTTAAGAAGTGCCTCTTGCTATCATGAGTAGGTGTCCTATATGGACCCCAGGCATCTGCATGCACAAGATCAAAGATAAAGGTAGAACATGAAGAGCTAAGAGCAAAAGGAAGTCTTGACTATTTTGCAATGGGGCACATAGTATAGTGATCATCAGCCAGATGCAAATCATATAAACTATGCAGTTTCTATAACACCTTTAGAGGGGCATGTCCTAACCTCTTATGTCACAAAGGAAAATTATTGAAGGATTGCGTGCTACGCTTACTAGCACACTTATTTGTACTACTAACAATGGTATTTATAGTTGGTGGTAAGTGTTGCTTAGGAGATTGTCTGTCTTAAGCCTTGAGAATGTAGAGACTAAGTTCTTCTTTACCAATCCTCATGACCTTCCACTGAAGAGTTCCTGAAATACACGAAAATCATGGAAGAATGCCACCATATACCTTAACTCTTTTGTAATCTTAGAGACTGAGAGTAGGTTATACTTGAACTCTAGAATATGTTATATGTTCTGAACTTTCTTATTTCTAAAAAAAGAATAGATCCAGCGTGTGTAATAGTTGCCTTTTCACCAGTAGGTAGATGTACCTTATTCTTATATGTCTATGATAGTTCCTTATAAAAATCTAATAGATTTAGAGTATGCACCATGTGGTTAGAAGCTCTCGTATCTGTTATCTAGTTATGATTCATCGAGGTAGACATAAAAATGTGTATTTTACCTACTGTTCTTGTAGCTGCTGAATTAGCTACAAGTTCAACATCCTTCCCTTTGTTCAGCATCTGCAGAATTTGCTGATATTGCTCTGGAGTGAAAAATTGAGTAGGAGAACTGAGGCCAAAACCTCCTAATGAGTCGCTTTGTGTTTCTGAGGGCTGACTTCCATAGTTTCTTACATTGTTGGCTTGAACATTGAAGGTTCCTCCTCTTTTCCTTTTTTTGAAATCACTAGGGTAGCTATGTAACTTGAAGCAGTTATCCTTGGTGTGTCCTTTGTACTTGCAGTACTCACCGTAAATTGTTGACTTATTGAATGAGTTCTTAGACTTATAGCCTCCAGTATATCTAGTATTTGTAGAGCATGCATTGTTGTTGAATCCTCCATTGTTGTTATAATTTATATTACTCAACACTGCAGCAGCCTCATTAGTATCATTAGAGCCATACACACCCTTTTCATTGATCCTCTGAATTTCAACATTGATGATCATAGCACAAGTTTGATTCAAATTAGGTAGTGGTCTAGTTATTAAGACTTGATTCTTAGCATTTTCATATGAGTCATTAAGCCTAGTAAGAATATC
Organism: Nicotiana tabacum; assembly: GCF_000715075.1. Classification (NCBI taxonomy): domain Eukaryota; kingdom Viridiplantae; phylum Streptophyta; class Magnoliopsida; order Solanales; family Solanaceae; genus Nicotiana; species Nicotiana tabacum. The sequence goes on from NC_134103.1 coordinate 94,899,544, forward strand.
ATGATCCATGCAAGCACTATTGCGTTGTATCTATCCCATAGTTCATGAAAACTAACATCAAAATTACTCTTTTGCAACAAAGTCAAACATATTAGACCAAATATCGTAAAAAGGACAAAAGTCATAGTCCAAAGTGTCAAAAGAATAAGTTTACCTTTTAAATATTGAGCAGGTTTAGGACTTCGACTATCGTAAACCCCATGAAAATCATAAACCCTAAAGGCCTATCCTAATTCCCCCACCTGCAGGTGAAGAGCTGCTCCATTTTTTCTCATCAAATTTTCTTCTCAAATCTTAACTTTGTTCAATTTGCAGTGATTCTCAGTGGATAAATGACGGATTAATAAAATTAGTGGCCTATTAAAAAATTTTAGGGCCTCAAAATTTCGAGGGGCTAAATCTAGGCTTTACTAGCCTCCCCCCTGAGCCACCCGTCTACCCCTAAGGCTCTCAATCAAATTTTATAGTCTCAATTAAGATCATACAATAATGACAAAGAATATCAACGTTAGTGAATTTATCATTCAGTTATCAAATGTGAATAAAGTTGGTTGAACAGAATGTTCACGTGACAGTAGTCTCAACGGAATCGGTGGTCTAAAACTAAAGAATATTAAAAGAAGTTTTAATTTCTTTCATAAAGTTCATATAATAATGATATACAAAAATAAAGCCTACATGACTTTGATCTAGTAGTAAAAGTGCAATGTTTGATGTATGGGTTAGGCGCAAGTCATGGTTTCTCTCTCCCCTATATAAAAAAAATAATATTAAGCGAAAATGGTAAAGGAGCGAGCCCATTGTTTATCGAGTTTTGAACCTTGCGACACTTGCCTCGGAAATTTCTTAGTTAAAAAAAGAGATACAAAAGAACTTGCTTTGTGATGTATGCATCAATCAAATGTGACAAAACGAATAATTAATTTAAAAAATTCGAATTGAAATTAAAAGTTATTATGAGAAATATGAAGAAGGACTATATATAGAGGAAGAAAAAAAAGAATTAACGAGAATATGAATATATTATTTAATTTAATAAAAGAAAAAATTATCTAATTAACTTACTCAATCCTACCTCTATCATGTCTAAAAAATATTAAAATTTAAAATCGTTTATTAATAATTACTATAAATATAAATTATATAATAAAATAATACTATTTCATACGTTTATGGCCTTAAATATTGGGGGCTAGGTCAAGGACTTCACGTGCCTTACCCTAGAGCCGCCCTTGCAATGGATTCGAAGTTTGCCTCATCAGCGAAGAAAGAGGTGAATCTCTCAGCCGTGTAAAGTTGCAATTTTTTTTGATTATACTGTAAATGCTCACAAAATAAACCTGTTTAATACATGCCCTCGTTTAAATTAGTTTTTATGTTCCCACTTTTGCAGGAGTTAAGTACAATTAGCTGGTTAAACGATTTATAAATATATGCTGTTCATATTTCTGAGCTGGTTTTACAATTTTTTTTTGTAGAACTAGACAGTAATTAGGCTTTCCAATAGTGCAAATTCAAAGTTTATGTATAATAGATAATTACTAACAATTAGCTTCCGAAGAAACGATGATATGTAATTTATCATGTTTAATTGTTAAAAGGTTCTAGTCGAAATTGTCAAGTTAGCTCAAAAGCGACAGATGAAAGGAAGTAGCGGAGGTTGGAAAGATTTTTTGAGATCACACGACAAGAAGTTAGGGGTTAGCTTGAGTGACCCGTCGAAGAGGTCCGTTGATGATCTGCTTGCGTTTTTGAAGACGTTTAGCCAAGAGGATGACATAAAGGTGGTTAATATCGATTACCTCTTGTTTTCATTTGGTTAATTAGCGTAAAATAACGCTGCTACTACTAATGCAATAATGTCCCTTTTGTGCAGCTTTTTAAAAAGGTGTTTCAATGTTATTCCAATCGAGATGCTGTAGAGAAGCTTCAGAAAAAGTCGCCGGATAGTGAATCCGCGGAACAGGTGAAGAGTATATTTTGGCTTTTAGATATTATTACGAATCATAACTGCGATATTAGGGTGGTTTTGTTGCAAGATAGTTGGGAAAAATCTACTTAAGTGGGTTGTGAGTAGCTAATTCATCTCCAGTCGCTGCTAATAGGTCTTATAACTTGTTCTGTTAGATTTAACTGTGGCTATAACTTGTTCTGTTAGAATTTTACTGCGGCTATAACTTGTTAATATATATAGTTGATATTTGAGAATGACAACCTGGAGATCCCTGGTTTGAATACCAGCTACAACACATGCTATGATGAGTGATTTTCTCTAACCTTGGTGGGCAGAATTACCATTGACAACATGTGCTTGTGGGCAGGACATGCTGCTCGGTGGATTATAGTCAAGTCCCTCGCAAGCTAGCAGGGCACGGTGATAAAAAAAATGAAAAATAAAAATTGGAACTAGTATTCAGAATTATTGATAGCAAAATAGTTGCATGCTCTCCAATTTTGATACCCCCGCCCCACTTTTTTTCCAGGAAGATGCTGGTTGGCATCTTCTTATGAAGGTTTATGATCACTATATCTCAACAACTTCTGTGCTTAATAAATTGATATTGTGGCAGTGCAGGGACTGGTTCGTTTAACTTTTGAGCACCCTCAATACCCGACAGATTACTCATTTCCATCACACGAGGAGGTTCGTTTACTGGCTTTGGTATTCTTTTCTTATTGTCTACTTAAGAAGTTCTATCTCTGCCAACTATGTCAAAAATGTTTACTTAGGAAGTTCTACCTCTATTTAAGAAGTTCCTTCAAAGAATTTCTTAACTGATGTGTTTCCTGTAACAATTTATAAGGTCTGTTGGGTCACAAGCTTCAGCTTATTTGTTTTGAAATGAAGTTATTTTAAGAAAAAAATGCATGGTTTTACTTGCATATCATGATCTCCTGCAGTATATTTTTGTTGCATTTTAGTTTTTAGCTTGTTTACCGTAGTGGTTATAGTCAAATCCATGAATATATTCTGTGGCCCTGGAATCACTACATTTGTATAATTGGCTGTTCTGACGTAAAAGTATACTTCTCTTACTACAATGTACATCCATGGAAACAGGACTGGTTAGTCACGAGAAGGACTAAAAAGTCTAATTTCGTAAAATCAAAAAAGGCAATGATTGCAATTGATTGCGAAATGGTTCTTTGCCAAGATGGAACCGAAGCTTTAGTCAGAATCTGTGCTGTGGATGATAAGTTGGAGGTATTTTTTGGGCCTTATACCTTTCTGTGGCATAAACATACTGTTTACATAACCAATTGCAAATGGAGCCACCCGCTTAGCCTCTTTATCTCTGATGTAGTTCCACTCTTTTTTTTCATGTCACCATAAGTTAATTTGAAGTTCTGAAAATTGCAGGTTAAACTCAATGAATTTGTGAATCCAAACAAACCAATTGCAGATTACAGAACTGAGATTACTGGAATAACCGCTGGAGATTTAGATGGAGTTTCTTGTTCATTGGCTGATGTACAGGTATAAGTTGTTCAATTTAGGTTCCTTCTCAAAAAAAGGTTGTTCTATTTAGGTTGTCCAGTAGCCATTAAAATTTCTTTGTCTGAACTTTTGTGTGCTATGACCCAGATGTCCATGAAGAAGCTATTATCACATGGAACCATATTGATTGGCCACAGTTTACACAATGACCTTCGTGGTAAGCTACATCTTGCATCATAAGTGATGGTCTTTAATCGACATTCAAATCTTTGGTGCACATCTACTGGTAAATGGAAATGACATGACTTTTATGATCACATGTCTCTTTTTAATATCCCCGTGCTTTAATGTTATTTCTACTCCCTTTTCTCTTTTCTTTCCCTGTCCTTAGAGTATTATGTCGTGCTTTTTCTCAGTTATGTCCTTTGCTTTTTTTCTTTTTTTTGATAAAGCTCTGTTATGTTGTTCTTAATAGCTTTGAAGATAGATCATGCAAGAGTGATTGACACATCTTATGTCTTCAAATATCGGGATCAGCCTTCTAATAGAAGACCTTCTTTAAGTAATTTGTGTAAGGTAAGCTGTGCTTTTTTAATTTTAGTATTTCTTTCCCATGCTACAATATGTCCACTCTGTTGAATTGTTGGTCATATCAACCCTCACTTTGGATTCCTATTTTATTTGGGAATTTGTAAGTGCAGACATTTTTTCAAATGCTTTTATCTGAACACTCCAAATAACTCTATTCGTTTTGTGTTTAGGAAAATAGTTGTGCTGCTTTTTATTTAGCAGTCTTTTTGTGGTTTTCTCCCTGTTCTTCTTTTTCCAACTGTGGTTCCTTTTATAAGCTGAAGATTAACAAGTATTTAACTATTCATCACAAGCTTTGCTTGGTGAATGCTTTTGTTTACTTACAATAGTTTCCAAATAGTCTGTGTTAGGTTTTGAACTTCGAAAGAAGGACTCTCCACATAATTGTCTGGATGATGCATGTACTGCAATGAAACTTGTTCTTGCCAAGATTGAACGTGGAGTTGATTGTATCATACCGTTAGTTCGTGAGGAGGTAATATCATAAAGCCTTTTATTTTAAATTTCATTTTCTTTCTTGTGTCCTGATTATAAGATGGTCATCTACTCCTTTGAGTTTAGGTGCAAGAGCCCAAGGTGGCAAAGCTACTTGTCCACAGAATACCAGTGGCTGTTCATAGCGAAGAGTTACACAAAGTTATTCCTGGAGACTTTACCTTAGAAGTTAAGGTTAGGAGAATCTCATGCTTTTTTCTCTCTCATGTCATATAAATAATGAATGACATCTTTATGCAGTTTGCACTACTTTATGCTAATTAGTTTATAAAAGCATATGTCGACATTCAGTCGTTGAAGAATCACATTCTTGCTTGTTTACGTATTTTTGTAACGGTCTATGCTATAGTCATTCCTCATGTTACATGGTTCCTTCAATTGCCTTAATGTACTCGTGTCAAACTGGTGTGACATTGGGTATAGGTGCTTTGCTAATTCTTCAAAAAACACTAATATTTGCCAGAAGCTACACGTGCCAATGCCAAATGTTCACAATTACCCTCACCAGATACGTGCTTGTAAACAAATCCATGTTATATGGATCGTTATCAGCGTTATTAAAGGCAAGTCCAACAGATTATGTTTTTACTATTATAAAACCAAAACCAAAACTGTTTTTATTTCTAATGCTACCAAAGAATCTGTAGTTGAAATTAGCTAGTTACATGTTTTTTTTACAAATCTAGACTCTACATAAGCTACTTCATAGTTCATTCTGCAGCTGGCATCACAGGTTCCACTTCCCTCCCACTTTCTAACTTTTCCTAGTACACAAGTTTTAATTAAATTTATCCATTTAATTGTTCAAAAACTTTGAGTACTTGCTCCTGCACTCTCTCTCCTTTTTTTTTTCTTTCTGAAATTTGTAATCCTTAGCTTTCAGAACCCCTTCTCCAGGGACTAGCAGTGGTAATTGCTCTTATCACCCAATACTGTAGTCTAGATTGCCTGCTGTTTGAACTTCTTGTTATCCCATCCCTAAACACCCCCCCCCCCCAAATCCAGGGGGGTGAAATTCTCAAGCAATTTGAAGTTTCCCACATTTTATGTGCTTCTGAATTTAAGAGAACCATTGCTCTCTTTTGTAACAGCAATAGTAATCGAGATGCTTGCACACAAAAGATGTTTGAGTAACAATTTGCACGGTTCATCACTTGAGTTGGAACTTTACTTTATTGTATTTAATTTGTCCGTTTATGATCTGCTAGCAGGCTAATAAAAAAGGGCAAGCAGACAAGTATTCTGCCTTCGTCAATTTCAAAAATCAGCAAGAGGCAAATGAGGCATTTGAAAAGCTTGAAGGCAACCAAGATAAGGTTGGTATTCTTTCAGGATTTCTTTGTACAAAAGGGCTTTCATCGTCCAACGGGAAGACCAAGTGTGTACATGAGAGAGGCATATGCTTTTATTCAACCTGCGTGTCATAACATTTGTTAATCTATCTTTGTTAGGATTCTGTGGGACGGCCACAAAAGCTCGTTTCATTTCATCTTGATTCCGGTATATCAGGGGTTTTGTGTGTTTGTAAGATGGCCACCAATAACTTAGATATAGAGGTTAACCCAATGAAGAGGTCATCTGTAGATGAAGAGACCGTGAGAGAGCCAAAGAAACCGAGAATAGAAGACCAATGTACGGAGCTCAAGGAGGCTGGTGCAGGTTGTAGTCAGTGTGAAACTCACGTGACGGAGATTGAGAGGCTAAAGAAAGAATTAAACCACAGAGATGATGAAATCTCCAACTTGAACAAACTCATTGTTAACCTTGTGAGAAAACAAGGATTGTAAGTCTCCAATATACTTATGGGGACACTACTGAAAACAGATAAAGAGTATCATTTTCGACATCAGAGGTCTATCCTTACTTCATGAAGGTCAGAGCAGCTATTCTTTATGCTGCTTTCTTCTGGGCTGCCGGAGAGAAAACGCAAGGAAAAAGAAGATTCTCCCCTCGTTATTGGAGGCCATTTCTGGAGCTCTAGGTATGATGTTTAATATGATAAGAGCAATGCTGCCAAGAGTAGCTTCTAATGTGATTGCAGTCCTGCTTGATTGTCAAGAAGGGGTTATGTTTGAAGATTTTTCACTTATTTGACTTTTTCCTCCTGAATTTCAGGCAAGATCAATTGTAACAGTGCTTTCACCTTGATTTCTTCCATTTCTTTAAGCTTATGAATTTTTTCCCTCTTTTTAATCATCTTTATATATTTTGTTTTCTTTGTGGGCATCTCTTTACCTCATTTTTTTGTGCTCTGCCGGGAATAGGCGTATAGAACTTTATGACCAAACTATGATCTTAGCTGTGTTCTGTTCAATTCCTTTCAATAGTTTCAGGTGGAAATGGTGGTTTTTTAACTGAATTTAATCATTTTCGCGATGCTTGGTGAAATTTATTTTTGTTAGATAATAACTAACCATTTTTTAATCTTATGATTGAGTTTGGGATATATATATATATATATATATATATATATATATATATATATATATATATATATATATATATATATATGGGGAGGGAGGGAGGGAGGGGACGGACTATTAACCCACAAAAGTCTATTGTATACAACTTTTTAGATCAAATATAAAAGGGAAAATTACGTGACACATCAAGTATTTACATTGTATTTATCATTCATAGTTATACTTTCAGCAAATTTACCATTCACAACTATTTTATTTTTTTTTATAGCAAATTCATGAAATAAGAGATTAATTGTTTTGAATTGAAATAAAAAAGCAACAAGCTCTTGTAACTTGGTTAGAGTGACCGCTTACTTAGTAGAGGTTATGAGTTCGACTCTCAATAAGAGCATTTTATTTTTCTGTATTTGGCCCAAGCTCTTGTAGCTTAGTTGGTTAGAGCGCCCACTTAGCAGAGGTCTTGAGTTCGACTCTCAATAAGAGCATTTTATTTTTCTGTATTTCTGTATTTGGCTTAAGTTGTACTCCCTCCGTTTCAATTTATGTGAACCTATTTCCTTTTTAGTCTGTGCCAAAAAGAATGACCTCTTTCGTTATTTGGAAACAATTTACCTTTATGCAATGATTTATAGCCACACAAAATATATGTGCCTCATTTTACACCACAAGTTTAAAAGTCTTCTCTCTTTTCTTAAACTCCGTGCCCAATCAAATGAGTTCACATAAATTAAAACGGAGGGAGTATCATTTATATATACCCCCATATATAGTCAATACAATTGTATCATTTGTATACACCCTTGTATTTCGGCTTGGTTACAGTTGATACATGTATTTGTTGTGCGAATGAAGACAATTGTACGAACGAATACAATTGATACAGATTGTATTCGTTGTGATACAAGTTAGTAACAATTGAAAAGTAACTACGAATGGTAATTAGGCAAACCATAGTTGGTTAGTGCGCCCACTTACTTAGCAGAGGTCTTGAGTTCGACTCTCAATAAGTGCATTTTAATTTTATGTATTTCTGTATTTTGCCTAAGTTGTATTCGTTGTGCGATACGAATATAGTCAATACATGTTGTATCATTTGTATACACCCCTGTATACAGGCGATACAATTGTATCATTTGTATACACCCTTGTATTTCGGCTTGGTTACAGTTGATACATGTTGTATTTGTTGTGCGAATAATGAATATAGTTGACACATGCTGTATTCGTTGCGCGTTTGAATACAAATAATACAAGTTAGTAACAATTGAATAGTAACTACGAATGATAGTTAGACAAACTGTAGTTACTATGTTCTAATTTAAAGTGCTTTATAAAAATTCCTCCAATAAATCTCAAATGAAAGGGCTAACTGTTAAAAAGTCAAATACTGTTCCATGGAAATGGGTCTAGATGTAATATTAGTACTCTAATTTGAATGTTGGGACAAAATTACCGTCCTACTTGAGCAGACATCTTTCTTGCCATCACTTTACACACTAATGACGGTAAAAAAATTGAATAAGGATTTGTAAAGTTCTCTGTTTCCTAGATTTTCTTTGTCGTAAACTTGATACATGGAAAAAGGACTACAGTTTTCAAGTATTTTTATTGGATAAATAACATTCTGCCTTAGTCCCAATCCAAGGTGGCAACTAAAAGTTCGTAGTATGAAAGAAGTCAACTCATGATTGCTTTATCCTTGTATTTTTTTGGGGTAGAATTTCTTTTAGTTTGAAGCACTAGTTTATGATTTTATTTTATAAGGACAATATAAAAAGTTGATTAATAATGTTTAGTGTTTGCTTGATAAATAAGAGAACTCGCATTTCTTGTCGTATTGGAGTAGTATATTGAAGATGCTCCTGACAAATACTTTTCATTCACAAAACTTATAGGTTGCGAGGCAGTCACATGAGCTAAAAGGCTAATCAAATATGTGATGGAAGATTGAAAATCCTCCACCTTATAATCAGAGGTCACATATTGGAATTTTTGGATTAGAGAAATTTTTGATAGTGCTGCACCCTAGATGGTGAAACTCTTGTAATCGAAAGTATCATTGGCTTACGCTTTAACCTAAGTAGCATGAAGTACGTGAAATTCCGTGTGAATTACCACCTTGCAAGGCTAAATATTCATGATAACCGATAGTGAGTGGCTCTCGTCCCTAAACAAAGCACCAGTCACCTTTTGCCTTCCTTCTAACACTGCTTTGTTGCAGCAATATGATCAGTCCAAGAATGCTGGAGAGAAGAGAAAGCGGTAAAAACTCTTCAGTAACTCAGGGTGATCCGACCCCTTCGACGTTTTTTTCAGGCTAGATTCAAGGTATGTCAGTTGTCCACGAAACTTTCAAGATTGGTTGAGTCTTAAGTGTACTTTAGTAAGAGTATGAAGGCCTTATCTAACTATAAGAACAGGAGCAACAAGCACTTACTTTCTTTAAGACACTAACTTCCACAACAACTAAGAATTATCTCAGATTTTTTGTTAGTGCGCTCCGGAAAGCAGCCAAGGTAGATGGGCGAAAGAGAGAAGAGGGTTTGGCCCCATATCTCAACTCTCATTCAAAGGCGTAAATGAGTTTCTCATAATCAGCTCGAGAGTCGGTGTCGATATAGTCAGACTTATTATTACGGATAATGGGGTCCATATGCATCCTAGCGTAGGCAGCAGCCGCTGCCGCCATCTGGACTGCAACCTTTCTCTGGGGGCGCCATTTTTCTATGTAGCTAGAGTAGATAGCGAGGTTGGCATTATCTTTAAAGTAGCACCGCAAGGGAAGGATGAAAAGAGCCCTTATTAGAAAGTTAAATAAAATATGAAACCGTTATCTCCCAAGCAGTTGAAGAAGACATGACGGTGATCGTGTGCCTGTTGAAAAATGAGGGGCGATTCATAGACAATAACTTGGCTAAGGGACCCTATCAGAGCCATAGTAAAAAAGAATTTTTATAGTACAACTGTCACTGCTTATGAAGCCGAACTTGGTATCTATATCTACTCTCTTAATGAACCTGTCTAATATGAATTCAAATCAGTCATGTTAACAAGTTTCGAAAATCATGATGATAGTATTATATATTAAAAAATCATATCACTCTCAAAAGATTCTGCAAAGCCAACCAACGTTGACTAACTGACCTGGTTACTTTGACACTAGTCCACACTTTCTCGTAGTTTTCCGTGCCATATTTATTCTAAAGAAAATGCCAAACAGTATATGTTACAAAAGGAGTGTGATATAGGAGTAAAAAATAAACAATTGGATTATAGAAACGGAAGAAAATATAAAATAAAGAAAAATTAATCAGGTCACAGACTTGATAATATAATAATTAAATAGTAACACCAACACATAGAAAACACAAACATGCATAGCACCCCTTTAGTTATTGTATCCTTCGCCCCCCCAAACGGTCGTAGTCGAATTTCCAAGACCCCACAAATATTGAAATTAGTGCAAATTTTAGATTATAAAATTATGGTCCCTTTAATTATAGGACGCTTAATTTCCATCCTTCTGATATCTAATCAAACATATTTTGCTATATAAATTATCGTACATATGTACTTTATCCTTTCTCTTAAAAACTAATTTAAGATCCAAACTTAAAAATAAGGAGTAACAGTACAAAACTTCTTTTTACCTGTAAAAGTTGAGCAAATAAATGATCCAATTATAAATATATTAGGTTCATGAAAGCTTAATGGAGAGGCCAAAACTGTTTTAAGTAACTTAATAAATTTGGAGGAATATCTCGAGATCTGAAATTAGAATTACGAATAACTTAGGACCAAAATTGGGAATTTTCTTTTCTTTATTCTTAGCCAAGATATTTGACTTAAGTGTTAGCCATTAAGATTTTATTCAGTTTTTTGTTTAAGGATTTAAGTTAAGGTCACGTCTGAAGGTCCCTTGGTCCCATTAAGAAGAACTCAAGGTCCCTTGATTTTCCTTTTGTTTCCATTCAGCATACAAAAATAAAATTTTTGGGTACTCACGAAAACCCGCAGCCGTTACAGTCTCTACCACAGCATCTACCCTTCGTGTAAGCACTCTGTGCACACTAGATAAACCCTCCATTGTATAATAGCCTGCAAATCACACAGAAGATGTACATGGTATTACTAAAAGAAATTTGTATTTCTAAAACTTCAACAACCTTCTATTACGTACTTACTACAATAACTTATGAGGTTATATAGGTAGTAGTGTTGCTGGCGGTATAAACAATTTCAATACTATAAAATTATTTAAAGTACAATTATATCGGGTGATAATTTGAAAAGTAAGATAAAAACTCTGTTAAAACCATTTAAGCTATATTAACAATTAGGGGTGTACAAACAAAATCGATAAACCGCATCAAACCGATAATTCGAGTCAAATCGGAGAAAAAAATCCGATGATTTGGTTTGGTATTGAAAAAAAAAATCGAACCATAATTGATTTGGTTTGTTTTAACTAAAAAAAGTCAATTTGGTTTTACACTGTGAATATGTAAGTTCTGAGACGGTCTGATAATGGATATGGTGTGTATATACCATAATCTCTTGTCAGGTTTGCAAATAATAAATACGGGGTTTTGTTTTTTCTTTTCAAAGGGAAAATAATGCATCCAAATTTGTGCGAAAATGAAAGGAAATATAGCCAATAGGCTGAGGCTGGCCAGCTCGAAGATAAGGTGGCATTTTACAGTATTGCATTCTGAAAGAGAAGTGAAAACTGAAAAAGACTGCCATTGCTAATGACTGCTACTGTAATGGCTCAACCCCATAGCTGAACTCAACGAAGCAAACTTAGCCATCTCTTGTGACAAAAATGGCTCATTTCTTATACCTAAGAAATCTCTCGTTAGACAATTATTAATTCCCTGTTGTAAGCTCATCGAAACTGTTGGAGTTTGCATGCCAACTGTTTGCATAATTGCCTGATCCAGGTTTATTGCCTTAGTATTTGCCGACGAACTAAAATTTGTACACCCAATGAGCCCGCCATTGTCCTCTCCCAAGGATACTGTGTAATCTTCGGATATTTTGGGGAATTTTTGGTCTGTTGTTTCACTACTATGCAAACTGCTAAAGGTTGGTGTATTTGATGGAGAAGAAGAAGAAGAGCTCATTAAGTTGAAACTGTTGCTAAAGAAAGTACTTTGGTTGCTTTTTGTAGAACCCATTTGAGCAGCTTTTTGTAGAAGTGCAGTGGCTGACATTGGCGTTGAAGATTTGGTTAAATGGTTATTTTGACTATCAGAATACAAAGAACTTAAGGTTTCAGCCATTGAAGTGCCTTGTGATGAAGATAGTGAAAAGTTTGCAGCTGTTGAAGATGATCCAAAGACATTTGAAGAAGGCATTTGTATCATATCTACAAATCCGCTTGTGGTAGTTGACTCGAAAATATTTGAATTTGCAGATGTTTGAAGAGGATTATTAGCTTGATCTAACCAAAGTGATAATCTTGGTTTCTGCTGCTGCTGATGAAGAGAATTCCCAGTTGCCATACTAGCAAAATCTGGTCTATAAAATGTCCCAATTTGGGAAATTCCATGTAAACTGGATTGCTGGTTCAAAAGGGTGTCATTAGTATTTGGGAAGTTCATATTGTTAGCCCCAACTGAAGTGATTCTTGAACTCTCCTCAGCTAAAGCATCACAAAAAGCTCTGTGTGTGATAAAACTATCTTTTCTGCAAGAAGAATTAGTAAAAAACAATAAGCTTTCAAAACACATGGTATCCAACAATTAAGCGGGCGCATTTTTGGAAAATAATTGGTTGAAGTTGAAAAAAAAAGTATTTGAAGTTGAAAGTCGGAATATTAAAAGCGAATTTGGATTTTGAAGTTGTGTTTGGATATGAATTTCACCCAAAAAAAAAAAAAAAAATTTGAAATTTTTGTGATCCATCGAAAATCATATTTCACTTGAAATGCTCCTAGCCAGTATATATGTTTTTTTAATTTTTTGAAGTAATTTGCTATTCTTGTTTTGAAAATTCTCACCAGTATTTGAACTACTAATTAATACTCAGTATTTGCAAATACCAATAGCCATTCAGTATTTGCAAATAATAATGGAGTATTATGCATGGATGGATGACCATTTATTTTATTTCAATTAATAGATGAGCATTTAGTTTACTTGGAACAAATATTCCCCAACAAAAAACATGTTACATAAATTAAATACCTGGAAAAGAGTGTGCCACAGTCGCATTTGTACTCTCTAGTACCACAAGTTTTACTATGAGCTTTCCAATCTGATTGAACTGCATACTTCTTTGAACATTTCTCACACTTCCATTTCTTCTCTCCATGTTTTCTACTGAAATGTTTCTTTATTCCAGTGAGATCTCCAAGTGCACGTGATGCATCGTGGTGAATACAAGTCTTTTCTGGACATATATACACTTTCTTCTTCACAATTTCATCTTTATTCCTTTGCTTTAGCTTCCATGGTAGATTGTGTCCTCTTCTGTGAAGTTGCAAATTTTGGTCCCTTTGAAAACCTTTGTTGCAGATTTCACATAAGAATCTGTTTGTAGCCATGAGTGACTTTGGTGAAAGAGCAATAACTTCTGCATCTGGATCTATCAAGAAAATAAAACTCTAATAAACCAAAGCATAAAATCTAAAAAAGAAGATGTACATGCAAGGATTGACAAATCCAAGATTTAAGCTTTATTGGTTCAAGTTCTGAGTTCTTAGAAGATATGGATTCAGAACATGATATCTATGCTACTTTTCAAGATCTTTACACACAACAACAAATCCACTATAATCCATAAGTGGGGTTTGGAGAGATTAGTATGTTCGCGGACCTTATACCTACTTTGAGGGTAGAGATGTTGTTTACTATAGACTAGGCTCAAGGAAAAGATCTTTCACACACACATATATTCTTCCAAATAAAAAACTGTAGGTTCAAGTGAAACTATAGGAAATCAAGTAATTTGAAGCTAAATAATAATATACCTGGTGTTCCAGGAAGATTTCTTCTTCTCTTGGAAGAAGCTGGATTAGGTTTAGGGTTAGGGTTTGTTTGAAGTTCATGCTGAGGAAGTACTGCTTTAACAGAAGAAGGAAATGAAAAAACATCTCCAGACATCATTTTGTCAATGGGGTTTGGTTTTTGGTAGCTAGAAAACAAAGCTAAAGAAACCAAGTGTTTTTTTTCCAAAGACAAACAGATAAGAAAATCTTGGTGGTATTCAAAATCTCAGAAGTTTCACAGATTGTGTCAAAAGAACAAACTAACAAGAAACCTTATGAGTAGCAAACAACAGCACAAACAGAAACACACAAAGTTTAAAACTTAAAACATCAAGAAAAAAAAATACAATAATCACTTCAACTTTGGGAGCTAGAGGTTAGCAAAGTTTGTTTGATTTCAAAAGAAAACACCCAAAAAAGAGCTTGAAAGCTAAGGAGAATATTTCCTCTCTTATTTTAAACACACTCTCTCAATTTCCAGCTTCCTCTTCTACGTCCTTTCAACTTTATCTCTACCTCTTATTTTTCGAAGTCGGTCAGCCATAGATTTAGCAGCTGGCCCACCTATATCCCCCCCTAATCTAAGTATAATTTTTTATTCTAAGCTTAAATATATTATTTACATTGACATTATAAAATTGTTACTCCCTCTCTCTCAACTTACGATGGGTACGAATTTCGATAGTTAAATTTTTTAACTGCAATCGTGACTTGGATATAGAATTTTTAAGTTTTTGAAATAAAATTTATATATTTGAAAATCACGTAAAAGGTATTTTAAGTTACAATAATTAATAATTTGAAATATTTAAAAGACAAATAAAAAAATCGTAGTCAAAGAAACACTTCTGACTCTTAAAATTCGAACTTCGCCATTTAAATAAATTGGGACCGAAAGAGTACGGTATTAATGTAGTAAACTTATTACAGCAGATTAACTATTATTTTTATCAAATTACTATTACAGCAATTCTTTATTACAGATTACCTATAATTACCTTATAGTAAATGATGTGATTTTATAAGTAATTTTTACACTATTAGTACATAGACTTAAGCTAGCAGTACATACTATATTTTGCCAATTGCCGCATTGTATATATATGTGTATGTATATATGTATTGGCTTTATGCTGCTTGTAAACAGAATGTGTAGAGCTGTGTGCCATTTGTAGTTTTTCGAGCTAAATTCCAATTACCAATAATAATGTTATAGTAATTTAAGAGCATAGAACAGCAGCTAAATTAAAGTGTGACAAGAGAGATTGATACGTTACTGCCACCAGATACCTCAATCAATGTAACGCTTTATCTATTTAACTTCTTTGTTTGAAAAAACTTTTTGACAACTCTGCGAAGAAATTACTCTTAAATATTTTATTGGAATTGTAACTGAGAAAGTGAAAGTAGGAAAGGTTGAGACCTTTACATTAGTCTTTTGATAAATAATCTTCAGAGATGAGGAATAAAATGATTACAAAATAATTAATCCTTTTTAGACCCACTTGTGTCTGGTTAAAAAAATATGGGGACCAGTTCTGTTCTATTTGCAATTCCCAAGGGGTAGTCCGTGAATCTATTTTTTGTATGATACTCTTCGAGTCATGTGTGTTACAGTAGACTGAGCGTGTGGGGTTCCAGCTGTGATTTTCTGTACGTCTCATCTTGATACTATAATTTTGTTCTTCGTTTTATAATTCTTAATTAAATCAATCCGATTCAAATTAAGTATCCTTTTAGTACAAGATTAGGAAGACATTAATTATTTGAGATAATATAATGAGTTATTTAGTCAAACATTTTTTATACTTAATACAATTAAATGATGTCTTAATGAGTATTTCAAAATCTTAAAGTCACTTATTTTGAACTTAGAGGAATGATATATAATACTATATAACTGAGCACACAAAATGTTAGAGCAGAATATTTCTTACACATAGGTGCTTAGTTTTTATAAAGCAAATCTAAAAACTTAATTCGGTCTCCGATTCGAGCTTTCGAGTAGAGAAACTCTTAGTAAGAAACAATTTTGTTTTAATAGGCCTTATATAATGTGAATTAGAATTAATCGGACTAGTAGATTTCAATTTCCTGATGAATAAACAATAAAAGGCTATTTTTATGTTTTTCTTCATTCTGATTGATTGTTTTATTCCTATTACAAGAGCATGTCATTAGGACAAACGTTAAAATGTAAAAAATTAAAGAAGTTTTAAGTACGAAATATTGCCAATCTTCTTAGGCCAAGTATTTTTTTAAAAGAGTATCATATGCAATAAAACAGACTAATTTTTTATATTGACAGTAAAGATAGCACATTCTTATAGAGTTTTGTATACTCTTTTCATCCCGATGCGGTTACTTGGTAATTTGGAAAAATTGCGTAAAATGTCTTAAAATTAGATCTTTATTAGTATTATTTACAAGTATAAAGTTGGAATACGAGAGGATCATGCATGTGAAGAAACTTTAATTTCATATAGAGTACATATTTTTACAAGGAAGCAATAATCAATTAAAGAAACAAATTTGTTAGCTATCATTTTCAGACTACCATTTCATTTTTATGATTGCTCTTTTGAAAATAACATCTTCTGTTAAATTTGTCAGCACTCGCTTTTTCTGTCATCCTGGTTGGCAAATTCTTCTATTTTTCTAACCGCAGAATTATACCATATTTGAAATAAAATAATTGTGACATCAAATAATTTGTGTTTTATTCTTGCATGATTGAATTCGATTTAGCAACAACCCTAATCTTATACGATATGACCCGTAGCTCGTTCAAAAAATTCTAGCAGTACTAATTTAATGCACCCTTTTCAATCTTTTTATTCTTTTTCTAGACGTGACAACTTCATACGACTAGCCTCCAATATTTTTGTTGTTGTTGAATTTTTTTTATTTAAGATCTTTTGTTGCGTCCCATTTCCGGGGCGGCTCAACGGATTTTGTGATCTAAAACCAAAACATATTAAGAGGGCCTTAAGTTTCTTTTGTAAAATTTATATAATAATGAGATACATAGCAAATTCCTAGAACTTTGGCTCAGTGGTAAGTATACAACCGTGATGTGCAACTTAGGTGCACGTCACATTTGAAACTATGTCAATGAAAATATGATATTAATTAAATGGAAGAAGGTAGAGGGCGCACAAAAATAATTAATCTGTCGACTTTCGAACCTTGCGCAAATTGCATTTGGGGATTTCTCTTAACAAGATGAACAAAAAAAGTTGCATATATTCTAATGGACCAATAAAATATAGTGAAAAGAAATAGTCAATTCAGAGAAACTGAGTTAAAATTAGGAAGTGAAATCATTATAAACATTAAAAAGAACATGTGTGTACATAGAGGAGAAAAAATTAGATTTGATAACGAACGTAAATACATCATTTAATTAAATGAGAAAGAAAGTTATCGTTATTTGTTACTTATTTGTCACTCAACCATATAATTTTAATTAAATTTTTAATAATATTTTATTATAATAATTACATAAAATATATGTGACATATAGTACTTAAAATTGGAGCCCTTAATATTTTGGGGGCCTAAGGCAATGGCTTCATTTACCTTACCCTTAGGCCGCCCTTGCCTACTTCGTCAAACATGTTTTGATTTGTATAGTCGTAGCTTTAAGAAAGAGAGTGAATTTGAATTTAGTCGAGCTCGAAGCAGATATCAGGCACCAGATGAAAAACAAAAAAAAAAGGAAAACATTCTACTATATTCCCCAACATGGCCTTTAAGAAATGTACTCTAATATACATTGATAAAACAGTTTGAAATTTTTGAAGGAATATTGTATTGCAAGTCTAAACTGAACGAATAACTTGCAATTCAATTCTTCAAACTTATATACGGTCAAAACCGATTCGAGTCAGTCGTACGGACTGATCGAGACGATAATGTTTCGATCAAAGGATATCTGCATGACAAGCTCGGTCAAGGTCCGAAGTAAGGGCGCCGAACTTCGAGCTCTAAGACCGATCAATGACAAGCTCGATATCATTATTGAGCCCATATCCAAATCGAACTACGAGGCAAAGCGGAGATTATCGAAGATGCATGGACCGACCAACATTCACCCCGAATACCGAGACCCCAAGTCAGAATCGAGCTCGCAGATTAGGGCCGTTGCAACCGCACTATGGGAGAGAATCTTGGCGGAAATCGAGGAAAAGACAATACATCATGGGCTCTCCACTACATATTTTTTATTGTATATAAAGTAGGATCCCTCTACTATAAGAGGGACTGCAACAAAAGATCACGAGAGAAAAAAGATATCCCCTTGTGCTTGTTTTACTCATTCTTTTTGCTCACTATTTTCATTCTCATAGTCAAGAATACACATATTTCTATTTCTCTATATGATTTATATCAAATTGTATCGCATATCCTTAGAACCATACACAAATCTAACGTTATCTGATTTTTTGGGTAAACAGTTTGGCGCCCATCTTGGGGCTAAGGGTAACAGTGGTTGTTTGATACAAATCTGCAATACACACCAGTTTACAACTCCAGATCAACAATGGCAAACCCTCGATTGATGTCTTTGCCTATCGACCATGAAGCTCGTCCTTCAAGATGAAATCAACGACTTGACACCCAAGGACAGAAGGCGAATTAACGATGTCACCGAAGCTCGAGTCGAAGTACCGCTAGATGTCAATTCACAAGTGGCTCTTGAGGCGAACCAACGCTCCGAACCAGAAAAAAATATTCAGGGCGGTACTTGATCCGTAGCTCGAGACACCCATAACGCGGAGGAGATCAGAGTCAGCTTATAGATGATCCCAGCAAATAGCGATAGCTCAGTTGCAGAGCCAAACTCAGGAACAAAGCAGGCCGGAGCCCAATCCGATTCGAGAAATCACCCATAGAACGGAACCAGCCATAGTGAAGTCAAATGAGCCAGAATCGGGGACTACTCCCGAAATTACTAAATTGCTCGAGGAACTCACAAAACGAGTCGAAGCCAATGATAAAAAAGTTGAAACATATAATTCCAGGATCGATCCGATCCCGGGAGCTCCACCAATGATAAAAGGGCTAGATTCGAAGAAATTCATTCAAAAGCCTTTTCCCTCGAGTGCAGCTCCAAAACCAATCCCCAAACAATTCTGTATGCCCGAAATACCCAAATATAATGGAACGACCGACCCTAACGAGCACATTACTTCTTACACGTGTGCCATCAAGGGCAATGGTATGGTATCATAATTTACCATCTAACTCTATTTATTCTTTTGCTATGCTTGCAGATTGCTTCATAAAAGCACATGCCGGAGCCATAAATGTCGAAACCTGAAAGTCGGACCTATTCAAGGTAATACAAAAGGATAACGAGATGCTAAGGGAGTTCGAAGCTCATTTTCAAATAGAACGAATGGATCTGCCACCAGTCACAGACGATTGGGTTGTTCAAGCTTTCACTCAAGGTCTAAACGAGCGGAGCTCGATGGCTTCACGATGGCTGAAGCAAAATCTGATCGAGTACCCAGCTATTACTTGGACCGATGTGCACAATCGATATCAATCCAAAATAAGAGTCGAAGATGACCAGTTGATTTCTAGGTACGTTACGAAAAAGCAAAAGTCGACCAGAGATCGATACCAGCCATATAGCGAAAACGATATACTGTTGAGTATCCGAGGCCTCTTTAAAATCAACCTCGTATACTAAGGAGCTTTATCATTGAACGCATCTGTGACGATTATCAAGTTCGGTGCAAAAGAAGTTACTTCGTTATTTCATGACAAACAGTGTCTCAACAGGAAACGTTGTAAGAGCCAAATGGTCAAAACGAACCATGCTTGTATAGTTGGCCCGAGCCCTGACGCAAAACATGAACCCATGTATAATGACTTGCAAAGAAAGACCTCTTCTTTACCAATATTCTATGTTCAAGATTTATTATGCAAACAGGATCGAGTTCGAGCAAGCGCTCACTCGACCATTATGCCTACGGGCTACATTATTTCGAGTTCGAATCATTCACTCGACTACATAGCCTACGGGCTACTTTTATTTCGAGTTTGAGTAAGCACTCACTTGACTATTACGCCTATGGGCTACTTTATTTCGAGTTCGAATCATTCACTCGATAACTAAGCCTACGGGATACTTTGACTGTTATGCCTATGGGCTACTTTGACTATTACGCCTACGGGCTACTTTGACTATTACGCCTATGGGCTACTTTATTTCGAGTTCGAATCATTCACTCGACTACTAAAGCCTACGGGCTACTTTCTTTCGAGTTCGAGCAAGCACTCACTCGACCATTACGCCTACGGACTACATTATTTCGAGTTCGAATTATTCACTCGACTACGAAGCCTACGGGCTACTTTTATTTCGAGTTCGAGCAAGCACTCACTCGACCATTACATCTACGAGCTACTTTATTTCGAGTTCGAATCATTCATTCGACTACTAAAGCCTACGGGCTACTTTTATTTCGAGTTCGAGCAAGCACTCACTCGACCATTATGCCTACGGGCTACATTATTTCGAGTTCGAATCATTCACTCGGCTACGAAGCCTACGGGCTACTTTTATTTTGAGTTCGAGCAAGCACTCACTCGACCATTACGCCTACGGGCTACTTTATTTTGAGTTCGAATCATTCACTCGACCACTAAGCCTACGGGCTACTTCGACCATTACGCCTACGGGCTGCATTGCATCGAGTTCGAATAATTTACTCTATTACTAAGCCTGCGGGATACTTTTATTTCGATTTCGAGCAAAACTACTCATTTCTTCGAATTAAAACGAACACTTGACTATTTAAGCTGAAGGATGTTCAAGCTCGATAAAGCGAAGGGGACTACCCACAAGGCCCGAAGGCAACAGAGATTTAAATTCAAACTATCTATTCAGTTTGAAAGGCTATTTTTCTTCAAAAAGAAGAAAGATTTATATTTACAATTTTTTTGTACAGAGGCGGCTACTCTTCCAAAGGGAAGTTCTTTATACAAAAGCCGAAAGCGGTATCAAAAGAATGCATCGGTCGACCTAAGGCCCTAAATGACTCAATCTTTATCGGAGGCTGTATTCTCGGCATCGTCCTCGTCTTCAGACTCCCCCGAGTCATCGGAGTCCTCCTCAGGAAAGGCCAACCTCCGAGCTTTGTTCTCCTCCGCCCTGAAGACTTCAATCTCGGCCCCAACATCGAAGCCCTGAGCTCTGACCTCCTCGAGAGCCTCTCTCCGAGCCTGCCACTTTGCATGTTCGACCATGCTCCCGGCTTTGGCTTGATTAACCTCAACATCGATCCTGAACTGAGCCACTTTGGCATCGGCTCTTTTGTTGGCCTCGACCACTTCAGATCTGGAAACTTCGAGTTCTTTGGCCAAATCTGCTTTATCTAAACTGGCCAAATCTAACCGATGCTGAAGCTCTTTCATCTTTTCGATCAAAATGTGCAAAGAGAAACGTTTACTCACGGCTCATATTCCATTTCTCGGGAAATGGCAAGTCATCGGCATGGATCAGATCCGAGGTTCTGATTCGAACAAAACGGCCCATCCAACCCCGATCCCGGGTCTCGTCTATGCTCGAGAATGGTGCTTTGGTTGCTCGGCGAGCAAGCTTGATCAGCCCTCCTCGATAAAGTCGGGGACTGTAAAGACGCATAAGATGATCGAGGGTGAAGATACGCCCCTCGACCTTGCTCGAGAAAAATCGAAGAAGAATCACTATCCTCCAAAATGAAGGGTGGATTTGGCCGAGGGTCACATCGTACCTCTTACAAAAGGCAATGATGACAGGGTCTAAGGGTCCCAACGTGAAAAGATAAGTATAAACACTTAAGAACCCTTCGACGTAGGTAGTAATTGATTCATCGGGCGATGGGATTACTACGAATTTATTATCCCAGTTGCATTCTTGTATGACTTTATCGAGAACTGTTTCGGTGATTGAACATTGATACCTCGACATCGGCTCCCACCGACCCGGTCTCGGAGAAGGCTTTTCAATTTTAAAATCGCCTACGATCAAACACCCAACCGGAACGAATTCCTCAGGGCGGGGCTCTTCCACATCCTCGCCACCAGCAGGTCGAGATAAAGAAGCGACCTCTTTTTGCGAAACAGTTTTAGACGTTTTTGCCATTTAAAATTTCGTAAACAAAGGACGGAAGTATTTGGTGTTCTAAGGAAGAATTTGCAGTAAAACTCACAGCTTTACAAGCAGAAAACTCAGAAAAGGAACTTGCAAAATTTGGAAGACTGAAGACATAAAAATGATGAATGGTGGAAGGAAAGGCTATTTATAGATTGAAGCAATGATGGTTCAATATCAAAGGTGGCCGACCACCGTCTGACACATTAAATGCCTCGGTAAAACTGAACTGATTGGACAGCTATCACATACGTCATGGTCGGGATCGATGAAAACGTCAGTATATATCTGATCGAGCTGTTGGAAAATCATATCGTTTCTCGCCACATCCTTTTTCGAGAAACGAGGGACTATCTGTATACGGTCAAAATCGATTCGAGTCAGTCGTACAGACTGATCGAGACGATAATGTTTCGATCAAAGTATATCTGCATGACAAGCTCGGTCAAGGTCCGAAGTAAGGGCGGCGAACTTCGAGCTCTAAGACCGATCAATGACAAGCTCGATATCATTATCGAGCCCATATCCAAATCGATCTACGAGGCAAAGCGGAGATTATCGAAGATGCATAGACCGACCAACATTCACCCCGAATACCGAGACCCCAAGTCAGAATCGAGCTCGCAGATTAGGGCCGTTGCAACCGCATTATGGGAGAGAATCTTGGTGGAAATCAAGGAAAAGACAATACATCATGGGCTCTCCACTACGTATTTTTTATTGTATATAAAGTAGGATCCCTCTACTATAAAAGGGACTGCAACAAAAGATCACAAGAGAAAAAAGATATCCCCTTGTGCTTCTTTTACTCATTCTTTTTGCTCACTATTTTCATTCTCATAGTTAAGAATACACATATTTCTATTTCTCTACACGATTTATATCAAATTGTATCGCATATCCTTAGAACCATATACAAATCTAACGTTATCCGATTTTTCGGGTAAATAAAACTCTTTTGTGGTTGCAACTATTACATAAACTCCTTAACGAAAACATCATTTCTGTCCTTCCAGGGTAGGGGTAAGACTGCGTACATCTTACCCTCCTTAGACCCCACTTATGAAAAACTACTAGTTTGTTATTATTGTTGTTGTTTCACGAGGTAAAATGATGAAGCTCACAATAAAATTATAATTCAACTACTAGCTAACTTTTGGCCGCATGCACTTGGATCCTACTGCAAACTGAATTATTCTTCCTTCCTCCATACATATGTTTAATAATTGAGGGTAAGTTATATATACTGTTAACAAGAGGCGAATTCAGAATTCGACGGAGGCACCATTACATACAATATAAATTTATCATTACTCATAAAGATTGGTAAGGGGACTATTTAATATTTAACTATTTCTTGAAGATATTTGCAAGTATCTATGAAATTTTTGCTGAAGTTTTCGGGCGTAAGTGACCCCCTCTTCTTGCCATAATTATAAGCGTCTGCCTCTAACTCTTAGTATATAAAAAATTAACATCAATGTGTCACCACTCACCAGTACCAATTGTAAGGAGTAACTAATATATCTTATTTCTAAAATTACCAATCTGTCATTTAAGGAGGGTTACATGTAGATATAACCAACTGTTATTCTACAAAAGATATAAAAGAATAAGTTCAATACGTGTGTGTTTGTCTGCCTGCTTGTGCACATTGTACTTTTCAATCAATATAATACTAAAACATAACATTCACATAATCGTAGGAACATATATATGTGTGTCACAAAGTTTTCCTAGTATATTTATGTAAGTACAGTAATTAAGATTTGATTATATGTCCGAGTCTCCGACCACATACGAACATCACTTTGCATAGATTCCTTCCTTCACTCCCCTATGCACGCAAAATCATATATTAATGTAAGAATTATCGTATGAACAATTATTTTTAAAGTGAAAACGACTGCTATGGTTAATAAGCCTAGCTTCCCAGTTCCCCCTCGAGATCTGAAAGAGTAAATCTATCAGTTCTTTTTTCTTTTTCCTTTTCGTTTATTCCTTAATAAATTCATTGATTTAGTATTTTAGTAAAAGGCAGATGGCTTTTAAATTACGTAAAACAGTGGCCAAACACAATGCACGTTCCCCAAAAGCCAAACATCTCCATATTTTTTGGGACTAACCACACATGGGGCTGTCTTGCTACGATCTATTGGATCCAATGCTACTATGTGACATTTGTAGATTTCATTTGTACTTCGAAGAAAAAAAGCCTCATTTATACAACAAAATGAAGTTAAAATCATTTTATGTAACGACCCGATCGGTTATTTTGAGCTCTAGCGCGTCGTTCAGTGGTTTGAGGCTCTGAGCAGTTTCACTTCAGATATTACGACTTGTACGCGTGGTCGGAATTTAATTTCGGGAAGTTTGGAGTTGATTTGGAAAGAAAATTCTCATTTCGTAAGCTTTAAGTTGGAAAGAGTGACTAAGGTGTGATTTTTGAATAAATGGCCTCGGAATCGGGATTTGAAGGTTCCAATAGGTTCGTATAATGATTTTAGACTTGGGCGTATGTTCGAATCGGATTTTGGATGACCCGGGAGCGTTTCGGCGCCTATTATGGAATTGGCATTTTGGAAGAATTTCATTAATTTGAGTTGAAGTATTATCAATGTCCGTTTCGGATTCCGAGTCTGGGAATAGTTTCGTATGGTGATTTCGGTATTGGGAGCGCGTCCGAAAGTGGATTTGGAGGTCCGTAGGTCATTTCGGGGTCATTTGGTAAAAGTTAGAAATTTGAAGGTTTTTGGAGAGTTTGACCAAGAGTGAACTTTTTGATATCGGGGTCAGATTCTGATTCCGAAAATTGGAATAGGTCTGTAATGCCAATTATGACTTGTATGCAAAATTTGAGGTCAATCGGACGTGATTTGGTAGGTTTCGGCATCAATTGTAGGAGTTTGAAGTTCTAAAGTTCATTGAGTTTGAATTGGAGGGTGATTCGTAGTTTCAATGTTGTTGGATGTGATTTAAAGGCTCGACTAAGTTTGTAATGTGTTTTTGGACGTGTTGGTATAATTGGTTGAGGTCCCGAGGGCCTCGGGTGGATTTCGAATGGTTAACGGATCGAGTTTGGGACTTGGAAGAAAAGATGAGGCAGCTGATATCTGGTGTGATCGCACCTGCGCAAAAAGGGCCGCAGGTGCGAGCCAATGGTCGCAGGTGCGGTTTGGGCGAAGCTGGGCAGTGACCGCAGGTGCGAAGGGTTGTCCGCACCTGCGAGGTCGCAGATGCGGAGGTGCGTCGCAGGTGCAAGAGTGAGAGAAGAGTCTGGGAGCGCAAGTGCGAGGGTATGTCTGCACCTGCGAAGGCGCAGATACGAAAGGAAAGGCGCAGGTGCGGAGTCGTGCTAGGCAAAGGGAAAGCGCAGGTGCGAGGTTTCGGCCGCACCTGCGAGACCGCAGATGCGACGAAGAGGCCGCATGTGCGAAAGTCGGGCTGGACAGAATGCTTTTAAGCGGGGTTTGAGTTCATTTCACCCATCTTTCATTTTGGTTGGGCGATTTTTGGAGCTTTTGAAGAGGGAATTTCGTCATCTATTATGAGGTAAGTAACTCCCACCTATTTTGAGTCAAATACATGGTTTTTATGTGGATTCAAGCATGGAAATTTGGTAGAAATTTGGGATTTTAAAGAAAAACCTAAAAATTGGTATTCTTGGATTTTGATCACGAATTTGGGCATGAAATTGAGAATAAATTATATATTTGAGTTCGTAGTGCTATGGGTAGTGTTTGTCTTCGAAAATTTTTGGAATTCAGGCACGTGGGCCCGAGGGTTGCTTTATCGATTTTTCGAGCGAAGTTGGAAATTGTTATAAATTGATTAATTATGAGTATTATAGTATATTTTGATTGGGTTGCATCTTAATTGATTAGTTTGGAGCGACGAGCATCGGTTTGAGGTGTTACAGAGGCTTTTGAGCCGGTTATGGAATTTCGGAGCGAGGTAAGTCTCTTGTCTAACTCTATGCGGGGAAAATTACCCCTAGGTGTGGTATATTGATGTGTACTACTTTTCGTGGGGGCTACGTACGCGCGAGGTGACGAGATCCCGTACGTAAGTACATTCATGTTATTGTTCAGGTAGGCTTAGGTTCACATCATGATGTAGCTGCACTATTTGAGCATTTTCTCGCCTATTAAATTCTTCTGCTTTACATTTCTACTTGATACTAGACTTGCTATTGTAGAGACTTCACGAGTTCATGATTAGTCACCGAATAACTTTACTCCCCTTACGGCATGTTTCCGTGATATATATACTTCATTGGAAGGTTTTTAGTTAAAAGAAATTACAACTCACACGTTTATTCGTGAGTGGGGTCAAAGACCCATCAAAGCTTCTTATTCTAATGGGATCGGGTCGTTCGCCTCGGCAGGATTATGTATTTCACTCTTATGGGATCGGGTAGTTCGCCTCGGCAGGATTTGTGTACCACACTCTCACGGGAGCGGGTCGTTCGCCTCGGCAGTTTAATAGATGTATCTATGATTCGCGTCGTTCGACCCTCGGTAGTGTACAGTTTAAATTTTATGTTGGAGCGGGCCGTACACCTCGGCATTTCCTATATCATATACTCATGGAATCATGCGTAATATTTTGGCAAGAAGCCCGAGTATCTGTAAGTTTTTTCGATTTGGGTTATGAAAATCTATCTGATGAGATCCATTATATTCAAATATACGCTCCGGTTAAGGAGGAAATTTCTAATGGAGAGCTTGAGTTCCTCGTAAAGAGGGGTATTTGTACCACATGATCTATACTTGTTTATCTCACTTATTTACGCTGCCTCACATTTACTTACCTCTCTACTGTACGTGATATTATTGGACAACTAGTAAGTGTCGATGTCGACCCCTCGTCACTACTCCTCCGGGGTTAGGCAAGATATTTATTAGGTACACGTTGATTACGTACTCATACTACACTTACTGCACATTTTTGTGCAGGTACATATGTGACTAGTGGTCTGGTAAGAGCAGAGACGTGTATGCATGCGGGGACTTACAAGAGCTGCATTCCATATTACGACCCGCAGCCGGCAGAGTCTGATTCAGAGTATTTATATTTCTCCTGTCCAAATTTGTATTTCCGGACAGATGCTGTATTTTATTTTACATTCTTAGTTGATGCTCATGCACTTGTGACACCGGATTTTGGGGTGATTATGGGTTATTTTGTACTGAAATTGTTAAAAATATTATTATTTACTCTGAAATTTCCATCTTTTACTATTTAATTTAAGGAAATATAATTTCAAAAATATTAAAAATGAGAACCAACTCAATATTTATTTTTGGCTTGCCTGATAGCGGCGTCCGGCGTCATCACGACCTTTAATGGATTTTGAGTTGTGACATTTTCGATGTTAGATTTCATAGAGCAAATATCACGAGTATAGTCTAAGCTGCTCAAGGGGCTCTCCTGATTGAATAATTAGTTAATTTAGCCGATCGGAAAAGGAAAAAAATATTAAGCTCCTACGAGAAAAAGATTTAACATCAGTATGTTCATAGTTCAACATTGTGAATGTGCGAGCAAAGCTTCAGAAGGGAAATTAATTAATGAAAAAAGAAGGTATATGTTGTGTAAAAATATTATTAACGATATAAGGTCTTTGTAGAAAAATTGTATAAATTAAGCGAAGCAATCAGTATCATAGCGTTAAGAGTATCATGTTAAGAGTAACTTAGCCCAACGAACATTATTGAATACAGGCTTTTAGCATGATATTCTTTTACTTATATTATTTGCACGTTGACTAAACTAGACTAACGCCTTCATTCTTAAAAGTCTGCGTTAAAGCAAAGAAAATTGAAGGAAATGTATATCTCGAACTTCTACTACGCTTTTATATTTTTTGTTCATTATTTCTGATAAAATATTATATTTTAAGATTTTAATTTGACACAAAAGGTGTAGTCCTTCTCACGAGTGCTTCAGCTTTCCTCATGATTGTACAGTAGCTTGCCAGAATCTATTAGTAATTTGGAACGCAATTTCTTCCTCCTAAATTCGCTTTAATACTATAATAATCTATTTTTATATGTATGCCAAGCAACACGAAAATAAAAGATGATTATACGTTCAATTTCTTTATCGGACAAGATTGCGATATCAATCTTTGCATAGAGCTGTCGTCATCTTTAAAATAATAATAATAATAATAATAGAGTTATATCCATTAATTCGTTCGTGAGTAAAATGTCGGCTTTATTTAAGAGGGAATTGAATATGTTTTTGTGCCTTATGTCATTTTTGTTTTGTTGAAGTTGCTTTAGAATTATTTTATAAGGTCGGGTAAAAAAGAATATTAATAAAAAAGAGAGAATACTACTTAGGAAATTAAGTCATGGGACTAAAATATTCGTTATCTAAGTTTTCTAAGCACAATCCTTTAATCTTTGTAAAATGATAATTTCGTTCAATTGGCATTACTGAAAAATAAACAACCCGTCTCCACTAAAACCGGAAATACATTGTCTAAAGATAAAAACAACAATTACTACACCTCAATCTCAAACTAATAATAAACACACAAGCAAGTAGAATACGAATGCTAGGCTTAACCATCCATATTAACTTCTTTTTTTTTTACATGCACACACACAAAAAAAATATTAAAAAAATAATGATAAATAAACGGATCGTGAAGGCCAACATACAAGTCGATCCAACATGAGTTTTACTTCTTCAAGACACTGCAATTGATGAGAGTCGCCAGTTAGGCTATTTGGTAATTGGTAGTATTCAACTATATATAACTCTTGCGGAAGACAGTTTAGCTAGGGTATTTACACTAGTTGAAACTATGAAAAAGGATCAACACATTAAACCTAAATCGCGGGCTGACACTCTTAATTGTTGACAATATAAGATGAAATAATGAAACAAAAAGAAAAGGACAAGACAGGATCTGAAAACTTACTTGTACAAATAGGCTGCAATCCCAAGAATGATGATCAGCAAAATGATGTCGATACAAAAGTTTCGACTAGATCTCAGCTGGAAAACAACCAAAGTTTGTCAAACAAAGCTCAGGAGTAATCCTTGTATCAGTGCAGATCACTTACTGCAACTGAATATAGCGCTAATTCAGTTTACCTGGTTAACTGTATCCTTAAGCCTAACGTTGGTATTCTTCAAGTCTGAGGTTGCCTTGTCCACCTATTGAGAAGTCGAACCATATCAATCTTTAGCTATGTTTCTTTCCATATCAAGTATTACATAAACCAGTTAAGTTACCAACCTTTGTGTCAATCTCATCCATCAGAGGAACTTGTCTATCCAACTCCTGCATGCATAGCATCACATCTTTAGTACCTATGTCAATTGGAATGATATAAAATAGAAACCATAAATGCAGCAAACCTCGTTCATATCACTGGCCATGTTTTTTAGAGTATCCAAGCCTTCTGCTATGACCTCCAAACCTTGGTCCTGTGAGATGTGCAAACTTAAATCTTAAACATAGTCCAGGAAGCAGTAAAGAAGCAGTAAACATTAACGTCAATTAAGGGGGAAAAAGCCTCATTCAAAGAATTTCATGATAAACAACCCAAAAAAGCACATGCCTGTCTCATTTTCCGCATTTCATACTCTTGCTTGAATTGACTTGACTCTTCAGTCTGTTGAAAATATTCATTGTCAAATTGTCCATCTGTAATACAATTACACTCCGTAAGTAATCTAACAATCAACTATAGCCTACAGTAATGATGGATTAGATGATACTTTTATTTCATGATAAACTATGTCGTTAGAGGCTCATTTTAGGCCCACTAAGACCCTGAAGCTAGGCGAAGCTCATGTAGGTGGTTCACTTCGTTTAGCGAGCTCTTTAGCACAGGTATGCGTCTTCCTGGCCATAGGCTCTATCTTGAAGAGGGTGGCACTGAAGAATAAATATCTCTATATATATATATATTAAATGAATAAATATAATTGGCATTGTGGTTAAGCCAAGAGGCATACTGAGAAAAAGTCACTTGGCATTTTAGGATAAAAAATTGGGAAAAACTTAATGACAGTCTATATAAAGAATTCGAATTGATAATCTAAATCTAATCAATGAAATTTCCAAATGGTAACTTTGTACCATAAAAAGAAAGGAGCTTATATTATGGAATCTGTTTGCAAGTACATTTATTAATTGGATTTTCATCCAATTAAAATTAAGTACTTAAAAAATCAAATTAATTGAATTTTACATGTATACAAATTGAAAGCCAAACCTCTTAGCATCGATTTATATTTTTGAAGAAAAAATTTAAAATATTTGAGTAGTGTAAAGTTATCCCCAAACTACATTTTATATTTATACCGTTTTCAAATTACACAAAGATCAAAATTACACAAATGAATTTGAGCTAAATTACATAAATGGAGGTGACAATCTAATCTAAGATAGGTGATTTAATGGATGATTTTGAGTTGAGTTTTATTTTCTGTATGTTTAGGAACTAGAAATCATGGAAGGACCTTTTCAGTTAGTAGCACTAACTGAATAGAGGGTATCAGTAGTTTTATAGTAAATTAACATAGCTATGTATATTTTGAAAAAAATCAAATTATAATTTAGTTTTAAACGTGATAGTTAGTGATAATTTAAACATAAAAATATTTGAATATAAATATAAAAAACAATTTGCTTATGGCACATAATACAAAAGTAAAAGTTATTAACAAAACCAGTAGTTTTATGATAAAATCATAAAATAAGAGGGTAGTCAAGCTTAAAATTAAGTTAAGTGGCGTACTGAAAAAAGTCACTTGGTACTTTTAGGACAAAATCCAAAAATATTTAGAGACAAAATCTAATAAGAATTAAGGCAAATTAGATTTGATCAAATTTAATTTAAAGGTATAAATCAATTAAGATTGAATCCTATTTTCGTTGCAAATAGATTCCAAAACTTTCCAAAAATAAGAATTTCTATTTTAGTTATTATTTACTAACCACATAATTCATTTTCTTTCATTTCATAATTTTTTTTAGAAACATCATGTAAAAAAAACGATAGTAGAACTATTGTTGTAAAAATTTGAGATAAGATTTGTTTATAAAAACACACACTTTGTAATTAAGTAATAGAGTCAAAGTTACTATTGAATAACTTTTATATTTATTTGTATTGTACTAGAATGTGTATGGTAAAAATGAATAGTAAATATAAACATTTATATATATATATATATATATATATATATATATATATATATATATATATATATTAAAGGAATAAAGTTTGCATTGTAATTAAGCCAAGTAGCAAGTTATTAACAAGACAAGTGAAAATTTATTAAGAAGCCACTTGGGAACCTTATTAAATTAAAATTAAACTATATGTTGTACTACACAGATTTTTCGGGAAACAAACATTCAATCATCCCATTTTTATCGGCTCTTTATAGAAAATTTTCTTTACATAAAGTTAATTGTATTTTTTTAGGATTAATAAATTAAAAAGTACTTAAAATTGAGGAAACACCAAAACTTAAACAAATATCGTACATATATTTTCTATACCTTCTTGTCGCTATCTCTTCCTTAAAAAATTGCCAAAATATTAATATTAATAATAATAATAATAATAATAATAATAATAATAATAATAATAATAATAAGATTAATCTATATATCTTATATTATTTTCTTAAACCAAATCAACTCAATTCTTTTCCAAGCTTTTGAATTGGAAAACAAACAAACAAATCAAATCTTATCCAAGCTTTTGAATAGGAAAGGAAAACTACAAAGACGAAAACGATACCTCAAGTTTTTGGTGAAGTATAAGAAAATATAAACGGATGCTCCTTTTTTGTCTATTATTGAATTAAACACTTAATAAAATATATAAAATTTTATAGTAAGAAAAATAATATAAGAAGATAGGGTATAGATAGTGTGAGAGAATATAGTTTGACATAAATTAATAAATAAAATAAAGATGATAAATAAATAATACTATTATTATTAGTAAATTTAAATACTAATATGAGCAGTAGAATAAAAGAATGAAAGTAAATAAAAAAATCTATATCTATATCTATATATATATTAAAGGAATACAGTTACCATATATATTGGCATTATGATTAAGCCAAGTGGCAAGCTATTAAAAAGCTACTTGGCAATATTAAGGAGAGTTTGTAGCTAGGGATATTGTCAAATAAGGAAAATTCGGTTAAGAACTATATATGCAATCCATTTACTAAATTAAAATTTTTATTATTTAATTCTGTTTTGAATCTTATATGGTAATAATAAAATAATAATAATCTTTATATCTTCTATATATTTATTTTGTTAAATCAAATCATATTCAAAACTTATCCAAACTTTTGAATTGAAAAATAAAATAAATCAAATCTTATCCAAGCTTTTGAATTGGATAAAACTCCAAAGATGGAAAAAATACCTTGAGATTTTGGTAAAGTATAAAGTATGGACATATGCACCTTTATTTATGTTATCTATTATTGGATTAAACACTAAATAAAATAATTATATAAAATTTATAATAGGGGAAACTAATACAGAAAGAGGGGAATTAGAGATAGTGTGAGAGAATTTATAACAACAACAACAACCCAGTATAATCCCACAAGTGGGGTCTGGGGAGGGTAGAGTGTACGCAGACCTTACCCCTACCCCCAGAGGGGTAGAGAGGCTGTTTCCGAAAGACCCTCGGGTCGAGAAGAAGAAAAATAAACAATAGACAATAGGTCAGTGACAGCAATAGAAGATAAAAAATATTAACAGCATCGTAAGAAATAGAAAAATAGATGTAAAAGCAATAACTATAAACAACAATACTACAATAGAAATGTGAGAGAATTTATACTTTGAATTAATTTTTTTTAAAAATAAAAATAATAAATAAACATACTCAAAAAGTATTATTGATAAGGAAATTTTTTCTATAGCGTAAATATATATATATATATATATATATATATAATAGTTAATAAATAGAATTCATAATTTCATATTGAATAATACAAAAATATAAAAATATTATTAGGATATTTATACATAAGATAAGGATATTATATATATAACATAAAATAAAAATTATTTAAAATATTGGTAGATTTTTTGCAAAAATAATAAAAGGCTTATCTCTTTTTAGTTTTGATGAATTAAAAGTTATAATTTAGTAAAAAAATATTACATTATTTAATAAAAAACTAATCAACTATTATAGTAGAAAAGAATGTATGAAAAGAGGGAATAAAGATAATATGAGAATATTTATACTTTAAATCAATTAAATATAACAAAAGATACGTAAATAGTACTCAAAAAACTTTATTGACAAATTTAGACAATTGAAAATTTAAACAGTATAACATAAGTTTTAAAAAGTAAATTTTTAGAGTAAGAAAATATATATCTATTTTATATTAAAAGAAAATTAGTGACAAAATATTAGAACAATTGACAAGTTAATAAAAGTCACATTAGTAAAAATAAATAGTACTAAGTACTTGCTAATTTATTAAACAATTAAATAAGGATCAAATAATTTATTTGATTACCATATGATGTGTATCCTTTAAATTTATATAGATTTTGTTATATTTATGCACATTGCATTACAAAATAAAATAGCAACTAAATTTTATTAAAATAATATTATATATCATATTATAATTTCATAAGACTAATACTCTATCAAAATATCCGCGCATCGCGCGGGTTCTAACACTAGTAACTGAAAAAGAGAAACATTAATTGTAAAAGAAATGTTATGAGTGAATATGTTACTTCTTTTTTTTTTATAAGGTAAATTGTGTTAATCAAAAGGGAGAGAACTCCCGTATACACGAAGTATACCAAAAAGTAGAGAATTTACATCAGAACATGATTCTCTACAAAAGACGTCCAATCTTCTATACAAGTAGGGGCTAAATGAGTGCACCAAAAAGCGATCAAAGATAAAAGACTATTCTTAAGATGTGAAAAAGGAGACTCAATCTCCTCAAAAACTCTCCTATTTCTCTCCCCCCATACTACCCACATGAGAGCTAACGGGGCGAACTTCCACGCCTTTTGCTTTCGTCTTCTACGGAAACCGGCCCAGCTATATAACATTTCCTTTACAGTGCTTGGCATCACCCATTGAACACCAAAAAGATTCAGGATTGCCCTCCACAAAGCTGAGGACACAGGGCAATGCAACAAAAGGTGATCAACTTCTTCCCCTGAGCTTTTACACATGTAGCACCAACTAACAAGTGTAATTCCTCTCTTTCAGAGATTTTCAGCATTCAAGATCACTCCCCTCGCCGCTAGCCATGCAAAAAAGCACACCTTCGTGGGCGCCCTAGGAATCCAGATCGAGGAGTATGGAAAAGTGGTCTCCTCTCTCACCAACATACTCTGGTAAAAGGACTTTACGGTGAACAAACCATCGCCACGCAAGCCCCATCTCCAAGAGTCACAAGATGGTTGGGGCCTGTCTTGCCCATATAGCAGTGCCAACAAATCTTGGAGCTCCGCAATCTCCCAATCTTGCA
Organism: Nicotiana tabacum; assembly: GCF_000715075.1. Classification (NCBI taxonomy): domain Eukaryota; kingdom Viridiplantae; phylum Streptophyta; class Magnoliopsida; order Solanales; family Solanaceae; genus Nicotiana; species Nicotiana tabacum. The sequence continues at coordinate 94,934,169 of NC_134103.1, forward strand.
TGTTCCTTCTGAATGAGAGGTCTCATACTACCCCCTTTCATGCTCCTTATGAATCTGTTGGACCATCAATTCCTTCTGGTTTGAAACTCTGAAGACGTGAGGGAAGGAGACCCTCAGAGTATCCTCTCCACACCACCTATGATTCCAAAAGTTGATTCTCCTTCCATCTCCCACCCTGTAAGTGATGTTGCCACTGAATACTTCCCAATTCTTCATGATGCTCCTCCACATGCCACACCCGAAAGGTGTTGTGATTGCGTTGGTCCTCCAACCCCCTCCCGTGGAATCGTACTTTTTTACTATGACCTCCCTTCATAAAGCATGCTCTTCTACCCCGAATCTCTACAACCACTTCCCCATTAAAGCTCTGTTAAATACCCTAAGATCTTTCACTCCAAGTCCACCCCACTTCTTTGGGGAAGTGACTGCCAATTCACTAGATGAAACTTTCTAGTTCCATCCGCCGCATCCCAAAGAAAATTCCTTTGAAGTCGCTCCGGTTTTTCTGTGATGCTCACCGGTGCTTGCAACAGGGATAAGTAATAGGTGGGCATACTCGATAGAGTGCTTTTAATAAGCACTTCCTTACCGCCTTTTGACAAATACTGTTTCTGCCAGCCTGCTAATCTTTTTTCAACCCGCTCGATCACTGGATTCCAAACCGTAGTATCCTTATATGAAGCGCCCAATGGGAGGCCCAAGTAAGTAGTGGGAAGGGAGCCCACCTTACATCTGAGAACATAAGACAAGGCATCAATATTAGCAACCTTACCTACCGGAAAAATCTCACACTTGCCGATGTTGATTTTGAGTCCTAATACTAACTGAAACCACTGCAGGATCTGCTTCAGGTAGGTCAACTGATCCATATCAGCATCACAGAAAACCAGTGTGTCATCCGCAAAAAGCAAATGAGAGACCCTTCGGGCACTGAGCACCCCAATCGGAGCTGAGAATCCTCTCAAGAAGCCTCCGCCCGCCGCACGATCCATCATTTTGCTCAGAGCATCCATCACTAGAATGAATAACATGGGGGATAGGGGGTCACCTTGCCTGAGACCCCTGGAGCTGCCAAAGAAACCACACGGGCTACCATTAACCAGGACAGAGAATCTGACTGAGGAAATGCAGAACTTGATCCATCCCCTCCATCTTGCCCCAAACCCCATCCGCATCATAATGAAATCCAGGAACTCCCAATTGACATGGTCGAAAGCCTTCTCAAGGTCCAACTTGCATAGTAAGTCGGGTTCTCTATTTTTCCTTCTGGAGTCTACAAGTTCATTTGCCACCAAAGCAGCATCCAGGATCTGCCTACCTTCCACAAACGCATTCTGGGAGGACGAAACAGTCATGTCAAGAACCTTTTAAGTCTGTTGGAAAGCACTTTAGAAATAATCTTGTAAATGCTCCCCACGAGACTAATAGGCATGTAGTCTCTGATACAAGATGCACCTTCTTTCTTAGGCACAATAGTAATAAAAGATGTATTGATACTTCTCTCGAAAACACCTTTCACATGGAAGTATTCAATGGCTTCCATCAACTCTCCCTTGATGGTGTCCCAAAAGAGCTGAAAGAAAGCCAAGGAGAAACCATCAGGCCCGGGGGTCTTATCACCAGCACAATTCGACACAGCCTCGTGCACCTCCTCCTCCTCCTCGAAAACCCTTTCTAGCCACTCGCTGTCTCCCTCCCCTATATGGTTGAACTCTATTCCCCCCAAAGTCGGCCTCCAACTAACTTCCTCTTTATATAAGTTCTCATAAAACCCCACTATCGCCCTTTTTACCTCCTCCTCTCCCTCAATCCTCACCCCATCCACAACTAAGGGCTCTATGAAGTTTCTCCTTCGATTTGCAACCGCCACCCTATGGAAAATCTTAGTATTCGAATCCCCCTCCTTTAACCGGAGCGCCCTCGATTTTTGTCGCCAACTAGTCTCCTGAGCTATTGCTAACTCGACTATTTCCCTCTTAACCTCCCCCAATCTCGCTTTCTCAGATTTATCTAACTTCCTCGCCCCTTCCCCTCTTTCTAATTCCCCCAATTCATGCATATGCTCCCTCATTTTAACCTCTACCCTCCCAAAAACCTCATTATTCCACCTAATAATATCTCCCTTGAGCAATTTAAGTTTCTTCGAAAGACGGAATGAAGGTGTCCCTGATACCCCGTAGCTTGTCCACCATTCTTTCACCTTGTCACCGAATCCTGGCACTTTCAACCACATGTTTTCGAATCGGAAGGGAGCACTCACCCCCCTCCCTCTGCATCCATCTAGCAAAATAGGCAAATGATCCGAAGTCAGCCTAGGTAAAGAAATCTGCAGCACATTCGGTACCAGCTCATCCCAGGAGGGCGATGTCAGGAATCTATCAAGTCTAGATCTTGAGTTGGAATCCTCCGCCCTGGCCCAAGTAAACTTTTCCCCTGACAGAGGAAGGTCAATGAGAAAGTGATCATTGATGAAGTCAGAAAACTCCTCCATGGCCTTCGAAATCAAACTACACCCTAATCTCTCCTCCGGGAATCTAATAGTATTAAAGTCTCCCCCTAGAACCCATGGAATGTCCCATTCCCCCATCACAATTGCTAGTTCCTCCCAGAAAGCCTCCTTGGACCCTTCTCCTACCGGTCCGTACACTCCCCCAAATCCCCACTCTACCTCACTCACCCTATCTTTGACAAGAGCTGCTAAAGAAAAAACTCCCTTCTTAATCTCCTTTACCTCCAAACTTCTATCATCCCACATTAGAAGAATGCCCCCGGCACTTCCCACTGCTGGGACCCAGTCGTATTTTACCCAACTACCTCCCCAGACACTCCTCACAATCACATCCGACAAAACTTCCATTTTTGTCTCCTAAAAACAAACTAGGTTAGCACCCCACTTTGATGATGGCTCTTTTGTTTAGGTCATTCATCCCCCTCACATTCCATGAAAGAATCTTAACTTCCATAAGTAACAATATCCTCATTTTCCCACCCCCTCTAGCCAAGCTCCCATCCTTCTTGTCACACACCCGGCCTGTTCTCTGGTACACCACTACATCCCCTAAATTATTTTGCTTAACACCTTGACCCAACTCCCTCCGAATATATTACTTCTTAGGAAACGGAATTAAGACCTTTAATCTAAGAAAATAGTCACGTAAGCTGGATTAGAAACTTATAAGCTATAATTGCATCTTTGCATCTAAACAAAATATTAAATTGAATCTTGAACTTAATCTACATGTTCTTTTTACTACATATATTTGTAGTTTTTTTTCCATTTATTTTTTAATTAGTTTTTCCTTGCATTACATATATTCTTCTATTTTTTTCTTCAGCGTGTCTTTCTTTTCTGAAGCTCATGCTTTAATTGTGGCGCGGATAGAGCCCCAGCAAACATCGGGACTTACAGGAAGATCAGTTAAATGGCAGAAATTATCAATCACCTGAATCAAATTTAATTTCCGTGCGAGAACCTGAAGCTCTCCATCCTCCAGATTGTTTGGGTGGAGCTGCAGAGCCATCTGGTATGGCATTTATTCTATCTGGCAGTGCAAGAACCAAATCATTACGGGCAGCAAGTTCTTCACCCGACAGACCTTTGACCTGAAATTGAGGGGTTTTTAGTACCAAGGCAACTAATTAGTACCACAGATTACAATATAAATGCAGATTCACTCTTTTGGTAGGGAGGCCCAAACAAGGGCAGCAACAGTAGTGGACATTGCAAGAGATCTTAGTTATCAAGTAACTGAAAAGTGTGAACATTCCAAGAGATATTAGTTATCAATTAACTGAAAAAAGATGAACAAAGTTCGAAGTGTCCACAACCAAAGCATTCTAAGCTCCATTACTGCCGTCTTTACCTTGAGTCCTTGTTTACTCTATAAATGAAGCAAGCTGCTAAAACAGTTTTGCAAATTGAGGTTTAACTCAGACATGTCAGTCAAGACTAAGGCAATACCCACTCCACTTGTAATGATACAAAGTAAACAGGCTAATCAAGACAAATGCTCTAGCATTAATAAGTAGGAGTAGAATAACGCAACTTCGCCCATCGGTCCTTATTTACTCTACAAAGGAAATGTGCTGCAATGACTAGGTTAAGAAATCTTTTTTTTAAAATCACGTGGACTAGATTAAGAAACATGTACGAGGCTAGATTACCAGAGCATCAAGTCCACAACCTATTTTGGTAATGTCTAGTCCCCAACCATCTCCAGATGAGTCACAAGCTTTTCTGGTCAATTACAATAAATAGCTTCTTGGTTTGTTTTGGAAGGGGGTATATTATCACCTTTATTCTATCCAATTATTTTTGGATATACAGATGAAAGCTTTCACACTCTTAATCCCTCAATCTGATAGTACCATTTATGCGAAACCTCTGAATCCAGCGGTTTGGCATTTTTATCACATAGACTCCCATACTCAAGTCACTTTGCTCAGTATCTTCCAAAATTATGTTCAGTTATCTTTTAAGTAGCATGGACATGAAATCAGAAAATAATTGACTAATTGTAACAATATGAAATCCCCAGGAAACTATATAATGTATGTGCAAATATTTATGTCGCTTCAATATACCAAAGGAGAACATAAAAAAGAAAAAGAAATTACTGACAAGGGTACATATTCAAGGTATAATTCGTCAATCCCATAGATTCAAGTTATTCTGAAAAACCAAAAGAATAAATTTTAGCAAACTGAAAAAAGGATAAAGCCGCATACTGGGTATCTAAATCTGTTCGCAATTTTTCACCAATCTCGTCTCTGCCGCTTAGTCAAATAAGAGGAAGCAGATTCTAATTTTTTCATAAACTTCCTTACAATAAAAGGACCCTATTTCATTTCTTTCCAAAAGTTTTTTCTTTTGTACTAGGGCTGTGCAATAATTCAATATTAAAGTTTTCTGAGTCTCTTTGAGCGAATGGGTTTTTATTTCCCCTTATTCTATCACTCAACTTTACTTCTTTGTGCTCTATTTCCATTCTTCTCTCAGCCCTCTTCACCGCTCAAGCTCTCCCGCTCGCTTGGACTCTTGTTCTCATAAGCTTGACGGCTACTCTCAGATTGTTCTTGGGATTTCAACGTCACGGCATCATCTCTGTCTCCCCTCCCCCCCCCCCCCTTCCTTAAGATTGAAGTAGGAAAATAGCATGACCAATTGCATTTTTTGTTTCTATACTACTCTTGAATCCCAACATCTCCCTGAATCGAAAATAAAAACCCCACTAACCAAAAGTCCAAATTAAAAGAACCAAAAGCAAACCCAAATTGAGGAAACGAACAATCCTGTAAGTTAATAGAATTATTGAAAACTGACTGAATGAACAGCCTTATTTTCTAGGCTTAACAAACTATTTTAGCAAAATCAGAAATAGGGAAGCTGTGCATGATTGTCCTCAGCAAGTGACATGGTTTCCAGAATTTGAGATGTTAGACTCAAGTAAGATTTGGTGAGCTTCTATTTTTCTTATCTACTGAACAGCCAAATTTAGATTTACAGATTTTTAACATGGTATAAAGGAACACTATAAGTCTATCACTCATAATTAAAGCAAAGAATGCAACTTGGTAAAATACTCGGGTATGAGCTCACACGACACCTTTAAGCTTTAGGAGCATCAGACAGATAGAAAGAAGAACTGCATAGTCCTCGAGTTCATCTGGGTTTTCTATTAGTTGCTAATTAGGATAGGAGAATTAAAATCGTACAAAATCAGACTTTTGTTCCGCAAAATAGAAACTCGTAATAATTTGTAGTAAACCCGAGTGCTTGTATTGCTGATCAAACTCCCTGTTGCTATCCATAGTGTTCTTTTTGAAAAGGACTATCTATAGCATTCTTGAACCATTAAAACGAGGAAAACGAATATTGAAGATAATGTGCTAATAGTTATACAACATTCTGTGTAATAGACAACCCCCTCCCCCACCCAATGGCCCCTTTTTCCTATATGTAGCCATGTAGGATGATCAGTACACATCTTATCCGCAAAGCAAATGACCTAACAATACAATATATATCACTGTCAATCAATCAACTACACCACAATAAAAAGTTAGTTGTGATCAGCTATCTAAATCCTATATATCCATTCCCCTTTATTACGACGCGTCTTGTAGGCACGTTCTAACCAATTCAACATCCTGTTATTTCAATATTTCATAATATATCATCAACCTATGCAACCTTCCTCTTCTCTACGTACTCATGATCATCTATGCTTTTACAAAACTCACATATTTAAAAAATTAAAAAAATTAAAAAAAAAAAAAACAATTTTACACCGGCTTCCACTCCCCCCTCCTTCCAACTTTTTTCTTTATCTTACCTTTCATCAAAATCCAGAACCAGTCAACCAAATTAACACTACCTCGAAAGATAAGCAGATTATGAAAAAGTAGTCCAAGTACAACATATCACATCAGCTAATATTCACTATCATTACATGACCAAATCAGATTTTAAAAAAAGTCAAAAGTAAACCACACCTTCCTTACAGCCAACCTCTGCAATTTTGGAACCTCTTCGAGTAACTTGGCTTTAGTTCTCCGAATCTCGGCGTTGATCGCCACAACAGATGCCCTATTTTTCTCATTAGCAGCTGTTTCCGCTTTCTGTAACCGCAAAAGAGAAAAAAAAATCAATTGTGTGAAACTAAACCCTAGAACACACACAGACAAAATGTTAAAAAGGTGAAATATTTTGACCTGAAGAGAAGCTTCGATGTCTGATTCAACAGAAGAATAGAGACGAGCGAAGGCGTCGTCGCCGGTAACGTTGGAATCCTTGTGCTTGTCGATGTCGTACTTGTCGTATTTCTTACAGATTGAGTCCACCCGTGTAAGAATATCTATTACGCTCATTTTGCTTCTGATTCTTCTCTTCTTCAATCACGAAATAATACAAATGGGAATTTTCACTTTGCAGACGGAGAAAACACTCTTCAGGATACAGACTGGAGTACCCTTTTCTACAAAAAAGAAGCATAGGGGTTTGTTTCGGGTTTAATTTTTTATTTTATTGAAGGAAACAATGATGACCATAATTACGGTTTCGGGTTTTTTTTTATTTATTTATCGTTAGTACTTCTTCTCTTTAGGTGAATTCTTTTCTTTATATATTTCTCTTAAATCTATCAAAAATAATTTTTTTTACCTTCGGCGTAAGTTTTGCGTGCAAACTACTTTTATGAGACCACAATAGATTTGTTATTGTTATTCTAATCATAATGATATCTTACTTGGCTTATTAAAGGTCAAAACATATAATGCAATTTAATCTATCTATATCTATCTATATATAATAAAAAAAGAGGCAAAAACATCATATTAAACCAAGTGGCAGCATAATAAAAACTCACTTGGCAATTTAGGATAAAGTTAGTTAGATTAGATAATAATTATTTTTAAAAAATTTAAATTTAAAAAAAATAAATTATGCATTATGTGATATTAATAATTAATTACTCTTTTTGAATTTGAATTTAAACATACTTAACTACTTTTTTACGAAAATAATAATTTTTATATACTGAAAATTATTTATTCTAAAACCTTTCCGGTTTAAATTGGGAAGTTGCCCACACATAATATAACTTCATGTATATATTAAAAGAATGATATTGAACCACGAGGTTAAGCCAAATGTCTTATAACCTGTTTGGCCAAGCCTCTGAAGAGGCCAAAAGTGCTTTTTTCTTCAAAAGCATTTTTTTCCTAACTTGAGGTGTTTTGCCAAGTTTTTTTGAGGAAAAACGTGTTTTTGGGAAGAAGCAGAAAAAAGTAGTTTCTTCCTAAAAATAGAAGCAGAAGCAGTTTTAACTTTTCTTCTTACCAAAAATGCCCTTAACAAAATATAGTATATACCAAAATAACCGTTAAACCTAATACTTAGGATATTAATGTATAAATATTTCTTATTATTTTTAGGATAACTTTCTAATATATAGTGACTTTAGGGGTGAATGCTTTTATATTTGTTGAATAATTTTTAATATATTTAACTTATATTAAAAGAATTAAGTACTTTTAAATTTTATTTTCATATTGTATTTAAATAAAATAAAAATATTTAATTATTGCCTGTAATAACAAATTTTTAAGATTATTTATTTACTTATAATATTAATTATTAAGTAAATCTATTCATGTCCTTATTCGTAATTTGATACTTAAAAGCACTTTCTGAAAGGCTTGGCCAAACACAAACTATTGCTCAAAAGTGCTTTTCAGAGTGATAAGTCAAACACAAATTGCTTCTCTCCAAAAGTACTTTTTTCAAAAGTACTTTTGAAAAAAATAATTCTCAAAATAAGTTGATTTCTCCCGCTTGTCCAAACAGGCTATTAGTTAGGTTAGGTGATAATTAGTTTTTTTGAATTTAAATTTAAAATAAAATAAAATTATGCATTACGTGTTGTTAATAATTAGTTACTCTTTTTGAATTTTAATTTAAACATACTTAACTATTTTTTTATGGAAATAATAATTTTTATATATGAACAATATTTTTCTGAAACCTATTCTATTTTAAATTAGGAAGCAGCCAAGACATAATATATAACTTCATATATTATATTAAAAGAATGATAGTGAAGCATGAGGTCAAGCCAAGTGTTACGACCCAATTTCACCTATAGGCCGTGATGACGCCCAACACTACAGCTAGGCAAGCCAACCAGTAATTTAAAATAACCAAGAAAATAATAAGACACCAAATTCTACCAATGTGTGCGCCAACACTTAGTTTCACAAGTGTATGCGCATCTAGTAGATTATACAAAACTTCAAATACTGTTTGAAATAAAAATAGACAAAAAAAAATACAAGAAGAGGCACTGGTAGCTGCAGGACGGCTCAGAAAGGCAGCTCACCACTACGCCCCTAGATAACGAGGATGTGCGATGATAGGTCCTCCACTAGTATCTGTCTCAGATCCTGCACAAAAAGTGCAGCAAGTGTAGCATGAGTACGTAAACAACGTGTACCCAGTAAGTATCAAGCCTAATCTCGAAGTGGTAGAGACGAGATGACCGACTTTGACACTCACTAAGGGTCAACAATAATAAATGAAATAAATTATGATTATTTAAATCAGCATGATTCACAGAGTTAACAATAATTTTATTCAATTAGCAGAAATAATAAAAATTCTTCAAATGCAATAATTTCCAATCTATTAATTAAATCCTTCAATTTCAATAAAATTTTCAATTTATCAAATAGCTTTACAAGCTACAATAAACTGTCCAAGTATCATGTAATTATTATTATTAAGCACGATTTCTGCCGAGGTCGTACGGCCCAATCTAGAGTATCGTGTACACTGCCGAGGAACGTGCGACACGATCCATAGATGCATCTATCTTGTCGAGGCGTTCGGCCCGCTCCACAAGAAAAGAGGATATTTTTCTTATGTACCTCCGGAAAGAGAGTATATTCTTTATAAGATAAATTCGGGAGGATGAACAAATTCTTTTTAACAATTAATTAATTTACACAGAAAATTAAACATATGAGATTTTCATCATTTAATATTTTTATCTAACAATTCATAATATATAAATATATAACAAATAATATTAATTAAACAAAGAATACAATTTACACAAGTAATTCACGCTTTGAGTTCTAAACTACCCGGACTTTAGCATTAATAGTAGCTATGCATGGACTCTCGTCACCTCGTACGTACGTAGCTCCCACAATTAGCAACAATTATTACTTTAATTACCTATGGAGTAATTTTTCCCTCACAAGATTAGACAAGAGACTTATCTCGTCTTGCTCTAATTTAATCTACTAGTAGACCTTTTCCTCGATTATCCAACTTCGATTGGCTCGAATCTAACCAAAAATATTTCGATACAATCACTAAAATTTATAGGAATCAATTCTATAAGAAAATACTACATTTTTAATAAAATCCCGAAATTAATTAAAAATTCATCCATGGGGCCCACATCTCGAAATTCAGTGAAAGTTACGAAATTCGATAACCCATTTGATTACGAGTTCAACCATACCAGTTTCACTCAAATCCGACTCCGAATCGATACCGAAATCTCAAAAATTCGTTTCTATTAGATTTCCAAAAAATTCCCAAATTTGAATCTCAAAACACTAACTAAATGGTGAAAATAATGATATATTTGTGTATGTAGACCAAATCCGAGTTAGAATCACTTACCCCAATGTCTTTCCCTCGAAAATCTGTCAAAAGTCGCCTCTGCTAAAGCTCAAGTTCGTCAAAAATGGCAAATGAGACGAATGCCCTCTTTTATAAATCTGCCTAGACAGCCTTCGGAATTGGGCCTCGATCGTGGCCCTTGTTCCTGGGCTTCGGTCATGGCCTCAATCATGGCCTCGAGCCTGGGACTCGGTCATGGCCTCGATCGTGGCATCGAGCCTGTGCCTTCAATTGTGACCCTTGATCTTGGGTCTCGATCCTGGCCCTCGAGCCTTGCCTTCGATCATAGCCCTCGAGATGGACCTTCGATCGTGGCTTCGATCCTGAGCCTCATCCCTGGCTTCGACTCAGACCGTCGACCCTGGGCTCGATATCTAGGCTCGATCTTGGGATCGATCACAGCCCAGAATATCCAGCAAAAGGAAAAATCGCAGCAGCTTTTTAAGTCCAACTTTTGATCCGTTAACCATCTGAAACTCACCCGAGACCCTCGGGACCTCAACCAAATATACCAATAAGTCCTAAAACATCATACGAATTTATTTGAAACCTCAAATCGCCTAAAACGACGCTAAAACCACGAATTATGCTCCAATTCAAGCTTAATGAAACTTAAAATTTCCAACTTCTACATTTGATGTCGAAACCTATCAAATCAAGTCCGATTGACCTCAAATTTTGCACACAATTCATAAATGACATAACGGAGCTATGAAAATTTTTAGAACTGGATTCCGACTCCGGTATCAAAAAGTCAACTCCCCGGTCAAACTTCCAAACTTAAATTCTTGTTTTAGCCGTTTCAAGCCTAATTTCACTACGGACTTCCAAATAAAATTCTGATCACGCTCCTAAGTCCAAAATCACCATACGGAGCTGTTGGAATCATCAAAATTTTATTCCAGGGTCGTTTGTACATATGTCGACATCCGGTCACTATTTGAACTTAAACTTTTAATTTTTCATCAAAATTCCATATCTCGGGCTAGGGACCTCAGAATTTGATTCCGGGCATACGCCCAAGTCCCAAATCACGATACGGACCTACCGGAGCTGTCAAAACACTGATCAGAGTCCGTTTGCTCAAAATGTTGATCAAAGTCAACTCAGTTGAGTTTTAAAGCTCTAATTCACATTTTAATCCATTTTTCACATAAAAACTTTCCGGAAAATTTTACGGACTGCGCACGTAAGTCGAGGAATGATAAATAGTGCTTTTCGAGGTCTTAGAACACATAATTAATTATTAAATTTAAAGATGATATTTTGGGTCATCACATTCTCCACCTCTAAAATAAACATTCGTCCTCAAACGAGTTTAGAATTATACCTGAAGTGCTGAATAAGTGTGAATATCTGCTCCACATGTTTTTCTCGGCCTCCCAAGTCACTTCCTCGACTGGTTAGCCCATCAAGTGGACTTTAACTGTAGAAATTCTCTTGGACCTCAACTGGCGAACCTGTTTATCAACAATGGCAACTGGCTCCTCTTCATAATCCAAGCTATTATTTAGCTGAATTGTGCTGAAGTCTAACATATGTGATAGGTCAGCATGATACTTCCGGAGCATAGATACATGGAAAACTGGATGAACTCCCGATAGGCTGGGAGGCAATGCAAGCTCATAAGCAACCTCCCCAACTCGTCTCAACACCTCAAATGGGCCTATAAACCTTGGGCTTAATTTCCCCTTTTTCCCAAATCTCATGATTCCCTTCATTGACGAAACCTTCAAAAGAACTTTTTCACCTACCATAAATGATAAATCACGCACTTTCTGATCCGCGTAATTCTTCTGTCTGGACTGCGCTGTACGGAGTCGCTCCTGAATCAACTTTACCTTTTCCAAGGCATCCTTCACCAAATCAGTACCATATAACTTAGCCTCACCGGCCTCAAATAACCCGATGGGCAAACGACATCGCTGACCATATAAAGCCTCAAATGGAGCCATCTCGATGCTGGATTGGTAACTGTTATTATAAGCAAACTCGGCCAAAGGCAAGAAACGATCCCACTGACCTCCAAAGTCAATCACACATGCCTTGAGCATATCCTTCAAAATCTGAATTGTCCGCTCTGACTGCCCGTCGGTCTGCGGATGAAAGGCTGTGCTGAGATATACCCGGGTCCCCAATTCACTTTGTACTACTCTCCAGAAATATGAAGTAAACTGAGGGCCTCTATCTGATATTATAGAAATTGGCACATCGTGCAACCGAACTATCTCCTAAATATATATCTGGGCCAACCTCTCTGAAATATACGTAGTCACAACAGGAATAAAGTGTGCCGACTTGGTCAACCTATCAACAATGACCCAAACTGCATCAAACTTCCGCAAGGTCCGCGACAACCCAACTACAAAGTCCACGGTGATGTGTTCCCATTTCCACTCTGGTATAGTCATCTACTGAAGTAGGCAACCTGGCCTCTGGTACTCATATTTAACTTGCTGATAATTTAGACACCTAGCCGCATACTCAACTATGTCCTTTTTCATTCGTTTCAACCAATAATGCTGCCTCAAATCACGATACATCTTCGTAGTACCTGGATGAATAGAATATCGAGAACTGTGTGCTTCCTGTAGGATCTTTTTCCTCAGTCCATCCATATTAGGAACACATAGACGATCCTGAAGTCGCAGAACACCATCCGCTCCAATAGTAACTTCCTTGGAACCACCCCGTAGTACCGTTTCTTGAAGAACCATTAAGTGTGGATCATCACACTGGTGAGCCTTGATCTGGTCAAATAGTGAAGACTGAGCTACAACACATGCAAGAACTCGGCTGGGCTCTAAAATATCCAGCCGCACAAGTCTGTTGGCCAAGGACTGAATATCTAAAGCCAATGGCCTCTCCTCTGCTGAAATGAAAGCTAAACTACCCATACTCTTTGTCTTTCTACTCAAGGCGTCTGCAACCACATTTGCTTTGCCCGAATGATACAGGATAGTAATATCATAATCTTTTAGTAACTCAAGCCATATGCGCTATCTCATATTTAGGTCCCTCTGCTTGAACAAATGCTGCAAAACTGCGATGATCAGTGTAAACTTCACAAAGACACCCCATAAAGATAATGCCTCAAAATCTTAAGAGCGTGAGCAATCGCAGCTAACTCCAAATCATGTACTGGATAATTCTTCTCGTGGGACTTCAACTGGCATGAAGCATATGCAATAACTCGCCCTTCCTGCATCAGTACACAACCCAAGCCAAACCGTGAAGACTCCATTGAAGTAGAACATACTTTATGTGATAATAGACCAGGGTTCATTAATTACTCTAGGTTTACTATTAAAAAAATCTTATCACCCTTTGAGTGGTTTGTAGATCATTTGCACACACCAGTAGCACTTACCATGACACATCGTCCCTAGACTTATAACTGGCATGATTATAAAGTAGCATGGTTTAATTTTTTGTATCATAGGCCAGGACATACTTGGTTCGTTAAGTATAGCTTAGATATTACTAAAGCTATAATTCCTAGATGGTTCTACGAATGGTGGAACTTATTTGGAGGAAACAGAGAAATCCTCCCTCAGCAATTCCTCAATAGGTTTGAAGATTTTCAGACCAAAGAGGCCATTTCTACTCTACCAGAGCACATCAAAATGTGCAAATATTTTATCCAGAAATGTATATCCTTCATTATCAGTTGGAACTTCACTAAGACAGAATTTGATAGAATCAAAAGAATGAGTAGAAGGAGCAATAATGTTTGTGTAACCGAAGTCTTGACAGAAGCTTCCTAATTCTCTTCTAGAGGAGTGTTGCTCTTTTTTGAGCTGATTTTTAAGCTTGATGTCTATGCAGAGTTCGAGACCTACAACGTTGATAATGCTAACAATGTCACCATAGGTCATCTGATGGTAAGGAATTTTACCTTCACAACGATCCTGGATTTTGGTTCGGACTTTGCTAGCGAATAAAGGAGGAAGACCGCTGATGAATCGTTCTTTCCAAAAGTCTAGATGACAGTCAGGTCTAATCATAACCTTGCTGATGAATTGGTTTTTATACCAAATAAAGTCATCTAAAGATGGACAGGACAGATTGTTCAGGATTTGTAAACTCCTGTCTTGGAAGAGTTTTGGTTCTCCGATGAAGTGTTTTGCTATGTGATAGAGAAGGGTAGCACATGCATCTTCTCTAGTTATTTGGGAGGTAGTTTCCATAGGAGTAACAGTACCGCCTATGACCATAGCAGTAGAGGTAGTTCCTTCGGTTTTGACTACGATTTCAACAGCCGTAGCAGAGTAAATAGCTTGTCTAACATCTTCAGTGAAATAATTATCCCACCAATGTTTCAACATGCCCGTGAATCCAGCTACAATCATAGAGGCGGCTTCTTTATCAGAAGATCCTCTTATCTTGTAAGCTGTAATACAAACTCCCATTTCATGGAGTTTATGGTATATTTGGTGCTCTGCTAGAGCATCAATGTTCCATTCGATAAGCTTCTTCCTTCGTGAGAAGTAGAGGCAAGAAAGTGATTTTCCTCATATTGAATATCTGGGAATGAGGGACGCTTATGATAATTTTTGTAATTATGAAAGCGTTCATTTGTAAGCCTATGGAGGAGATATTCCTTTTCCTGGATATATTTTACCATATTTAGGTTTCTCCTTTGAAATATTAAGATCGGCCAACTGTTTGTTGATTTTGTCAAGAACATTACCACTGACTTCAAAGGTATCTTTGAGTTTTGGATATTTGTCCTTAGAAAACTAAGTGATTTTGAAGCCTGGGTTTGGTTCAATGTTCTGACTAGAACTGGCTTGTGAAAAGGTTGGCTTTCCACTAAATAAAGACTTTTCTTTGGAGTCTTCTATTTGCCTTGAGATGACATGAAGGAGTTGGTTTGAGTAGTTGTTTTGTTCAATAACTCGGTCAAGATCTGAACAAGCAACTATATTTGTAGCTTTCTCACTTTTGGTTTTGAAAGAAGAAGCAGAGATGACAACATTTGAAACCGGGATTTTTATTCCTTCTAGAGGAGGAGTGACAGATTCAACAACTTTGTTGTTGGCTGTATACCATTTGTTAATAAGGACTTGCAGGCAGTCCTTCTGATGTTCGTATTTGCCAGATATTTCAAACCACTTAAAGAAATCGATTTCGCATCTCATTCTTTTCATGTCTGATATCCAACAATCTCTGAAGTCTTTTCTCTGTTCAAGAGAATAAGTGACAACATACCATTTTCTTTTAGGTATGTTATCAGGGTGAGACCACTGACGATCGATCTTCTTTTGATCCAGTATATAAGGATCACCAGACCTGATCATCTTGAGATGTTCAGGGACTTCTTCCTGAGGAGGATACATATCGCCTCCAAGGAGATTTAGAAGGGCGAATAATATTATTTTTAAGAAGATTTGAAATCTCCGTTTTGCAAGTTTCCATCATTTTTTGATTCATCTGAATAGGTCTTGCTTTAGTAGAGATGACCTGTTCATTGAATCCTTAAATGTAAGGAAGTTTAACTGAATGCTTTTTTCTTTCCCAAAAAGCGTTAGGAAAATCAGAGCATATTTCTTTTTCAAAATTGTTTTGAAGATTAGCTATTTTAGTAACTATCTCCAGGGTTTTTAAAATCTGCTCGATTTTCTTAACTTTTATTTCATCCTTTAAAAAGGTGACATGCTGAGATAGTTTGTTAATACGAAAAATAGTATTTTTTCTAATAAAATCACTCTCATCTTGTGAAAGGGTTTTAACAAAAGGAAAATGTAATTATTTTCCTAATATTTGAGTAGAAATACCGTCTAAGCCAGTAATAAAAGGTTTTATCTAAGTGATAAAAGGAATTCCTAAAATGATATCTTCATTAATATCTTCAGTAATAATAAAATTATTTGTCAAGCAAATACCGTTATTACAAATATGAGCCTTTGAAAGCTTATAGTTAATACAAAATTGTTCTCCTGTAGCGGAGTATAATTTGGAAGTACTTTTTTCTAAGTACTGGGTTGGAACAATACCTTTCATGATGCAGTTACGGTCTGCACCGCTATCAAGCAAAGCGATTTTGTTAATAGCGAAGTGTTTGCTAATAACTATCTTGATAGGAATATGGTAACTCTGAGGTTTGATACTCGTGATGACCGTAAGACCTGGAGCTTGGGATGATGAAGTCTTGTCTTTGGTAAGACGAAGGTTGATAGAGTTTTCATTCTCAGAGTGGTACTCACTTTCATGAAGTTCAGGTTCAAGTTCAGGTTCTTCTTCGCTTTCAGACTTATGTGTATAAGTCTTAGCTTGTTTAAGAACCTGTTCCTTTAGAACATCAAATTCGACTTTTCCAAGTCTGCATTTGATATTCTTGATTTCTTCCTTAAGTTCTGAGACTTCATGTCTCAGATCAGAAATCGAAGGTTCAGCAGGTTTATCGAAGCGAGCCATGACTTGCTTCATGCTGAATGGTTCAATAATTGACTTAGGCTTGGGCCTGTCATTTTGATGAGTGAGAATAAGGTTCTTGAGTTCAATCAAGTATTTCTTCCTAGACTTATCATCTGCGATGTGTTGGACAACATCAAACAGAGCTTCTTTGGAGCTATCTGAAAGTACCTTGATAGAAACCTGGGTTTTATCGCACGTACAAAAGGCTCCAGAACAGTGGCATTCGTTGCCAGATTGGCTTGAGTCAGAGTTATCAAGTTCGTTAAAAATGGCAAATGGGATGAATGCCCTCTTTTATAAATCTGCCCAGACAACCTTCGGAATTGGGACTCGATCGTGGCCCTCGTTCCTGGGCTTTGGTCATGGCCTTGATCATGGCCTCGAGCCTGGGACTCGGTCATGGCCTCGATCGTGGCATCGAGCCTGTGCCTTCAATTATGACCCTTGATCTTGGGTTTCGATCCTGTCCCTCGAGCCTTGCCTTCGATCATAGCCCTCGAGCTGGACCTTCGATCGTGGCTTCGATTCTGAGCCTCGTCCCTGGCTTCGACTCAGACCATCGACCCTGGGCTTGTATCTGGGCTCAATCTTGGGCTCGATCACAGCCCAGAATATCCAGCAGAAGGAAAAATTGCAGCAACTTTTTAAGTCCAACTTTTGATCCGTTAACCATCTAAAACTCACCCGAGACCCTCGGGACCTCAACCAAATATACCAAAAAGTCCTAAAACATCATACGAATTTATTTGAAACCTCAAATCACCTAAAACGACGCTAAAACCACGAATTACGCTCCAATTCAAGCTTAATGAAACTTAAAATTTCCAACTTCTACATTCGATGTCGAAACCTATCAAATCAAGTCCGATTGACCTCAAATTTTGCATACAAGTCATAAATGACATAACAGAGCTATAAAAATTTTCAGAACTAGATTCCGACTCCGATATCAAAAAGTCAACTCCCCGGTCAAACTTCCAAACTTAAATTCTTGTTTTAGCCATTTCAAGCCTAATTTCACTACGGACTTCCAAATAAAATTCTGATCACGCTCCTAAGTCCAAAATAACCATTCGGAGCTGTTGGAATCATCAAAATTTTATTCCAGGGTCATTTGCACATAAGTCAATCCGGTCACTATTTGAACTTAAACTTTTAATTTTTCATCAAAATTCCACATCTCGGGCTAGGGACCTCAGAATTTGATTCCGGGCATACGCCCAAGTCCCAAATCACGATACGGACCTACCGGAGCTGTCAAAACACTGATCAGAGTCCGTTTGCTCAAAATATTGATCAAAGTCAACTCAGTTGAGTTTTAAAGCTCTAATTCACATTTTAATCCATTTTTCACATAAAAACTTTCCGAAAAATTTTACGGACTTCGCATGCAAGTCGAGGAATGATAAATAGTGCTTTTCGAGGTCTTAGAACAAATAATTAATTATTAAATTTAAAGATGACATTTTGGGTCATCACATTCTCCACCTCTAAAACAAACATTCGTCCTCGAACGAGTTTACAATTATACCTGAAGTGCTGAATAAGTGTGGATATCTGCTCCGCATGTTTTCCTCGGCCTCCCAAGTCACTTCCTCGACTGGTTGGCCCCTCAAGTGGACTTTAACTGTAGAAATTCTCTTGGACCTCAACTGGCGAACCTGTTTATCAACAATGGCAACTGGCTCCTCTTCATAATCCAAGCTATTATCTAGCTAAATTGTGCTGAAGTCTAACATATGTGATAGGTCAGCATGATACTTCCGGAGCATAGATACATGGAACACCGGATGAACTCCCGATAGGCTGGGAGGCAATGCAAGCTCATAAGCAACCTCCCCAACTCGTCTCAACACCTCAAATGAGCCTATAAACCTTGGGCTCAATTTTTCTTTTTTCCCAAATCTCATGATTCCCTTCATTGACGAAACCTTCAAAAGAACTTTTTCACCTACCATAAATGATAAATCACGCACTTTATGATCCGCGTAACTCTTCTGTATGGACTGTGCTGTACGGAGTCACTCCTGAATTAACTTTACCTTTTCCAAGGCATCCTTCACCAAATCAGTACCATATAACTTAGCCTCACCGGGCTCAAACCACCCGATGGGCGAACGACATCACCGACCATATAAAGCCTCAAATGGAGCCATCTCGATGCTGGATTGGTAACTGTTATTATAAGCAAACTCGGCCAAAGGCAAGAAACGATCCCACTGACCTCCAAAGTCAATCACACATGCCCTGAGCATATCCTTCAAAATCTGAATTGTCCGCTCTGACTGCCCGTCGGTCTGCGGATGAAAGGCTGTGCTGAGATGTACCCGGGTCCCCAATTCACTTTGTACTACTCTCCAGAAATATGAAGTAAACTAAGGGCCTCTATCTGATATTATAGAAATTGGCACACCGTGCAACCGAACTATCTCCTAAATATATATCTGGGCCAACCTCTCTGAAATATACATAGTCACAACAGGAATAAAGTGTGCCGACTTGGTCAACCTGCCAACAATGGCCCAAACTGCATCAAACTTTCGCAAGGTCCGCAGCAACCCAACTACAAAATCCACGGTGATGTGTTCCCATTTCCACTCTGGTATAGTCATCTGCTGAAGTAGGCAACCTGGCCTCTGGTACTCATATTTAACTTGCTGATAATTTAGACACCTAGCCACATACTCAACTATGTCCTTTTTCATTCGTTTCCACCAATAATGCTGCCTCAAATCACGATACATCTTCGTAGCACCTGGATGAATAGAATATCGAGAACTGTGTGCTTCCTGTAGGATCTTTTTCCTCAGTCCATCCACATTAGGAACACATAGACGATCCTGAAGTCGCAGAACACCATCCGCTCCAATAGTAACTTCCTTGGAACCACCCCGTAGTACCGTTTCTTGAAGAACCATTAAGTGTGGATCATCATACTGGTGAGCCTTGATCTGGTCAAATAGTGAAGACTGAGCTACAACACATGCAAGAACTCGGCTGGGCTCTAAAATATCCAGCCGCACAAGTCTGTTGGCCAAGGACTGAATATCTGAAGTCAATGGCCTCTCCTCTGCTGAAATGAAAGCTAAACTACCCATACTCTCCGCCTTTCTACTCAAGGCATCTGCAACCACATTTGCTTTGCCCGAATGATACAAGATAGTAATATCATAATCTTTTAGTAACTCAAGCCATATGCGCTATCTCATATTTAGGTCCCTCTGCTTGAACAAATGCTGCAAAACTGCGATGATCAGTGTAAACTTCACAAGACACCCCATAAAGATAATGCCTCAAAATCTTAAGAGCGTGAACAATCGTAGCTAACTCCAAATCATGTACTGGATAATTCTTCTCGTGGGACTTCAACTGGCGTGAAGCATATGCATTAACTCGCCCTTCCTGCATCAGTACACAACCCAAGCCAACGCGTGAAGCGTCACAATACACTGTATATATCCCCAAACCAGAAGGCAACACTAACACTGGTGTTGTAGTCAATGCTGTCTTGAGCTTCTGAAAGCTCACCTCACAATCATCGGACCATCGGAACGGAGCACCCTTCTGGGTTAATTTGGTCAAAGGTGCTGCAATAGATGAAAAACCTTCCACGAACCGACGATAATAACCTGCTAAACCCAGAAAACTCCTGATCTTAGTTGTCGAAGTGGGACGATGCTAATTTTGAACTACCTCAATCTTTTTGGGATCAACCTTAATACCTTCGTCTGATACAATATGCCCCAAAAATGCTACAGACTCTAGCCAGAATTCACATTTGGAGAACTTAACATATGGCTTTTGTTCCCGTAGCATCTGAAACACTACTCTTATATGCTGCTCATGCTCCTCCTTACTGCGCAAATAGATCAAGATGTCATCAATGAAGAAAATGACAAACGAATCAATATATGCCCTAAATACCCTATTCATCAAATCCATAAACGCTGCCGGGGCGTTAGATAAACCGAAGGATATCACCAGAAACTCGTAATGACCATATCTAGTCCGGAAAGCAGTCTTCGGAATATCTGAATCTTCAACTGATGGTAATCCGATCTCAAGTCGATCTTAGAGAATATCCTAGCACCCTGTAACTGGTCAAATAGATCATCAATACGCGGTAACAGGTACTTGTTCTTAATAGTGACTTTGTTCAGTTGACGATAATCAATACACATCCACATTGTTCCATCCTTCTTCTTCACAAATAATACCGGTACACCCTAAGGCGATACACTTGGTCTGACGAACCCTTTGGCTAGTAACTCCTCAAGCTATTCTTTTAATTCTTTCAATTCTTTCAAAGCCATGCGATACGGTGGGATAGATATAGGCTTGGTATCTGGAGCCAAGTCAATACAGAAATCAATATCACGATAAGGTGGCATACCTAGAAGATTAGAAGGAAATACATCGGAGAACTCCCGAACTACAGGCACTGAATCAATAGTCGGAGTCTCTATAGTAGTATCCCGAACATAGGCTAGATAAGCCAAACAACCCTTCTCAACCATGTGTTGAGCCTTTATAAAAGAAATAACTCAATTAAATGAACTAACAGACAAACCCTTCCACTCCAGCTTAGGCAATGCTGGAATAGCCAAGGTAACAGTCTTGGCATGACAATATAGAATATCATGATATGGAGATAACCAGTCCATGCCCAGAATAATTTCAAAATTGGTCATCTCAAGCAATAAAAGATCTGCTCTAGTTTCATAACCACAGAATGTAATAATATAGGACCGGTAGATACGGTTCACAACAACAAATTCGCCCACAGGAGAGGACATATAAACAGGAGTACTCAAGGACTCACGAGAAACACCTAGGAATGGAGCAAATAGAGATGCCACATATGAATACGTAGATCCTGGATCAAATAATACTGAGGCATCTTTGCCGCAACAGAGGCCTCTGCATCTGGTCTGGCCGGAAAAGCATAGAACCGAGCTGAAGCGTCAACTGGCTGGCCTCCGCCTGGCTGAGCTCTACCTCTAGGACGACCCCTACCCACCTGTCCTCTACCTCTTGGTGTTCGGACAACTAGTGGAGCAACTGGTCCAGTAATCATAGGCTGTTGACCCTGTTGCACTAGTTTACCCCGAATCCTGGGGCAGAATCTCTTTTTGTGACTAGGATCCCTGCACTTGTAACAACTTTTCGGTGCGATAAGTTGCTGACTAGAAGTCTGCCCCTGGTGACCTGAATACCCACTAGAAGAACCCTGAATAGCTGGTGGGCAATAAGAACTCTCTGGTATAGCATTGAGATAGGGTCGCGCTGGAGCATCTCGAGGAGGCGGTGGTGCTGGATATGGTGGCCTGCTGGATTGCCCTCTCACGAACTGACCTCTGCCCCCAGACGGAGCACCTCTGAACTCTCCAGAATACCTAAACCGCTTATCTCTAATAACCTTATCTCGGCTACACTGACGTACACCCTCAATCCTCCGGGCTATCTCCACGAGTATCTCATAAGAAGTACCCATCTCAACCTCTCGAGCCATAGTGGCTTGAATTCCAGTATGTAAACCAGCTACAAACCTCCGTACCCTCTCCGCCTCAGTAAAGAGTATCATAAGTGCATGGCGAGATAACTCAGAGAATCTCGCCTCATAATCGGTCGCTGACATCTGACCCTGCTGGAGCTGCTCAAATTGAAACCGCAACTCTTCCCTCTGAGAGGGTGGAATATACTTGTCCAAGAAGATATGGGTGAACCTATCCAAAGTCATGGGAGGAGAATCTGCTGGTCTGCCAAGAACATAAGACTTCTACCATCTACGGGCTCTACCCTCTAGCTGAAAAGTAGCAAAGTCTACCCCATGAGACTCCAATATCCTCATATTGTACAGTATATCCTTGCACCGATCAATGAAATCCTAGGGATCCTCATGTCGCTCACCCCCAAAGACAGGAGGATGTAGTCTAGTCCATCTGTCCAATAGTTTCTGAGGATCATCGGCTACAGCTTGCCTGGGCTCAAGTGTAGCTACTGCCACTTGCTGGGCTCTACCCACGGGTAGTGCATCCTGGGTCTGATATTCATCAACTGCCTGTCCATGAGCCTGTGCGGTAGGGGTTTGTGCTCCCCCGCCCGCCTGAGATGTGACTGGGTTTGCCAAAAATAAACCGGCCTGAGTCATATTGTCCATGAACCGCAGCATACGACCCATGACATCCTGAAATCCCGGTGCAGATGTGAAATCCACCGGGGCTGGCTCTGCCACATGCACCTCACGCTGTTCCTCAACAATGGGGTTCTCTGCTGGACCCACTGGCGGCATAACTGGAACAATCCTGGGATGTCCTCGCCCTCTACCACGGGCTGGAGCCCTCCCTCGTCCTCTGCCTCGGCCTCTAGCAACTGGGGGAGTAGCTCTTCCCTGGTCTGGAACTTCATTAGAGCGTGTTCTCACCATCTGAAAGAGAATAAGAGAAGGATATTTAGAACTACATCAATTGCATGATGGAATATGAAGAAAGGTAATTTCCTAACACCCTATAGCCTCTCGAAGATAAGTACAGACGTCTCTGTACCGATCCGCAAGACTCTATTAGGCCTGCTCATAACTTGTGAGACCTACGTGAACCTAGTGCTCTGATACCATGTTGTCACGACCCAATTTCACCTATAGGTCATGATGGCACCCAACACTACAGCTAGGCAAGCCAACCAGTAATTTAAAATAACCAAGAAAATAATAAGACACCAAATTCTACCAATGTGTGTGCCAAGACCTGGTGTCACAAGTGTATGAGCATCTAGTAGATTATACAAAACTCCAAATACTGTCTGAAATGAAAATAGACAAAATAAAAAAAATACAAGAAGAGGCACTGGTAGCTGCAGGACGGCTCAGAAATGCAGCTCACCACTATGCCCCTGGATAACGAGGATGTGCGATGATAGGTCCTCCACTAGTATCTGTCTCAGATCCTGCACAAAAAGTGCAGCAAGTGTAGCATGAGTATGTAAACAACATGTACCCAGCAAGTATCAAGCCTAATCTCGAAGTGGTAGAGACGAGATGGCCGACTTTGACACTCACTAAGGGTCAACAATAATAAATGGAATAAATTATGATTATTCAAATCAGCATGATTCACAGAGTTAATAATAATTTTATTCAATTAGCAGAAATAATAAAAATCCTTTAAATGCAACAATATCCAATCTATTAATTAAATCCTTCAATTTCAATAAAATTTTCAATTTATCAAATAGCTTTACAAGCTACAATAAATTGTCCAAGTATCGTGTAATTATTATTATTAAGCACGATTTCTGCCGAGGTCGTACGACCCAATCCAGAGTGTCGTATACACTGCTGAGGGACGTGCGGCACGATCCATAGATGCATCTCTCCTGCCGAGGCGTTCGGCCTGCTCCACAAAAAAATAGGACATTTTTCTTATGTACCTCCGGAAAGAGAGTATATTCTTTATAAGATAAATTTGGGAGGATGAACAAATTCTTTTTAACAATTAATTAATTTAGACAGAAAATTAAACATATGAGATTTCTATCCTTTAATATTTTTATCTAATAATTCACAATATATAAATATATAACAAATAATATTAATTAAATAAAAAATATAATTTACACAAGTAATTCGTGCTTTGAGTCCTAAACTACCCGGACTTTAGCATTAATAGTATCTACGCACGGACTCTCGTCACTTCGTGCGTGCGTATCCACCACAATTAGCAACAATTATTACTTTAATTACCTATGGAGTAATTTTTCCCTCACAAGATTAGACAAGAGACTTACCTCGTCTTGCTCCAATTTAATCCACTAGTAGACCTTTTTCTCGATTATCAAACTTCGATTGGCTCGAATCTAACCAAAAATAATTTGATACAATCACTAAAATTTATAGGAATCAATTCTATAAGAAAATATTACATTTTTAATAAAATCCCGAAATTAATTAAAAATTCATCCGTGGGGCCCACATCTCGAAATACGGTGAAAGTTATTAAATTCGATAACTCATTCATTTACGAGTCCAACCATACCAGTTTCACTCAAATCCGACTCCGAATCGATACCGAAATCTCAAAAATTCGTTTCTATGAGATTTCTAAAAAGTTTCCAAATTTCAATCTCAAAACACTAATTAAATGGTGAAAACAATGATATATTTATGTATGTAGACCAAATCCAAGTTAGAATCACTTACCCCAATGTCTTTCCCTTGAAAATCTGTCAAAAGTCGCCTCTGCTCAAGCTTAAATTCGTCAAAAATGGCAAAGGGGACGAATGCCCTCTTTTATAAATCTGCCCAGGCAGCCTTCAGAATTGGGCCTCGATCGTGGCTTCGATCGTGGCCCTCGAGCCTGGGCTTCGGTCATGGCCTCGATCATGGCCTCGAGCCTGGGACTCGGTCATGGCCTCGATCGTGGCATCGAGCTTGTGCCTTCGGTTGTGACCCTCGATCTTGGGTCTCGATCCTGGCCCTCGAGCCTTGCCTTCGATCATGGCCTTCGAGCTGGATCTTCGATCGTGGCTTTGATCCTGAGCCTCGTCCCTGGCTTCGACTCAGGCCGTCGACCCTGGGCTCGATATCTAGGCTCAATCTTGGGCTCGATCACAGCCCAGAATATCCAGCAGAAGGAAAAATTGCAGCAACTTTTTAAGTCCAACTTTTGATCCGTTAATCATCCGAAACTCACCCGAGGCCCTCGGGGCCTCAACCAAATATACCAACAAGTCCTAAAATATCATACGAACTTATTTGAAACCTCAAATTACCTAAAACGACGCTAAAACCATGAATTATGCTCCAATTCAAGCTTAATAAAGCTTAAAATTTCCAACTTCTACATTCGATGTCGAATCCTATCAAAATCAAGTCCGATTGACCTCAAATTTTGCACACAAGTCATAAATGACATAACGGAGCTATGAAAATTTTTGGAACTGGATTCCGACTCCGGTATCAAAAAGTCAACTCACCGGTCAAACTTCCAAACTTAAATTCTTGTTTTAGCCATTTCAAGCCTAATTTCACTATGGACTTCCAAATAAAATTCCGATCATGCTCCTAAGTCCAAAATTATCATACGAAGGTGGTGGGATCATCAAAATTCTATTCCGGGGTCGTTTGCACATAATTCGACATCCGGTCACTATTTAAACTTAAACTTTTAATTTTTCATCAAAATTCCATATCTCGGGCTAGGGACCTCGGAATATGATTTCGGGCATACGCCCAAGTCCCAAATCACGATACGGACCTACCGGAACTATTAAAACACTGATCCGAGTCCGTTTGCTCAAAATGTTGACCAAAGTCAACTCAGTTGAGTTTTAAAGCTCTAATTCACATTTTAATCCATTTTTCACATAAAAACTTTCCAAAAAATTTTACGGACTGCGCACGTAAGTTGAGAAATGATAAATAGTACTTTTCGAGGTCTTAAAACATAGAATTAATTATTAAATTTAAAGATAACATTTTGGGTCATCATACCAAGTGTCTTATAGAGAAAATGCTACTTTGCACTTTAAAAGAAAAAATTAACTAGATTTTATGACAATCTAAACGATCTATATTATAGATTTGTACAGATAATTTGTAATGTTAAGAGTATATTTAAAATTTAAAGCAAAAATACAAAATCTTTAGTATTCTTATTAAATTATATTTTTTCAAGATTTTATATATATTTGAATTGATATACAAATATATTTGAATTGGGATAAAGCTTATAAGTTTGAATTGAGAGATAAAAATATTTGAATTAATTTAAAATTAAAAATACATTCATCTTTATTTCCCTATTTATATTGGTCTCGCATGTCATTATTAATTCATACAAAATAAAAGATATATAATAAATAAATAATTACAAGCAACATAGTAAAAAATATAAAATTAAAACTTTATTTGAAAATAAAACAGAAGAAAAGTCTAATTGCTTATTCCATATAATGTAGAAACAAATACAAAAAATATTGATGCATTTTATACAAAATATCAAAAGAACATATATTTTGAATAAAATAAAAAATTAAAATTAGTATTAATTATGAAATTATTTCAGTTATAGATTATAAATATAATACTAAATCCAAGAAATAAAAGAAAGCAAGTAAATAATACTCAATATATTATTGACAAATTTAGACAATTGAAGAATTAAGCAACCTTGAAAGTAGAGCCAAGTGGTAGTCAAGCTTAATATGAAGATCATGTATTTAAAGTTGTCTAAAATTTATTAAAAGGTTGACAGTCAGCTTGATATATGTCACGACCCGGAACTTCCACCTTCAGGATCGTGATGGCGCCTAACATTTCACTTGCTAGGCAAGCTAACGTTAGAAAAATTCTTAAGCCAGTTTTAAATAACTCAAATAATTAAACCAATTAAACTGAAATGAAACTAAAACGAAGTGCGAAGTGGCATAATACCCAAAAATATCTAAGTACAACCCGGATCTGGAGTCACAAGTGCACAAGTTTCGAGAAGTGATACAAATAAATTCTGAAATAAGTACAACTGTCTCGAATGAAATGAACAATAAATAAAGAAAGAGGAAGGGGACTTCAAGGTCTGCGGATGCCAGCAGATCTACCTTGAGTCTCCGAATATGCCAATATGAGCTGATGCACCTCATGTACAGCTGTGACCAATACCAAAATCTACACAAGAAGTGCAGAGTGTCGTATGAGTACAACCGACCCAATATACTCGTTAAGTGCCGAGTTTAACCTCGACGAGGTAGTGATGAGGCTATGACAGGATACTCACGTAATTAAACCTGTACAAACGAGAATATATATACAACATAACAACAAATAGAGATTAAGCATGTACTAGTGGGAGGGGACATGCAAGAAGAGGTACAGAATACAGTATCTACAACTCGAATGACAACATGAAACAGTCAATAAACCTTCACCAATGAAAATAGGTAAACAAAATGAATAAAGACTGCACGGCATCGCCCATCATGCTTTTACTCTCAACCTCACCATGAAACAATAATAATGACACGACATCACCCTTTGTGCTTTTACTCTTAATCTCCCCATAATATAATAAATACGGTACATCATCACCCTTCATGTTTTTACTCTCAATTTCATGATGAAACAATAAATACGGCATGACATCACCCTTCGTGCTTTAACTCTCTTCCTCACTATGTATTAACCAATAATGAAACAATAATTGGCACGACATCACCCTTCGTGCTTTAACAGTCTCTCTTACCAGGTAGCAATGAATATATATAGATATATATGATTAGGGAGATAGAATAAGCAAGAATAAACCTTACGTCAACAACGGTTCCACAATACTAAACCTCAACTTCCAAAAATACTCAATTATCACAAATAGTTCATAAATATGTAAAGAACGATCAATTAAGTAATAAACTAGTCTAAGCATGAATATCGTAATCAAAGAAGGATGTAAATTACAATAAACAAGTCCCATCCGCAATGCATAAGTACTCGTCACCTCACATATACGTTGTACCCAAACATTTAAATACGTAGAAAGTAGGCAAACAAGTTCTAATCCCTCAACACTACAAGAGAACATGCCATTAGCTAGAAACCAAAATCCTAGCTAACTTACCAAGAGTCCTAGCTAACTTCGCTTTAGCTAGGTGTCATGACCCAAAATCCAACTAGTCGTGATGGCACCTAACCCAACTCGCTAGGTAAGCCAACTTTCAATTATCCAATTCCAATAACAATTATTAAAGCAATTTAAGTGAATAAAAATCTTAATCTCATACATCCCCCAAGAACCGGTAGTCCAAATCATGAGCTTCTAAGAATAGAGTATACAAAGCGGAAATGAAATAAAAACATAGTCTCTTTGAATAATACATAAACAGAGCTTTTATAAATCTAAGGCTACCATGAACAAGAGGCAGCTACAAGAGGAACACATGTACATCTTCAAATCCCGCAACCATCGAGCACAACAGCAACAACAGCCAACATCTACACGCAATGTGCAGAAGTGTAGTATCAGTATAACCGACCCTATGTACTGAGTAAGTAACAAACCTAGTCATAGGTTGAAAGTAGTGATGAGCTTCTACGAAGGTCGGGTCCACAACCAATAGTCCACAACAGTCCATAATAATATAAAGCAAATCATGATTTCAAAAATAATAGTTTTTCCTTTCGAATACATCAGTGAAAACCCAAATCGTTCGCAGAAGTTGCCAAAAATATGAATAGTTTGAAAACAATAATTTCTTCCAAAATCTTTTCAATAATAAATAAGATGTTTCATTTTCCTTCCGGATAACCCGTGTAAAACAAATGCATCACTATGCCCATATGTAAAAATGTGTGAGAAATCATGAATGATGTGATGTTGTACAACATGAGGTAAAATACATCTCTATGCCTATATGTCATGCGTGCATGCCAATGCGATGCAACTCAGTGATAAAATCATAAACAACCCCTCGGGCAAAACATCACTCATATACAGCCCCTCGGGCAAACCTCACAGTCACTCATGCCTCTCGGGCATACCTCACAATCACTCATGCCACTCGGGCATACCTCACAATCACTCATGCCTCCCAGTCACTCAGCACTTGGTACTCGGCACTCGGCACTCGCACTCAGTAGGTACCTGTGCTCACTGGGGTGTGTACAGACTCCGGAGGGACTCCTTCAGCCTAAGCGCTATAATCCACACGGACAACTCACGTGCCATAATAAGCCAATAAGTCATGCTGCAGGCGGGCAACCCCGATCCATATAATAGTAATAATATATATAAAGTCAACATGGCCTGCTGCGGCGTGAAGTCCGATCCCAAAAACATCCTCACAATCAGGCCCTCGGCCTCCCTCAGTCATCAATCTCTCCTGTCTCTCTCTCATGGGCTCACAATGTCATGAGAATAGCCCAAAAATGATGATATGATGTATCAATAAATAACAATAGAGACCGAGGTATGATATGCAATGAAATGAATATGACTGACTATGAATTTTCAATTTAAACAAATAATTCACAGCAATATGACCTCCGTGGGACCCAATAATACTGGCACATAGCCTCAACATGATTTTTAATATGCTTTTCAACTTAATTTCTTTAACACATAAAACTGCATGGAAAATGCCAAGATTATTTAACTACAAAATTTCACAGAAACAATTATGTCACAATTTCTATAGTGCACGCCCACACGTCTGTCACCTAACATGTGCGTCACCTCCCAATGATTTACATAATATATATATATATTCAGGGTTCATACCCTCAGCTCCAAGATTAGAAGAGTTACTTACCTCGAACAAGCCGAATCCAATGTCGACGAAGCTAAACAATGCTCCAGAAATCCCATTATGCCAGAACTCCCGAACTCCCGAACGGCTCGAATCTACCACAATTAATTTGTTTCACTCCACACAATTTATAGGAATTAATTTCATATCAAAATGCTAATATTTTCCACAAAATCCGAAATTACGCCCCAAAAATCACCCATGGGGTCCACATCTCGAAATCCGATAAAACTCACAAAATACGACAACCCATCCAATTACAAGTTCAACCATATAAATTTCACTCAAATCCGACTCCAAATCGGTATTCAAACTTGAAAAATTCGTTTTGTGACATTATAGAAATTTCCTTCTATTTCTCTTGAAGATTCAATAATCTTACACCAAAAATGAAGATTAATTCATGTAATATAATCACAAGGGAGTTAAGAACACTTACCCCAAGTTGTGTGGAAAATTTCCTCTCCAAAATCGCCCAACCCGAGCTCCAAAATCCGAAAATGGGTGAAAATGTCGAACCCTCGAATTTAAGGTTCTGCCCAGCACTTTCGCAGATGCGGCCAAGAGGTCGCACCTACAACCCTCGCTTCTGCGGAAAACAACTCGCTTCTGCGAGAATAACATTGCCCAGCAACACCCGCACCTGCGGATATCATATTCCGCTTCTGCGATGAGCTTCGCACCTGCGCTTCCAAGTCATGCATCTGCGTGCCCGCAGGTGCACGACAAAATCCGCTCCTGCGGTCCATTCCAACCATGCCTTCCTTCACTTCTGTGATCCACTGTCCGCATCTGTGAACGTGCCAAGAGTTGTTTTCAAGCCATCAAATCACTGTTTCATCTCACCATACACGTAACCGGGGGTGAACCCATGTCACCCTATTCCATATAAGCTTGACAACACAATACAACTGAAAATCATTAATTTAACCTTAGCCCAAAAACCTTGGAGTTTAATTTCCAACCTTTACAATTTCTTTTAAGACACAAATCTCACATTTACACACCGTATAAGTCCGAACAAGTTACATCGAGCTATAACTATAACCACAGATATAATCAACCAACATATTACATAACTCGCATGCTTGTAGCACCATTCCTGATCGCAGTGATTACTCCAAAACTGTCACGGCCCAAACTAACCTCTGTCGTGATGGCGCCTATCGTGGAGCTAGGCAAGCCGACTCATTTCCAAAACAAACCGATATTTTCATTTCGAAGATAATTTCAAGTTTATTTAACATAAAACCTCCATTTAAAGAGTTCAAATTAAAGAAAAACAGAAGTGCGAAAAAGAAAAAAAAAAGCCCGACATCGGGGAGTCACTAGTCATGAGTATCTACTACAATCTGTCTAACAATATCAAGGCTAACTCAGCTTGGAAAATAGCTAAATACAACTAGAGGAAGATAAGAGGGAGAAGAGCAGGGGCTGTGATCGCCAAACAACTACCTTACTATCTCCAAGAAAAATCTGTAACCAGAACACTCAATAACTGCTACCGTGTCCAGCTACACCTGAATATGCACACAAGGTGCAGGGAATAACGTGAGTACGCCAACTCAGTAAGTAGCAACAATAAATAAAGACTGAGCAGTAGTGATGAGCAATAAAGCATATAATGTTCATATCATGAAATCTGAGTAAAGTACAACATGCTTTAAAAATCAGTGTTTGAATCGAATCATCTCGTTTAAACCCGGTTCCAGTAGAAATCATTTAAAGATATTTTTCCAACAGTTTTTCCAACCAAGGCTCAATGCAAAGGTGAGCAAAAGAATGATGAAATCATAAACAGCCCCTCGGGCAAAACATCACTCATAAACAGCCCCTCGGGCAAACCTCACAGTCACTCGTGCCACTCGGGCATACCTCACAATCACTCTTGCCACTCGGGCATACCTCATAATCACTCATGCCTCCGAGTCACTCAGCACTCGGCACTCGACACTCGCACTCAGTAGGTACCTGCGCTCACTGGGGGTGTGTACAGACTTCGGAGGGGCTCCTTCAGCCCAAGCGCTATAATCTGCACGGACAACTCACGTGCTGTACGGACAACCCACGTGCCAAAATAATAAAGTATGCTGCAGGCGGGTAGCCCCGGTCCACACTCATCCTCACAAATCAGGCCCTCGGCCTCACTCAATCATAAACCTCTCAAGCCACTCGGGCATTTTAGTAAAACAAGGCATTCGGCCAAAAATATTTATATGCATCAAAATAGAGTCATAAAACTGAGTTATGCGGTAAACAAGTATAAATATGACTGAGTATAGATTTTCAATCTAAAACAATGAGAGGATGGTAAGAAACAACCCCTAAGGGTCCAAACAGCATTGGCGCAAGGCCCAAACATGGCATTCAGCCCAATTTACAGAAATTCTTTCTAAAACATATAAGTATCAAATGGTTTCAACAAAGTATGCAACTTTACAGTTGCTACGAGACGGACCAAGTCACAAATTCCCAACAGTGCACACCCACACGCCCGTCACCTAGCATGTGCGTCACTTCAAAATAGTAGAATGATACGAAATCCGGGGTTTCATACCCTCAAGACTAGATTTACAATCGTCACTTACCTCAAACCGGTCAAATCTCTACCCCGCAATGCTCTTGCCTCTGGACTCGACCTCCAAATGCTCCAAATCTATTCACAATCAGTACAATACCATCAATATACGCTAATGGAATGAATTCCACAAGAAAAGCTTCAAAATCATACCAAAACCCGAAATTGGCTCAAACCCGGCCCCCGGGCCCACGTCTCGAAATCCGACAAAATTTATAAAACTAGAAAGCTCATTCACTCACGAGTCTAACCATACCAAATTCATCAAAATCTGACATCGTTTGGTCCTTCAAATCCTTAAATTACTTTCCAAATATTCCAAGCCCTAACCCCTCATTTTCACTAATTACCATGATTAAACAACGGAAAATCACCATATATACAAGTATTAGGGCTCAAGTAACTTACCTCAACGAAACCCCCCCGATTCCTTCTTCAAATCTCTCCCAAAATCTCCAAAAACCGAATAGAAATGGTGAAGAATGCACCAAAATCGCGAAAGGTTCTATTTATGGTTTCTGCCCAGGTTTTCGCACCTGCGGCCATTTTCTCGCACCCGCGCGTGTGCGGTCCAAGGAGCCGCACCTGCGCAACTCACTTAATCCCCCAGCTTCCGCACCTGCGGACACCTTTCTCGCACCTGCGGACTCGCATCTGCGGTCCCTGGTGCGTATCTGCGAAACCAGCCCAAAATTCTCATCTCCGCATCTGCGCTCAAGGCCTCGCACCTGCGCACTCCCCACGCGCACCAGCGGCCTCACACCTGTGAGGCTTTCTTCCGCAGGTGCGAAAATAGCAGTAGCAGCAGCTCCTGCTGCAAATTCCAACTTCGACAAATCCGTTAACCACCCGGAATCACCCTGAGGCCCTCAGGACCTCAACCAATAATACCAGCAAGTCATATATCAACATACAAACTTAGTAGAACCCTCAAATCACCTCAAACAATGCTAAAATCATGAATTACACCCCAATTCAAGCCTAATGAACTATGAAATTTCTAATTTCTACAAACGACTCCGCAACCTATCAAATCACGTCCGATTGACCTCAAATTTTGCACACACGTCATAAATGACATAACAGAGGTATTCTAATTTTCAGAATCGGATTCTGACCCCGATATCAAAAAGTCAACCGCTGGTCAAACTTCTTAAAAATTAAACTTTCGACATTTCAAGCCTAATTCTTCTACGGATCTCCAAATAATATTTCGGACACGCTTCTAAGCCCAAAATCACCATACGGAGCTATTGAAATTATCAAAATTCGAATACGAGATCGTTTACACATAGGTCCATATCCGGTCCACTTTTCTAATTCAATTTTTCAATTATGAGACTAAGTGTCTCATTTCACTCCGAGTTCCTCCCAGACCCGAACCAACTAACCCGATATAACATAATATAGCTGAATAACACAAAAAGAAGTAGAAATGGGGAAAACGGGGCTATAACTCTAGAAACGACCGGCCGGGTCATTACAAAAACCAACCACATACTAGTATTAAACCCATATCGAACCAAACCTCATCCCAAAAGCTTCGTATGCTGTTGATAATGAAAGAAACACGCGAAATTTCATGACCACTCACCAGATCAACAAGTCACGGAGCTCTCTCGCCCCAACCAGAACCGTAATCGCTTTCTGAGCCGACCTTCAATATTATACTCCCGAATATACCAAAATTAAACCTGATAGTACCCATTCCAGGTCCAATGACTTTATATTACTAGACACAACTGTTCCACAGACATGCCGCACCAATATAACTCAGAGCCACAACCCGTGCCATCCGTGCACCCATATGCAACAATTCAAATGTACCCAGTCATGAAAAAAATGACTCAAATGAGAGAACTGCCCCGCCAGATTAACAAGTACCGCCACAACGAAATGCTGAAAATTCATCACACATCGTAGAACAATCACCCGATCCTAACACAAGGTTCATACCTTAACATAAATCCGCTGCAGTGCGTGACCCCATCCAAATGTTGGTCCATAATATATACCTCGAGCCACCCCGCTCAAAATCAATAACCACAGAGAGGCAAATGACAAAATTTCCACATAAAACCTGAAAGAACATAACCATTACGCAATCGATCATGCAATACCCAAATACTCATAATGCTCAAATTCCGCTATAAAGCTCAAATAGAACCGCACCATCTGTGCATATAACCAATGAATCACAACTCCTCGTAGCATAAAGGAGTAACTCACGGATCATTTCAGCACACAAATAAGTTCAACATCAACCGAATGACACATCCCTCAACAATAGCAATATGGAGCCAACCATTCCTTCTCGGTGTATAATACATATCTTAATTGGGCCTACCAATGGACCCCCAAATCAACTCGGGTTACCCACAAGTAGATAAAAATCCCTCCGAAAATCCATAATGACTGAATCACAACACATTCTATCATCTGGCTAGCTCCGGCCACTACTTCACAGTCCACAACCATGAAACAATTTGCTCCTGAGAACTCCCAAATCTCCAAATCCATAAAATACATAAATCACCATATTTGATTCCATCTCCACCACGCGAATGCCTAACACCTCTCTCATACACGATCATTCCACGAGAAATACTTTAAAAGTTCTTCCGTGCCACTTGGCAAAATTTGAATATCAGCAGTCTATCAACCATGAGTACTGCAATACTAATTAAACATTCGTAAGTCAAAATATAATGCGCCTTCTGAAATACGCACCCTTCTCATACACCAAGTAGTAATTGTATTCATCTAGTCATTTGGAACTGCCCATGTTGTCTGAGAATTCATAACCATTCTGCCCAAACTTCGTTACTTCCTTCAAGACTGAACTGCCACCTTGTACATGTAAATCTAATTTCCGCACAACACATAACATCTATCTTGCCATCATGTGAAAAGCACAAGAATCTCATTATCAACTCTGGTCACCAGCAAATTACATATCCGGTTAGTTAGAAACCTTTATCTTGCTTCCTTCCAAGAGAAAATCACAATACACAATACGTTTCTCATACCAGTAGAAAATATCCGGTTCCAACCATGGTAAAAACTATCAAGAACACTTTGAAATCCATCTGCACATAACCAAGCTATTAGAACTAAATTTCTCTAACTCAACCAAACCACGTAGGTCACCAAACCCAAGAATATTACCACCAAAATATCTGTAGAGTCTCACCATATCATAATTACCCATATAAATACCACAACTGAAACACCCACTCTGAAAATACCTTATGTGAATTTGAAATTATTTTTCTTACCTTCCTTATACAAAAATGTAGAATCCATAGTCATATAGAATTTCCGCAAGTCCAGGCACCATCAAACGCAAATCTCGGATTTTATCCATACACAAGTCCGGAAACATTCTCAATTGCTATATATAATTCTCAAACCCACTGGAATTTTCTCGGGAGTCACCCACTTTGCTCAAATCTAATTGCACCGCCCAAATGGGCCAAAAGACACGTGCCCCATTAGTACCACAACACTCAAAGAAGTAACTCTACTTTAACACCACATATCAAATTCATACTCCGTGCGTACTACATCATTCACCAATAACAACTCACTCATCCCACGAATTTCATATACTCATACGTGCAATATAATCCTTAACCAGGAATTTTCTTATTCGAGTCATCCTCGATCTCAACTTCTGCAAGTCATAGCTAACCCACAAGTATGCCTCAGACCAAAATTAAAATTTAACACCTAACCATGAAATCAAATTGTCAATAGCAGACTCCCCACTTGGCTCAAAGCCATAGATTAAAAAATTCCATAACTCACAATACCAATATTCTCTTACTGCCATAATGCCACAGTCAGTCCAACGAAACTTCTTCCCAAGTTCATACAACGCCAACCATAAAAATACCTCAATCATCCGCTAAGCTCGTATTCATCCTCTTAACCCACAAGTCAACTTTCTCTACCAGATTCAGATTCAAATCTCCACCCATACACCCCGTCGACAGAAAAGAAACTCTCTACTCACATCATAAGGAATACACCTATGTAGGTTACTCTGTAGGGGATAACCTACCTGCTTAGCCTCAAACTGGTATCTTGTTATACCCTTTCGCAGATACAATTACTATGCAATCACTTAGTCTATATGAGTCCAAACTCATTAACCAGACATGAGAGTTTGGTCTGTCCCAAAATTTAACAATGTGAAAGATCCTTCAAAACATTCATTACTCGAGACTGTTCGTCACATCAAATCAAAAATCAAGGACCTAATGGCCTTTTCTTTACACTTCAAGGAAACACTTCTCGTCATATTCCAACCGTCTTAACACATCCCGTGGTTACATCATACCCATCACACCACCATTCCACCGCTCATTGAGCCACAAATTCCACTGTAGGGTCATTACTGGACATATAAGTCCAATTGTACGAGTTATAACTGAAGCTACCGAGCTTAAGCTGCGGTCTAAACCTGGACTCAAGTCCTCCAGACTGGCCCATCACCAAAACATAGAATACTCGTCTCTAACTTTGTTCATGGAATCACAAGCTGGCGATCATAACTGATACCGAGCGCTCATGTGCGCATACGAATACGTGGAAGGAATTCAAAGAGTTTATGTCTCAAGCTGAATCAATCTCGCACGATAAGGAAAGAAAGATGGGAAGTATATATCCTAAATGCCCTGTAGCCTCTCGAAGATAAGTATGGACGTCATCATACCGATCCACAAGACTCTACTAGATACTTGCTCATGACTTTAGAACCTCGAGCTCTGATACCACCTTGTCATGACCCACAATCCAACTAGTCGTGATGGCAGCTAACCCAACCCGCTTGGTAAGCCAACTTTCAATTATCCAATTCCAATAACAATTATTAAAGTAATTTAAGTGAATAAAAATCTTAATCTCATACATCCCCCAAGAACCGGTAGTACAAATCATGAGCTTCTAAGAATAGAGTATACAAAGCGGAAATGAAATAAAAACATAGTCTGTTTGAATAATACATAAACAGAGCTTTTATAAATCTAAGTCTACCATTAACAAGAGGCAGCTACAACAGGAACGCAGGTACATCTTCAAATCCCGCAACCATCGAGCACAATAACAACAATAGCCAATATCTGCACGCAATGTGCAGAAGTGTAGTATCAGTACAACTGACCCCATGTACCGAGTAAATAACAAACCTAGCCGTAGGTTGAAAGTAGTGATGAGCTTATACCAAGGTCGGGTCCATAACCAATAGTCCACAACAGTCCATAACAACATAAAGCAAATAATACCAGAAGTAACTCAGAGATAAAATGCTCAGCCAAATAATGATTTCAAAAATAATAGTTCTTCCTTTCGAATACATCAGTGAAAACCCAAATCGTTTGCCGAAGTTGCCAAAAATATGAATAGTTTGAAAATAATAATTCCTCCCAAAATCTTTTCAATAATAAATAAGATGTTTCATTTTCCTTCCGGATAACCCGTGTAAAACAAATGCATCACTATGCCCATCTGTAAAAATGTGTGAGAAATCATGAATGATGTGATGTTGTACAACATGAGAAAAAATACATCTCTATGCATGTATGTCATGTGTGCATGCCAATGCGATGCAACTTAGTGATAAAATCATAAACAGCCCTTCGAGCAAAACATCACTCATATACAACCCCTCGGGAAAACCTCACAGTCACTCATACCTCTCGGCCATACCTCACAATAACTCATGCCACTCGGGTATACCTCACAATCACTCATGCCTCCCAGTCACTCAGCACTCGGTACTTGGCACTCGCACTCAGTAGGTACCTGCGCTCACTGGGGTGTGTACAGACTCCGGAGGGGCTCCTTCAGCCCATGTGCTATAATCTGCACGGACAACTATGTGCTGCATGGATAACTCACGTGCTATAATATCATATCAGAATCCGCACGGATAACTCACGTGCCATAATAAGCCAATAAGACCTGCTTCAGGCGGGCAACCCCGATCCATATATGTAACGACCCGGCCGGTCGTTTCGAGAGTTATAGCCTCATTTTTCCCATTTCTACTTCTTTTTGTGTTATTCAGCTATATTATGTTATGTCGGGTTAGTTGGTTCGGGACCGGAGTGGTTTGAGAGTGAATTGAGACACTTAGTCTCTTAAGTAGAAACTTAAGTTGGAAAAGTCAACCAGATGTTAACCTATGTGTAAACGATCTCGAATTTGAATTTTGATGGTTCCGTTAGCTCTGTTAGGGGATTTTGGACTTAGGAGTGCGTCCTGAATGTGATTTGGAGGTTTGTGATAGAATTAGGCTTGAATTGGAGAAATTGGAAATTTGGCGATTTTGGTTGGCAGTGGAAAATTTGATATCGGGGTCGGAATAGAATTCTGGAAGTTGGAGTAGGTTCGTAGTGTCATTTGTGATGTGTGTGCAAAATTTGAGGTCATTCGGACGTGGTTTGGTTGGTTTCGGCATCGGTTGACAAATTTGGAAATTTAGAAGTTCTTAGGCTTGAATCCGAGGGTAATTTGATGATTGGAAGTTGTTTTGAGTGATTCGAAGGTTCGACAAAGTTTGTATGTTGATATATGACTTGTTGGTATTTTTGGTAGAGGTCCCGAGGGCCTCGGGGTGATTCCGGGTGGTTAACGGATTTGTCGAAGTTGGAATTTACAGCTGGAGCTGCTGCTACTACTATTTTCACACTTGCGGAAGAAAGCCTCGCAGGTGCGAGGCCGCTGGTGCGCGTGGGGAGTGCGAAGGTGCGGGCAACACTGGGCCAAGGCTGGGAACGCAGGTGCAAAGAATTGGCCGCATCTGCGAGCCCGCAGGTGCGAGGCCTTGAGCGTAGATGCGGAGATGAGAATTTTGGGCTGGTTTCGCAGATGCACACCAGGGACCGCAAATGCGAGTCCGTAGGTGCGAGAAAGGTGTCCGAAGGTGCGAAAGCTGGGAGATTACGTGAGTTGCGTAGGTGCGGCCGCGAGGGTGCGAGAAAATGGTCACAGGTGCAAAAAACCTAGGCAGAAACCATAAATAGAACCCTTCGCGATTTTGATGCATTCTTCACTATTTCTATTCGGTGTTTGGAGCTTTTGGGAGAGATTTGAAGAGGGAATCAAGGGGGTTTCATTGAGGTAAGTTACTTGAGCCCTAATACTTGTATATATGGTGATTTTCCGTTGTTTAATCATGGTAATTAGTGAAAATGAGGGGTTAGGGCTTGGAATTTTTGGAAAGTAATTTAAGGATTTGAAGGACCAAATGATGTCGGATTTTGATAAATTTAGTATGGTTAGACTCGTGAGTGAATGAGCTTTCTAGTTTTGTAAATTCTTTTGGATTTTAAGATGTGGGCCCGGTGGCTGGGTTTGAGCCAATTTCGGGTTTTGGTCTAATTTTGAAGCTTTTCTTGTTGAATTCATTCCATTAGCGTATATTGATGGTATTGTACTGATTGTGAATAAATTTGGAGCATTTGGAGGCCAAGTCCAGAGGCCAGAGCATTGCGGGGTAGAGATTTGACCGGTTTGAGGTAAGTAACGATTGTAAATCTAGTCCTTAGGGTATGAAACCCCGGATTTTGTATCATTCTATTATTTTTAGTGATGCACATGCTAGGTGACGGGCGTGTGGGCATGCACTATTGGGGATTTGTGACTTGGTCCATCCCGTAGTAACTGTAAAGTTGCATAATTTGTTGAAACCATATGATACTTATATGTTTTAGAAAGAATTTCTGTAAATTGGGCTGAATGCCATGTTTGGGCCTTGCGCCAATGTTTTTTGGACCCTTAGGGGCTGTTTCTTACCATCCTCTCGTTGTTTTCGATTGAAAATCTATACTCAGTGATGTTTATGCTTGTTTACCGCATAACTCAATTTTATAACTCTATTTTGATGCATATAAATGTTTTGGGCCGAATGCCCTGTTTTACTGAAATGCCCGAGTGGCTTGAGAGGTTTATGACTGAGTGAGGCCGAGGGCCTGATTTGTGAGAATGAGTGTGGATCGGGGCTGCCCGCCTGCATCATACTTTATTATTATGGCACGTGAGTTGTCCGTACAGCACGTGAGTTGTCCGTGCAGATTATAGCGCTTGGGCTGAAGGAGCCCCTCCAGAGTCTGTACACACCCCCAGTGAGCGCATGTACCTACTGAGTGCGAGTGCCGAGTGCTGAGTGACTGGGAGGCATGAGTGATTGTGAGGTATGCCCAAGTGGCAAGAGTGATTGTGAGGTATGCCTGAGTGGCAAGAGTGATTGTGAGGTATGCCCGAGTGGCACGAGTGACTGTGAGGTTTGCCCGAGGGGCTATTTATGAGTGATGTTTTGCCCGAGGGGATGTTTATGATTTCATCATTTTTTCTCACCTTTGCATTTTTCCTCTGTCTGAAAACTGTTGAAAAATATCTTTAAATGATATTTACTGGAACTGGGTTAAACGAGATGTTTTGATTCAAATCCTGATTTTTAAAAACATGTGGTATTTTAATGAGATTTTCCGATATGAATGTTATATGCTTTATTGCTCGTCACTACTTCTTAGTCTTTATTTATTATTGTTACTTACTGAGTTGGCGTACTCACGTTACTCCCCGCACCTTGTGTGTAGATTCAGGTGTAGTTGGTCACGGTAGCGGTTATTGAGTGTTCTGGTTGCTGATTTTCTTGGAGATAGCAAGGTAGCTGTTTGGCGATCGCAGCGCCTACTCTTCTCCCTCTTATCTTCCTCTAGTTGTATTTAGCTATTTTCCAGGCTGAGTTAGCCTTGATATTGTTAGACAGATTGTAGTAGATGCTTATGACTAGTGACAACCCGATGTCGGGCTTTTCCTTTCGCACTTTTACTTTGATTGGATCTCCTTTACGAAGGTTTTTTTGTTAAATAACCTTGAAATTATCTTTAAAATGAAAATATTGGTTTGTTTTGGAAATGAGTCGGCTTACCTAGTTCCACGATAGGCGCCATCACGATAAGGGTTAGTTTTGGATCGTGATAGATTGGTATCAGAGCCTAGGTTACATAGGTCTCATGAGTCATGAAGGGGTTTAGTAGAGTCTTGCGGATCGGTACGGAGATGTCTGTACTTATCTTCAGGAGGCTGCAGAACCTTTAGGAAACTCCATATTCTTGAATTCTTGTCGTGCGAATCTGTTGATTCTAGTAACTAAAAATCTATTGTTTCCTTCACTCACTTGGATTCAATTTTCGGATATGTTCTTAAGGGAGTATGTTCCTCAGAGTATTAGGGATTAATGGCACGCAGAGTTTGAGCAGTTGCACCAGGGTTCTATGACCGTGTTAGAGTATGTGGTCTGATTTAGTGATTTGGCTAGGCATGCACCAGCCTTAGTTGCTGTTGTTCGAGAGCGGGTTTGCAGATTTATTGAGGGTCTTCACCCTAGTATCAGATACAGTATGGCCCGAGAGCTAGAGATGGACATCACATACCAACAGGTGGTGTCAATTGCTAGAATATTGGAAGGTATGCGGACTCGGGAGAGGGAAGAGAGGGAAGCTAAGAGACCCCGAGATTCTGGAACATATAATAATTCTCGTGCTCTAGTTGCAGCTCATCATGGT
Source organism: Nicotiana tabacum (assembly GCF_000715075.1). Taxonomy (NCBI): domain Eukaryota; kingdom Viridiplantae; phylum Streptophyta; class Magnoliopsida; order Solanales; family Solanaceae; genus Nicotiana; species Nicotiana tabacum. Next base: position 94,976,236 of record NC_134103.1, read on the forward strand.
AGAGGTTATGTGAGCCATCCTATTCATTCAGCACTTCCAGTGGTATTCCGACTACTCCCAAACCTCAGGTTCCATATTATGCACCACCAGTGTCTTCTGTACCTCCTGTATGGGGTGCTTTCAGCAGACAGTCCAGTCGATCAGGCCCGAGCCAGTCCTAACAGCCACGTCCTCCGAGGGCTTATTTTGAGTCACTCGTCATATTATGAGAGATTGACTTAGATTTAGGAGGGGTGTACCTCCACAAATTTCTCAGGCCTCACCTATTCCACAGGGTCCTCAGGCTTCTCAGGCCATGATTACTGCACCAGTTGCCACTCCACCTGCACAGCCAGCTAGAGGTGGAGGTCGGGCAGGTAGAGGTTACCCTAGAGGGGGAGGCCAGGCCAGATATTATGCCCTTCCTGCTAGGACAGATGCCGTTGCATCCGATTCTGTTATCACAAGTATTATTCCGGTCTGTCATAGAGATGCATCAGTTTTATTTTATCCAGGCTCCACTTGTTCTTATGTGTCATCTTATTTTGCCCCGTATTTGGGCGTATCACGTGATTACTTGAGTTCTTCTGTTTATGTATCTACACCCGTGGGTGAATCCATTATTGTGGACCGTGTGTATTGGTCGTGTTTAATTATTATCAGTGGTTTTGATACCAGAGCTGATTTATTATTGCTCAGTATGGAGGATTTCGATATTATTTTGGGCATGGACTGGTTGTCGCCCTATCATGCTATTCTTGATTGTTACGCCAAGACGGTGACATTGGCTATGCCGGGTCTACCGCAGCTAGAGTGGAGAGGTACCTCAGATCATGTTCCTAGCAGGGTTATTTCATTTCTTAAAGCTCAACGAATGGTTGAGAAGGGGTGTGATGCATATCTGGCCTATGTGAGAGATGTTAGTATTGATACTCCTACTGTAGAGTCAGTTCCTGTAGTAAGGGATTTTCCTGATATATTTCCAGCAAATCTTCCGGGTATGCCACCCGACAAGGATATTAATTTTGGTATTGTTTATTACCGGGTACTCAGCCCATTTCTATTCCACCATACCGTATGGCCCCAGCAGAGTTGAAAGAATTAAAAGAATAGTTACATGAATTTCTTGATAAGGGTTTCATTCGGCCTAGTGTATCGCTGTGGGGTGCTCCTGTCTTATTTGTAAAGAAGAAGGATGGTTCTATGCGGATGTGTACTGATTATCGCCAGTTGAACAAGGTTACAGTGAAGAACAGGTATCCATTGCCATGTATTGATGACTTATTTGATCAGCTTCAGGGTGCCCGAGTGTTCTCTAAGATCGACTTGAGTTCATGCTATCATCAGTTGAAGATTCGGGAGCCAGATATTCCGAAGACTGCTTTCAGGACTCGGTACAGTCATTACGAGTTCCTTGTGATGTCTTTTGGGCTGACCAACGCCCCAGCAGCATCTATGCACTTAATGAATAGTGTATTTAAGCCCTATCTTGATTCCTTCATCATTGTGTTTATTGACGACATTCTGGTGTATTCCCGAGTCGGGAAGATCATGAACAACATCTGAGGACTGTGCTTCAGATTTTGAGAGAAAGGAAGTTATATGCAAAATTTTCAAAGTGTGAATTCTGGCTTGATTCAGTGGGATTTTGTGTCATATAGTTTCGTGTGAGGGGATCAAGGTAGATCCAAAGAAGATTGAAGCAGTACAGAGTTGGTCCAGACCGTCCTCAGTTACAGAAATCTGGAGTTTCCTTGGTTTGGCTGGGTATTATCGCCGATTTGTAAAGGGTTTCTCTTCTATTGCTGCATCTATGACCAAATTGACCCAAAAGGGTGCTCCGTTCAGGTGGACCGAGGAATGTGAGGAGAGCTTCCAAAAGCTCAAGGCAGCTTTGACTACAGCCCCAGTATTGGTATTACCTATAGGTACAGGATCTTATATTGTATATTGTGACGCGTCGCGTATTGGTCTCGGCGCAGTGTTGATGCAAGATGGTAGGGTGATTGCCTATGCGTCCAGACAGTTAAAGGTACATGAGAAGAATTATCTTGTACATGACCTGGAGTTAGCAGCTATTGTTCATGCCTTAAAAATTTGGCGGCATTATTTGTACGGTGTCCATTGTGAGATCTACACCGATCACCGGAGTCTACAACATCTGTTTAAACAGAAGGATCTTAATTTGCGGCAGCGGAGGTGGTTGGAGTTGCTTAAGGATTATGATATCACCATTCTCTATCATCCTAGGAAGGCCAATGTTGTGGACGATGCCTTGAGTCGTAAGGCGGAGAGTTTGGGCAGCTTAGCATATTTACCGGTAGCAGAGAGGCCTTTGGCCTTGGATGTTCAGGCCTTGGCCAACCAGTTTGTTAGATTGGATATTTCCGAGCTGAGTCGTGTTTTGGCTTACGTGGTTTCTCAGTCTTCTCTTTATGATCGTATCAGGGAACGCCAGTATGATGACCCCCATCTGCTTGTCCTTAAGGATACAGTTCAGCACGGTGATGCCAAGGAAGTCACTATTGGAGATGACGATGTATTATGGATGCGGGGCAGGCTATGTGTGCCTAATGTGGATGGCTTGCGTGAGTTGATTCTCCATGAGGCTCATAGTCCGCGGTACTCCATTCATCCGGGTGCTGCAAAGAGGTATCAGGACCTGAGACAACACTATTGGTGGAGGCAGATGAAGAAAGACATAGCGGGGTATGTATCTCGGTGTCTAAATTGTCAACAGGTGAAATATGACCATCAGCAACCGGGTGGATTACTTGAGAAGTTAGAGATTCCAGAATGGAAATAGGAGCGGATAACTATGGATTTCGTTGTTGGGCTCCCACGGACTCAGCGGAAGATTGATGTAGTTTGGGTGATTGTGGATAGGCTGACCAAATCAACTCATTTCATTCCTGTGATTACTACTTACTCTTCAGAGCAGCTGGCTCAGGTATATATTCGCGAGATTGTCAGACTTCATGGTGTACCAGTATCTATCATCTCTGACCGGGGTACACAGTTTACCTCACGATTTTGGAGGGTAGTACAACGTGAGTTGGGTACTCGGGTAGAGTTGAGTACATCATTAAACCCTCAGACGGACGGACAGTCCAAACGCACTATTCAGATACTGGAGGATATGCTTCGTGCATGTGTGATAGATTTTGGGGGTGCCTGGAAGTGCCCAATATTTAAATTTTCCATAATAAATTAACAACAATATGATTCAATAATAAAGAGCTCAAGGCTCATACCAGAATAATCCAACAATAATATTTTTTCCACAATAAAGAGCTCACAGCTCCATGACAATGAGTACCAAAAATTCTTACGAAAATATTCAAGAATAAATAATTCAGAAAAATGATATTTCAAAATTTTAATACGTTGCTTCAATATCAAAATTAAATATGTCAAATACTTCATATTAATAATATTTAATTTAAAGAAAATCAACCTTCAAATAATGCACAGTATAAAAGAAACCAAGTTTCAATTAAACAAGTAAAACAATTAGCAGGAAAAGGTCAAACAAATTTAAAATATATATCTCAGATCAATGATGAAGAATATAACAAGATAAAATAATATAATAAATGCGCAACAATGATCTACACAACAATAATCTAGTCATAATTAATTCGATATAGTCAACAAAAATTATAGAAATTAATTTCATAAGAAAATATTATATTTTTCAATGAAATCTGAAATTAGTTCAAAAATTTCCCGTGAGGCCCACATCTCGAAATCCGGCGAAACATACAAAATCCAATAATTCATTCAATTACGAGTCCAACCATACCAGTTTTACTCAAACTCGACTCCGGATCGACACCAAAATCTCAAAAGTTCATTTCTATGAGATTTCTAAAATTTCTCAAATTTCAATTTCAAAACACTAATTAAATGGTGAAAACAATGATATTCGTGTATATTGACCAAATCCAAGTTAGAATCACTTATCCAAATGTTTTTCCTTGAAAATATATCAAAATCGCCAATCCTCAAGCTCCAATTCGTCAAAAAGGCAAATGGGACGAAGTCCCCTGTTTTTATAACTTACAGATTTGTCAGGGAGCTCGATTTTGTCAGGGAGCTCGATTTTGTCAGGGAGCTCGATTTTGTCAGGGAGCTTGATTTGTCAGGGAGCTCGATTTTGTCAGGGAGCTCGATTTTGACAGGGTGCTCGATTTAGTCAGGGAGCTCGGTTTTGATAGAGAGCTCGATTTTGACAGGGAGCTAGATTTTGTCAGGGAGTTTGATTTTGACAGGGAGCTGAATTTTGTCAGGGAGCTCGATTTTTGGCAGCATTTCTAGCAGAAAAATTGCAGCAGCTTTTGCAGCAGCTAAGTCCCACTTTTGATCCGTTAACCATCCGAAACTCACCCGAGGCCCTCGGGACCTCAACCCAATACACGAACAAGTCCTAAAACATCATACGAACTTATTTGAAACCTCAAATCACATCAAACAATGCTAAAATCATGAATCACACATAGATTCAAGCCTAATGAACTTTAAAACTTTCAATTTCTACAAACAACATCGGAACCTATCAAATCAAGTCCGATTGACCTCAAATTTTGTACGCAAGTCATAAAAGACATAACAGAGCTTTAAAAATTTTCAGAATCGGATTTCGACCCCGATATCAAAAAGTCAACCCCTCGGTCAAACTTCCCAAAAATTCAACTTTCGGCATTTCAAGCCTAATTCCACTACGGACTTCCAAATAAAATTCCGATCACGTTACTAAGTCCAAAATCACCATACGGAGCTGTTGGAATCATCAAAATTCTATTCCGGGGTCATTTGCACATAATTTGACATTCGGTCATTATTTGAACTTAAACTTTAAATTTTACATCAAAATTCCATATCTCGGGCTAGTGACCTTGGAATTTGATTCCGGGCATACGCCCAAGTCCCAATTCACGATACGGACCTACCAGAACTGTCAAAACACTGATCCGAGTCCGTTTGCTCAAAATGTTGACCAACGTCAACTCAGTTGTGTTTTAAACATCTAATTCACATTTTAATCAATTTTTTACCTGAAAACTTTTCGGAAAATTTTACTGACTGTGCACGCAAGTCGAGGAATGATAAATAGTACTTTTTGAGGTCTTAGAACACATAATTAATTATTAAATTTAAAGATAACATTTTGGGTCATCACAACCTGCCAAGCCTTCGCATTCGCGAGGCAGTGCTCGCGTTCGCGTAGGCTACCCTCCCTTAGTCTTCGCGTTTGCGAGACATTACTCGCGTTCGCGATGAAGAAAAGGCTGACTCCCCCTCCCCAGTGCCTAACGCTACGCGTTCGCGATGGGCTTGTCGTGTTCGCGAAGGGTAACACCCCCATCGCTTCGCGTTCGCGAAGAAGAAATCCTCAGCTACCCAGTTTACACTTCGCGTTCGCGAGAGTACCTTTGCGAACGCGAAGAAGGACATGCCAGAACAAAAATTCTGCAGAAAAACCAGATTTCCAAAGTCCAAAACATCCCGTGGCCTATCCGAAACTCACCCGAGCCCTCGGGGCTCCAAACCAAACATGCACACAAGTCTAAAAATATCATACGGACCTGCTCGGAGGATCAAATAGCCAAAATAACACCTAGAACTCTAAATTTAGCACCAATTCAAATGAAATTCTCAAGAACACTTTAAAACTTCTAATTTCTCAACTGGACATCCGAATCACGTCAAATCAACTCCATTTCTCACCAAATTTCACAGACATGTCTTAAATATCATAATGAACATGTACTGGGCTCCGGAACCAAAATACGGACCCGATACTAACAATGCCAAATTCATAACTCAAGTTAGGGACCTCCAAATTCGATTCCGAGCATACGCCCAGGTCCATAATTCGATACGGACCTACCGGGACTGCACGGATTCGGGCCCGTTTACTAAAAATGTTGACCGAAGTCAACTAAAATCAACTTTTAAGGCAAAAATTCTTATTTTCATTAGTTTTCAACATAAAAGCTTTCCGAAAACCTGCCCGGACTGCGCACGCAAATCGAGAAGGGTAAAATGAGATTTTTAAGGCTTAAGAGCGCAGATTCGAGTTCTAAAACATAAGATGACCTTTTGGGTCATCACGTTCTCCACCTCTAAAACAACCTTTCATCCTCGAACGACATAGAAAAATACCTGGGCTGGTGAAAAGGTGGGGATATCTACTCCGCATATCGGACTCGGACTCCCAAGTAGCTGCCTCAATAGGCTTACCTCTCCACTGCACTTGAAATGAAGGGTAACTCTTTGACCTCAACTAACGAACCTGTCGGTCTAGAATGGCCACCGGCTCCTCCTCGTAAGTCAAATCTTTATCCAACTGGACAGAGCTGAAATCTAACACGTGGGACGGGTCACCATGATATTTTCGGAGCATAGACACATAGAATACCGGATGAACTGAGGATAACCCTGGAGGCAACGTAAGTCGATAAGCTACCTCCCCTACTCTCTCGAGGATCTCAAATGGCCCGATATACCCAGGGCTCAACTTGCCCTTCTTCCCAAATCTCATAACACCCTTCATGGGCGATACCCGGAGTAATATTCTTTCTCCAACCATGAATGCAATATCACGAACTTTACAGTCAGCATAACTCTTTTGCCTGGACTGAGCTGTACGAAGTCGATCCTGTATAATCTTGACCTTGTCCAAGGCCTCCTGCACTAAATCTGTACCCAATAACCGAGCCTCCCCCAGCTCGAACCACCCAACTGGTGACCTACACCGTCTACCATATAATGCCTTATAGGGAGCCATCTGAATGCTCGACTGGTAGCTGTTATTGTAGGCAAACTCCGCTACGGAAAAAACTGATCCCAAGAACCTCCAAAGTCAATAACACAGGCGCAAAGCATATCTTCCAAGATTTGAATAGTATGCTCGGACTACCCATCCGTCTGAGGATGAAATGCTGTGCTCAACTCAACCCGCATACCCAACTCACACTGAATTGCCCTCCAAAAGTGCGAGGTAAACTGCGTACCTCGATCAGAAATGATAGATACGGGCACACCGTGAAGACGGACGATCTCACGAATATAAATCTCTGTCAACCACTCCGAGGAATAGGTAACTGCCATAGGAATGAAATGCGCTGACTTAGTCAGCCTATCCACAATGACCCAAACTGCATCGAACTTCCTCTGAGTCCGTGGGAGTCCAACAACAAAGTCCATAGTGATATACTCCCATTTCCACTCAGGAATATCTAACCTCTGAAGTAAACCACTAGGTCTCTGATGCTCACACTTTACCTGCTGGCAATTTAGGCACCGAGCTACATAGGCAACTATGTCCTTCTTCATTCATCTCCACCAATAATGCTGCCTCAAGTCATGATACATCTTGGCGGCGCCCGGATGAATAGAATACCGGGAACTGTGGGACTCCTCAAGGATCAACTCACGAAGTCCATCCATATTATGCACACAAATACGACCCTGCATCCTCAATAGTAACCTGCTTGGCACCACCGTGCCGCACTGTGTCTCTAAGGACAAGTAAATGCGGATCATCATCCTGCCGATCTCTGATGCGCTCAAACACGGAAGACCGAGCGACTGTACAAGCTAGAACACGGCTGGGCTCAGAAACATCTAACCTCACGAACTAGTTGGCCAAGGCCTGAACATCCAATGCAAGCGGTCTCTCACCAACTGGAATATATGCAAGGCTACCCATACTGACTGACTTTCTATTCAAAGCATCGGCCACCACATTGGCCTTCCCGGGATGATACAATATGGTGATATCATAGTCTTTCAATAGTTCCAGCCACCTCCTCTGCCTCAAATTGAGTTCCTTCTGCTTGAACAAATACTACAAGCTCCGATGATCAGTGAATACCTCACATGGCACGTCGTAAAGATAGTGCCTCCAAATCTTCAGTGCGTGAACAATGGCTGCTAGCTCTAGATCATGAACATGGTAATTATTCTCGTGAACCTTCAGCTGCCGTGAAGCATATGCAATAACCTTACCACCCTGCATCAATACCGCACCCAGACCAGTGTGAGATGCGTCACAATATACTGTATAAGATCATAAACCTGTGGGTAACACCAATACCGGTGCCGTAGTTAAAGCTGTCTTGAGCTTCTGAAAGCTCACTTCACACTCGTCTGACCACCGAAACGGGGCACCCTTCTGGGTCAATCTGGTCAACGGGGCTGCTATGGATGAAAACCCCTCCACAAATCGACGGTAATAGCCCGCCAAACCCAGGAAACTACGGATCTCTGTAGCTGATGTGGGTCTAGGCCAATTCTGGACTGCCTCAATCTTCTTAGGATCCACCTGAATACCCTCTGCTGATACAACGTGACCCAAGAAAGCAACTGAACTCAACCAAAACTCGCATTTTGAGAACTTAGCATATAACTGGCTGTCTTTCAGAGTCTGAAGAACGATCCGAAGGTGCTGCTCATGCTCCTCTCGACTGTGGGAGTAGATCAAGATATCATCAATAAACACAACCACAAAGGAATCCAGGTAGGGTTTGAACACCCGGTTCATCAAATCCATGAATGCTGCCCATACCGAGTCCGAAAGGCTGTCTTAGGAACATCGGATGCCCTAATCCTCAACTGATGGTAGCCAGATCTCAAATCAATCTTTGAAAACACCTTGGCACCTTGAAGCTGATCAAATAAATCATCAATCCTCGGCAATGGATATTTGTTCTTGATGGTGACTTTGTTCAACTGCTGATAATCTATACACATTCTTATCGATCCATCTTTCTTCTTCACAAACAACACAGGTGCACCCCGGGGCGAGACACTAGGTCTAATGAAGCAATTATCCAACAAATCTTGCAACTGCTCCTTCAATTCTTTCAACTCTGACAGGGCCATGCGATATGGCGGAATGGAAATAGGCTGAGTGCCCGGAGTCAAATCAATGCAGAAATCAATATCCATGTCGGGTGGCATCCCCGGCAGGTCTGCAGGAAACACCTCTGGAAACTCACGAACAACCGGCATCGAATCTATGGAAGGAACCTCCGCACTAGAATCGCGGACATAAGCCAAATAAGCTAGACACCCCTTCTCGACCATATGCCGAGCCTTCACATAAGAGATAACCCTGTTGGCAGAATGGCCAAGATTCCCTCTCCACTCTAATCGAGGCAACCCCTGCAAGGCTAATGTCACCGTCTTGGCGTGACGATCTAATATAGCATGATAAGGTGACAGCCAATCCATACCCAGTATGATATCAATATCAACCATGTCGAGAAGTAGAAGATCTACACGAGTCTCAAGACTCCCAATGGTGACCACATACGAACGATAAACACGATCTACAACAATAGCATCTCCCACTGGTGTGGACATATACACAGGAGCACTCAAAGAATCACGGGGCACAACCAAATAGGAAGCAAAATAGGATGACACATAGGTATAAGTAGATCCCGGATCAAATAGAACTGAAGCATCTCTACTGCAAACTGAAATAGTACCTGTGATAACAACTTCAGATAACTCAGCCTCAGGCATGGCTAGGAAAGCATTACACCGAGGCTGGGCCCCACCACCCTAAACTACGTCCCTGACGGCCTCTAGCTGGCTGGTCTCCACCTCTAACGGCATGACCTCCATCTCTAACTATCTGGCCCCTACCTCTGGCTGCCTAACCCCTGCCTCTGGCTGGCTGAGCAGGTGGTGCAGTAACTGATGCCGGAACCATGGCACGAGAACTCTGATGCTGTGAGCTGCCTATTGTCCGAGGGCAAAATCTAGCAATGTTCCTCGGATCACCATAAGTATAACATAACCTCGGCTGCTGTGACTGTTGACCCTGAAACTGACCCTGTCGACCTGAATAATCACCCTGATAACTTTGGAGTGGAGGTGCACTAATAGGAGCTGGTGGTGCACAGTAGGCTAGCTGGTCGGAATAATGCATCTGAGGGCCACAACCACATGAGGCACCGTGGGATGCCTGGAGCGTTGAATGAAACGGCCTGAGAGGATGGCCTCTACCAAAAGTACTCCTGCCTCTAGATGAGGCACCACTGAACTCACCGAAATGACAAGGCCTCTTGTCAGACCCCTGACCTACCTGAGTAAGAACCATCTCGATTCATCTAACGACATTAGCAGCCGCCTGAAAAGAAATCTCACTCCCAGTCTCCTTAGCCATCTGCAATCTGATAGGCTGAGCAAGTCCATCAATAAACCTCCTCACCCTCTCTCTCTCGGTAGGAAGCGAAAGAATAGCATGACGGGCCAAATCCACAAAATGGGTCTCATACTAAGTAACCGTCATACCGCCCTGCTAGAGACGCTCAAACTGACGGCGACACTCCTCTCTCAATGTGATAGGCATAAACTTCTCTATAAAGAGCTGAGAGAACTGGTCCCAAGTAAGAGCAGGCGATCCAGCTGGTCTGGTCAGCAAGTAATCTCTCCACTATTTCTTGGCGGAACCAGTTATCTGAAATGCAGCAAAATTGACCCCATTGGTCTCCACTATACCCATTTTCCGTAGAACCTCGTGATAACTGTCAAGATACTCCTGGGGATCCTCTGAAGGAGCACCACTGAAGTGAACATAAAAGAGCTTGGTAAACCTGTCCAATCTCCATAAAGCCTCAGAAGACATAGCTGGCCCATCTCCGACCTGTGCCGCAATAACTGACTGAACCAATTCGATTGGCTGAGCTGCTGGAGCCTGATAATTGGGAGCTATCTGCTCCGGAGTGGGAGTGGTAGGAGTCTGGGCTCCTCCTCCAGCCTGAGAGACTACTGGTGCCATGGGAAATGCGCCAGTCTGGGCCACACTTTCCATAAGGCCCACCAAACGGACCAAAGCATCCTGAAGTACTGGGGTAGCAATGAACCCCTCCGGAACCTGAGCTGGTCCGACAGGAACAGTCTCGGCTGGAACCTCCTCGTCAATCTCTATCTGAGGCTCCACTATTGGGGCTGCTGCTCGGGCCCTAAGCTGAGCCCTGCCCCTGCCTCGGCCTCTGGCACAGCCTCGGCCTCGACCTCTGCCCTGTGTAGGAGCTATCACTGGAGGCTTTGGCTGCTGCTCAGCTAAGGAAGCGGTAAGTGTTCTCGCCATCTGCGAGAGAATAAGAGTAGAAGAGTTCAATCAGTGTTGAGAAAGCAAAATCGCATGACAAAGAAGAATAGAAGTGAAACTTGTTCCTAAACTTCATAGCCTCTGGAAGATAAGCACAGACGTCTCCGTACCGATCCTCCAGACTCTACTAAGCTTGCTCGTGAATCATGAGACCTATGTAATCTAGGGCTTTGATACCAACTGTCACGACCCGAAATTTTCCACCGACGGGACCGTGATGGCGCCTAACATTTTACTTGCCAGGCAAGCCAATGTTAGAGAATCATTAAACCAATTCCTTATTTCCATTCAGTAAATAAAAATAATTAACTAAAATGAAATATAATAAGTGCGAAATATTATAAAACTGTATTAATTTCTACCACCCGGATCCGGAGTTACAATTCACGAGCATTCTAGAATTTACTACAAGTAATAGTTTGAAAGAAATACAACTGATTGGATGAAAGAAAACAGTAGGACATAAAAAGATAGACGGAGACTTCAAGGTCTATGAACGCCGACAGATCTACCTTGAGTCTCCGAACAGCGGACCAATAGCAAATCTCGATCAACCTAAGCTGGTATCAAAATCTGCACAGAAAGTGCAGAGTGCAGCATCAGTACAACTGACCCCATGTACTGGTAAGTGTCGAGCCTAACCTCGATGAAGTAGTGACGAGGCTAAGGCAAGGCACCTACAATCAACTTGTACAATTTAACAGTGTATACGCAAATAACAGGAATGAAGAACTAAACAGGAAATGTCGGGAGGGGAGACATACTAAGGGGAATACAGATAAAGAACTACAACAGAATGATCACCGGAGCAGTCAATATACCATGAATCAACAGGAATAATGAATATAGTAAAGAAAAATGCACGGCATCACCCTTCGTGCTTTTACTCTCAATCTCACCATAAAATTAATAGAAACGGCACGACATCACCCTTCGTGCTTTTACTCTCATATCATGGCACGGCATCACCCTTCGTGCATTAACACTCACAATATGGCACATCATGACCCTTCGTGCATTAACACTCTCCCTTACCATAATGCAATGCATGAATAACAACAGGGAGATAGAATAACAAGTACAAACCTTACTTTAACATTTGGTTCCATACTATCAATCTCAACTTGAAATAAAAACTCAATTATCACCAGAAAATTCCGTAAACATGATAAGAACGATAATTTGAACAACACTAGTATAACACGTAGCAATTTGGCATAGGAATGAGACAATATCAGAAAAATAGAGAAACATAGAAAAACAGGTAAATTGGTGGCGCATAGGTACTCGTCACCTCACATATACGCCGCTCACATGAATTTCACTTAGCAAATAATCTAAGGTTCCTAATTCCCTCAAGTCAGTGTTAGACACAACACTTACTTCGCTCCGAATGCAACTTAATTCTCAATCACAACTTTTCCTTTGGAATTTACCTCCAAACCACTCGTATCTATTCAAAAATGACTCAATAATATCAAATATTGCTAAAGGAATCAATTATATTGCATAAATTAAATTTCCCAAAATTTTCTCCAAAAAGTCAAAAAATCGACCCCGGGCCCGTTGGTCAAAACCCGAGGTTCGGACCAAAATCCTTTTATCCATTCACCCCCGAGCTCTAATATGTAATTAGTTTTGGAATCCGACCTCAAATTGAGGTCTAAATCCCCAAATTCCCGAAATCCCTATTTTCTACCCTAACCCCTAATTCTACCATGAAAACTCTAGATTTTAGGTTGAAAATTCAAGAAATGTAATGGGTAATTGAAAGAAAATGGTTTAGAATCACTTACCAACAATTTGGGGAAGGAATGACTCTTGCAAAATCGCCCCTCACCGTTTGGGTTTTGAGAAAAATGAGTTTTTTGGCAAAAATCCCGTTTTGGATTCTGTTAAGTGCTGGGCGACAGTGTTCATCGCGTTCGCGAGAGCACTGTCGCGTTCGCGAAGTGTATGGCCTGCCAAGCCTTCACGTTCATATAGGCTACCCTCCCCTGGTCTTCACGTTCGCGAGACATTGCTCGCGTTCGCGATGAAGAAAAGGCTGACTCCCCCTCCTCAGTGCCTAACGCTACGCGCTTGCGATGGGCTTGTCGCGTTCGCGAAGGGTAACGCCCCCATCGCTTTGCTTTCACAACCAAGACTTTGCGTTCGCGAAGAAGAAATCCTCAGCTTCCCAGTTTACTTTTCGTGTTCGCGAGAGTAGCTTCACGAACGCGAAGAAGGACATGCCAGAACACAAATTCTGCAGAAAAACCAGATTTCCAAAGTCCAAAACATCCCGTGGCCTATCCGAAACTCACCCGAACCCTCAGGGTTCCAAACCAAATATGCACACAAGTCTAAAAATATCATACAGACCTGCTCGTGCGATCAAATCGCCAAAATAACACCTAGAACTCTAAATTTAGCACCAATTAAAATGAAATTCTCAAGAACACTTTAAAATTTCTAATTTCTCAACTGGACGTCCGAATCACGTCAAATCAACTCCATTTCTCAACAAATTTCACAGACATGTCTTAAATATCATAATGAACATGTACCGGGCTTCGGAACCAAAATACGGACCCGATACTAACAATGCCAAATATCAATCAATTCTTAAAAACAAATAATTTCCAAACTTTTAATTTTCATCAAAAAATCATAACTCAAGCTAGGGACCTCTAAATTTGATTCCGGGCATACGCCCAGGTCCCATAATTCAATACGGATCTACCGGGACCTCAAAGCATGGATCCAGGCCTGTTTAATAAAAATATTGATCGAAGTCAACTAAAATCAACTTTTAAGGCAAAAATTCTTATTTTCATTAGTTTTCAACATAAAAGCTTTCTGGAAACCTGCACGGACTGCGCACGCAAATCGAGGAGGGTAAAATGAGATTTTAAAGGCTTAAGAGCACAGATTCGAGTTCTAAAATATAAGATGACCTTTTGGGTCATCATAATAATCAAATGTTGTATATGTAAATGGTACCCTAGTAAAAGTAAAAGGGCTAAGTGTAAACTATGTTATCTAGAAGGATGTATGATATGCATAGAAAAAGAATATAAAATAAAATTAGAAAAGAAAGATAAAGAAATAGGTAATCCAAACTTAGATTCTACATTCAATTTAAGAATAATGACATTAGAAATAAGGATAAATGAATTAGAAAAAAGAATACAAAAATTAGAAAAAGAGAAGAAAATACTAGAAGAAACTAAAGAACAGGATCAAGAAGATCAAGAACTAATGAGTGTAGAAGATCACAGTGTATTAATATGTAATGAAGATAAAAAATTAAGTACGATAAAAATACTTGCACGAATTAAAATAGAAGACTATGAGTTAGAAACAATGACAATAGTAGATTCTGGATGTACGAGATGTATAATAAATAAAAGAATAGTTCCACAAGAATTAGTTAAAACTTTAGACAAACCAGTCGCAGCAATGCAAATGGATGGGACACATAATATATAAAAATATTATATAGATAAATCACAAATTAGTTTTGAAAATACATGTTTAGATTTCTATAAGCCTAGTTATAAGTTAGATAAAATATGGGTAAGAGACTTAAATATAAATGCAGACTTTGTATTAGGATTAAGTTTTATACTACAAAATAATGGTAGTTGTTTAATTAGTAGAGATGGTGTAATATTTTTTAAGAATATTTGTGATGACCCAAAATGTTATCTTTAAATTTAATAATTAATTATGTATTCTAAGACCTCGAAAAGTACTATTTATTATTTCTCGACTTGCGTGTGCAGTCCGTATATATTTCAGAAAAGTTTTCAGGTGAAATGTGGATTAAAAATGGGAATTAGATGTTTAAAACACAACTGAGTTGACTTTGGTCAACATTTTGAGTAAACGGACTCGGATCAGTATTTTGATAGTTTCGGTATGTCCGTATCATGAATTGGGACTTGGGCGTATGCCCGAAATCAAATTCCGAGGTCCCTAGCCCGAGATATGGAATTTTGATAAGAAAAAAATTTAAAGTGTATGTTCAAATAGTGACCGGATTTTGAATTATGTGCAAATGACCCCGGAATAGAATTTTGATGATTCCAACAGCTCCGTATGGTAATTTTGGACTTAGGAGCGTGATCGAAATTTTATTTGGAAGTCTGTAGTGGAATTAGGCTTGAAATGCCAAAAGTTAAATTTTTGGGAAATTTAACCGAGGAGTTGACTTTTTGATATCGGGGTCGAAATCCGATTCTGAAAATTTTCATAGCTCCGTTATGTCATTTATGACTTGTGTATAAATTTTGAGGTCAATCGGACTTGATTTGATAGGTTCCGGTGTTGTTTGTAGAAATTGAAAGTTTCATAGTTCATTAGGCTTGAATCTATGTGTGATTCATGATTTTAGCGTTGTTTGATGTGATTTGAGGTTTCAAATAAGTTCCTATGATATTTTAGGACTTGTTGGTGTTTTGGGTTGAGGTCCCGAGGGCCTCAGGTGAGTTTCAGATGGTTAACTGATCAAAAATTTGACTTAAACATCTGTTGCAAAAGCTGCTGCAAATTTTCTTCTACTGTGAAATCGAGCACCCAGAAATCGAGCCGAGGATTGAAGGCAGGCCAGAGATCCATGATCGAAGGCAAGCTCGAAGGCCAGTGATCGAAGGTCATATCCAAATGACGAACGGTTTGATGCATTGGCAACTAGACTCATAGAGCTTTAATTTGTTAGGTAGATCACCCCCTGTGTCTTTATAGTTTGGTAGCAGCATGCGTTTGAAGTAGGATGTTGTGCAAATTGAGACATCCTTTCTACGTAATGTATCCAACTTGTTTCACACAAATTCTTGCAATTCACAAAACTCCTTATTATGTTCCAACACATCTTAAACACCTATTTTCATTTCAGAATGATGTGGTTCTGTCCCATGGGTCTCCTTTGATACTCGAACACGTTATTCCCAAATACTGTTGGCACACCTTAAAATCTTAAATCATTAGTAAATTTTAACGGGTACTTACACTACCTGAGGCGAAAAATCACATTAAATAACATCAATTCTACGAATCGTAGCCAAATTCAAGCCTATTGAAACTATGAACATCCGACTTCCAAAAGTAATGTCGATTCATACCAAAACAACTCCGATTGACCTCAAATTTTGCACACAATTCATAAATGACATAGCGGACCTATTCCAATTTCCATAATTGGAATCTGACCCCAATATCTATAAAGTCAACTCTCAATCATACTTCTCAACATTCCAAACCTTCAACTTTCTAACTTTTGCCAATTCAAGCTGAAACAACATTCGGACCTCCAAATCACTATCCAGACATGCTACTAAGTTCAAAATCACCATTTGGAGCTATTGGAACAATCAGAACACTATTCAAGAGTCGTCTAAACAAAATTAAAACTACGGTTAACTCCTTCAACTTAAACTTCTAACTTAGGGACTAAGTGTCCCATTTCACTCTGAAACTCACCCGAACATAAACCAAACACCCCCAGAAAGTCACATTACCATAATAAAACATAGAGGAGAAAATAAATAGGGGATTGGAGCAAAAATACTTAAAATGGCAGGCCGGGTAATTACAACGATCACGAGGAGTAAGTCGCAAACACGTAGAGTGTTCTTGATGGCAGACGGAATGTACTGCGAGTTTGTGAAGTGGTGATGCATTTGCAAAGCGTTGGATGATAGTGGTCATTGTGATCACGAGTGGATGGTCGCATTTGCGTAGAAGGGTGAGTTAATCTTAGGTGTCAGACAGTAAGCCTTCGCGACCGCAATGTTGTTTCCGTGTTCGTGTAGTTCAAGAGTGTGTTGGGCTTTGTGTTTCCAATCATGGGCTCGCGTTCGCGTAGAGTCTTTTGGAGGACCGGGAAGTTTGTTCTTCGCGATCACAAGGATATGGTCGCGATCGTGAAGGGTATGCCTGGGCAGACTATTTAACATCTTTATTTCAAGGGTTTGGTCACTATACCACATTTTGAGTTACGGGTCGTGATCGGACGCTATGACGCACATATGGCGGTGACTATGTTAAAAATTGTAATTGAAATTGTGATTTGGTTTATGTCTCACATAAGACGGCCTAGCCAATCGGGTCGTGATCGGACACCATGCCGCACACATGGTGGTGACTGTGTTGGAAATCGTAACCGAAATTTTGAATAGTGGTATACCGGTACCAAAGATTTCCCAACTTAAAATTTTGAAATTTATTTAAAACTTATTTTATCTCTAATTTGATATTTGGTAATTGTTTGAGGCTTTAACTGATATTATGACTATCCTTACTTGCATTACTGCTCGTATCTTTCAAGGGTTAGTTCATCTGGGGTGTCAGGTGGTAAGCCTCCGCGACCGCGATGTTGTTGCCGCGTTCGCGTAGTTTAGGAGTGTTTTGTGCTTTGCGTTCACGACCATGGTCTCATATTCACATAGAATCATTCGGAGGAGGTGGAAGTTTGTTCTTCGTGATCAGATCTGTAAGTTATAAAATCAGGGGGGCTTCGTCCCATTCGCCATTTTTTAACAACTTGGAGCTTGAGCATAGGCGATATTTGATATATCTTCAAGGAAAAACATTGGGGTAAGTGTTCTTAACTCAATCTTGGTTAGATTACCCGAATCCATCACTGTTTTTAACATTTAATTGGTGATTTAAGTTGGAAAATTTTGAAAACCTTCTTGGATAGATTTGTGGATTTGAGGGTCGAATCGTTATTGGAATTTAGTCATTTTGGTATGGTTAGACTCGTGGTTGAATGGGCGTTCATATTTCGTAACTTTCGCCGGATTCTGAGATGTGGTCCCCACGGGCAAATTTTGAGCTAATTTCGGATTTTATTGAAAAAAATATAATGTTTTCTTATGAAATTGATTTCTATAATTTTTGTTGACTGTATCGAATTAATTATGACTAGATATGAGTCGATTGGAGTCAGAAAATCGAGGAAAAAGCATAATACTTGATTAAATTGGAGCAAGTCGAGGTAAGTGACTTTTCTAACCTTGTGTGGGGGAAATTTTCCCTAGAATTGATATTAATGTGATTATTGAAATGTGTTAAAAGTCATGTACACAAGGTGACGAGTGTGTATATGGTCCAAATGTGATAGATTATATTTTTAAATTGTGTAGATTATTGTTGCGCATTTATTAAATTATTTTATCTTGTCATATTCTTCATCATTGATTTGTGATATATATTTTAAATTTGTTTGCCTTTTTCCTGCTAATTGTAATGTCTGGGTATTGAAACGCATGCGGTGAGATAAGGGTGGCTTCATACGCGTGGCTAGTAGGGGTGACTACTAGAAGTCATGCGGTGTGATAAGGGTGGCTAAAACGCGGGATGCTATTTCGGGATAAGATTTTCTTTAAATAAATCGTGAAGGCTCCCGCGGTGATATAAGGAAATGAGATATTGTGAAATTATTTATAATTTGGGACTACGAGGCGGTACCTCGGTAATGCCCTTGTTGATATTGATTTATGGCCATAGTTGCCTTTGATTAATTGTTGTGATTTTCATAAAGTTGAAGGCAATTCTGTTTTGATTCCACGAGATATTATTTGCAATTATTTGGTGTCATTAAATGTGACATATTATTTGATTCATTTTCAATGTCATTTTATTTTACTATATCGATAAACATTTTACCATGCTATTATTATATTCCAGTAGGGTCTCACCTGACCTCGTCACTACTCTACCGAGGTTAGGCTTGGCACTTACTGGGTACCGCTGTTGTGTACTCATACTACGATTCTGCATATCTTTTTGTGTAGATTCAGGTACATTTTACCAGCCTAGATGTCAGAGAGTTACCTGCGCACGGAGACTTCGAGGTATATCTGCCAGCGTCCGCAGACTCCGGAGTCCCCTTCTATCATTTTATGTTGCTTCCTTATATTTTATTTAGACCTTGACATATAGAGACATTGAGAATAAATTCTTAGAAGCTTGTGATTTATTTCTACTGGGTTTTGGGAGTTGAAATTGTTTGAATTGTAGTTTATTTATTTCAGATATTTATTATTATTCCGCATTGATAGGCTTACCTAGTCTTAGAGACTAAGTGCCATCATAACATCCTACGGAGGGAATTTGGGGTCACGTCCAGTGTCACAGCCAGTGTCACGACCCCAAATTCCCTCCGTAGGATGTCGTGATGGCACCTAGTCTCTATGACTAGGTAAGCCTATCAATGCAGAATAATAATAAATATCTGAAATAATTAAACTACAATTCAAACAATTTCAACTCCCAAAACCCGGTAGAAATAAGTCACAAGCTTCTAAGAATTTATCCTCGATGTCTCTATATAACAGAGTCTAAAGAAAATAAGGAAGAAACATAACAAGAATAGAAGGGGACTCTGGAGTCTGCGGGCGTTGGCAGATATACCTCGAAGTCTCCTCGTACAGCTAGTTTACTGATGCGTGGTCTGATAAGATGTACCTGGATCTGCACAAAAAAATGTGCCGAAGAGTAGTATGAGTACACCACAGCGGTACCCAGTAAGTGCCAAGCCTAACCTTGATAGAGTAGTGACGATGTCAGGTCAGGCCCTACTGGAGAATAAATAATTGCATGATAAAATGTTTAAACAATATTATAAGATAAAATGACAATAAAAATGAATCAAGTAGTATGTCACATTTAATTACATCAAATAATGGCAAATAAATACCTCGTGGAAACAAAACAGAATTCTTTTCAACTTTAAGAAAATCACACAATAATTAAAGGCAACTGCGGCCATAAATCAATATCAACAAGGGCACTCCTGGGTACCGCCTCGTAGTCCCAAATCATAATCAAATTCACAATATCTCATTTCCTTATCTCACCGGGGGAGCCTTCACAATTTATTTGAAAGAAAATATTTTTCTCGAAATAGCATCCCGCATTTTAGCCATCCTTATCACACCGCATGACTTCTAGTAGTTCCCCCTACTAGCCACACGTATCAAGCCACCCTTATCTCACCGCATGCGTTTCAATACCCGGACCTTATTCCACCGCATGCGTATCAATATCACAATATATCACAATTTGCACCTCAATTGCTCAAATATTTTAATATCACAATATATCACAATTTGCACCTCAATTGCTCAAATATTTTAACTTGCCAAAATAATTCAACAATATTTTTCCACAATAAAGAGCTCACGGCTCATGCTAAAATAAATCATCAATAATATTTTTCTACAATAAAGAGCTCACGGCTCATGTCAAAATAATTCAACAATAATATTTTTTTCACAATAAAGAGCTCACGGCTCATATCAAAATAATTTAACAATAATATTTTTCCACAATAAATAGCTCACTGCTCCATCACAATGAGTACAAAAATCTTACAAAAATATTCAGGAGTAAATAATTCAGGAAAATAATATTTCAAAATCTTTAATACGTTGCTTTAATATCAAGTTTAAAAATGTCAAATACTTCATATTAATAATATTTAATTTAAAGAAAATCAATCTTCAAATAATGCACAGAATAAAAGAAACTAAGTTCCAACTAAACAAATAAAACAATTAGCAGGAAAAGGTCAAGCAAATTTAAAATATAAACATTAAATCAATAATGAAGAATATAACAAAATGAAATAATTTAATTAATGCGCAACAGTAATCTACACAATTTAAAATATAATCATTCACATTTAGCCCGTGTACACACTCGTCACCTCCTGTACACAACTTTCCACACATTACAATTATCAATCCTAGAAGGAATTTCCCCCACACAAGGTTAGACAGGTCACTTACCTCGACTTGCTCCAATTTAACCAAATATTATGCTTTTTTCTCGATTTTCTGACTGCGATCGACTCATATCTAGTCATAATTAATTCGATACAGTCAACAAAAATTATAGTAATCAATTTTATAAGAAAATATTACATTTTTAATAAAATCCGAAATTAGCTCAAAATTTGTCAGTGGGGCCCACATCTCAGAATCCAGCGAAACTTACCAAATCTTATAACTCATTCAATTACGAGTCCACCTGTACCAATTTTATCAAATTCCGATAACAACTCGACCTCCAAATCTTAAATTTTCGTTTTTGGAAGATTTTGCAAAAATCTTGATTTTTCTTCCATAAATTCACGGATTCATGATGTAAATGAGTATGGAATCATGAAATATAAACAATATAGGATAAGGAACACTTACCCCAATGTTTTCCCGTGAAAATCGCCCAAGAACCGTGCTCCAAAAATCCAAAACGAAATGAAGGAAATGTCCATTTTTGGTCCTTAAGTTTCTGCCCATCCGTCACTAAAAGTCCATTTTCCGTCACTAAAAGTCCACCAGAAACTGCTCTACCAGCCTTCCTTCAATCAATCATAACTTTATGTACAAATGTCCAAATGATGAATGGTTTATCTTTCTGGAAATTAGAATCAAACTACAACTCTCATGTTTTGCAAATTTTCCGATTCCTTATGAATTGCGAGATATAAGCTTCCAAAGTCGGCTCCACGCATCAGAATTTCTGGCGAAACTGCTCTACTAACCTTCATTCAATCCATCATAACTTTCTGTACAAATGTCCAAATAATGAATGATTTAACTTTCTGAATACTAGAATCAAACGACTACAACATTTATGTTTTGACAATTTTCCGATTCCTTATGAATTACGAGATATAAGCTTCCAAAGTTGGCTCCACGCACCAGAAATTTCTGCAAATTTCTGGCGAAATTTCTGCAAATTTCCAGCAACCCTCTTTGTCCGAAATCCATTCCGTTTACCTTCCGAAATCCACCCGAGACCCTCGGGACCTTAACCAATTATTCCAACATGTCCCAAAATACAATACAAACTTAGTCGAGGCTTCAAACCATATCAAACAACATCAAAACGACGAATCACACCTCAAATCAAAATCTATGAACTTTGAACTTTCAAATTCTATATCTTGTGCCGAAACACATCAAATCAATTCGGAATAACTTCAAATTTTGCACACAAGTCATAAATGACATAACAGACCTATTCCAATTTCCAAAATCGGATTCCGACCTCGATATCAAAAAGTCAACCCCCCGGTCAAACTTCCCAAAAATTCAACTTTTGGCATTTCACGCCTAATTCCACTACGGACTTCCAAATAAAATTCCAATCATGCTCCTAAGTCCAAAATCTATCATACACGCACGAAGCATATCCTCTAGTATCTGAATAGTGCGTTCGGACTGCCCGTCCGTATGAGGGTGAAATGTTGTACTCAACTCTACCCGAGTACCCAACTCACGTTATAAAGCCCTCCAGAACCGTGATGTAAATTGCGTACCCCGGTCAGAGATGATAGATACCGGTATGCAGTGAAATTTGACAATCTCGTGAATATAGATTCGAGCCAACTGCTCGGAAGAGTAGGTAGTCATCATAGGATTGCAATGAGCTGACTTGGTCAATCTATCCACAATCACCCAAGCTGCATTGAACTTCCTCTGAGTCCGTGAGAGCCCAACAACGAAATGCATAGTGATCCTCTCCCATTTCCATTCTGGAATCAATAACTTCTGAAGCAATCCACTCGGTCGTTGATGCTCATATTTCACTTGTTGACAATTTAGACACCGAGCTACATACTCCACTATGTCTTTCTTCCTCTTCCTCCACCAATAATGTTGCCTCAAGTCCTGCTACATCTTCGCAGCACCCGGATATATGGAGTACCGCGAACTGTGAGCCTCATGGAGAATCAATTCACGAAAACCATCTACATTACGCACACATAGCCTGCCCTGCATCTGTAATACATCATCATCTCCAATTGCGACTTCTTTGGCATCACCGTGCTGAACTGTATCCTTAAGGACAAGAAAATGGGGGTCATCATACTGACGCTCCCTAATACAATCATAAAGAGAAGACTGAGAAACCACACAAGCCAAAACTCGACTCGGCTCGGAAACATCCAATCTGACAAACTGGTTGGCCAAGGCCTGAATATCCAAGGCCAAAGGCCTCTCTGCTACAGGTAAATATACTAAGCTGCCCAAACTCTCTGCCTTATGACTCAAGGCATCGGCCACTACATTGGCTTTCCCAAGATGATAGAGAATGGTGATATCATAATCCTTAAGCAACTCCAATCATCTCCGCTGCCGCAAATTAAGATCCTTTTGTTTAAACAGATGTTGTAGACTTCGGTGATCGATGTAGACCTTACAATGGACACCGTACAAATAATGCTGCCAAATTCTTCAAGGCACGAACAATAGCTGCTAACTCAAGGTCGTGGATCGAAATTTAGTTTTTTTTAATTTTTTTTTCTCATGTACCTTTAACTGTCTGGACGCGTAGGCAATCACCCTACCGTTTTGCATCAACATCGCGCCGAGACCAATACGCGACGCATCACAATACACAGTATAAGACCTTAAACATGTAAGTAATATTAACGCTTGTGTCGGAGTCAAAGTGATCTTGAGCTTCTAAAAGCATAACTCACACTCGTCTGACCCTGTAAATGGGGCACCCTCTTGGATTAATTTGGTCTTAATAGTTGTTCATAATCAATTACAGAATCGTCATTTAACCTCATGTTAACAAAAATCTCGTTGCAAACCTTCATAATACTGATAACTAGATGCGAGGCATGAAGACTTCATAATTATTTACCCGAATTAACGAGTCACATTTAACGCCACCTAGGCGGGTGCCTACCTCGTAGGTTAAAAATTAATAATTACAACACGAATTTGACAACTATGCACAGAGAATTTCATATAAGAATTTTCAAATAAGCCTAACAGGCATGACTCCCTATTAGCACTATAGTACAAATTTAATTTCACAAGGGAGAACTTAAACACAAGAATTTTCCTCACAAGGATCTCGTCCTTATATAACTTCCACCGCAGCTCGTAGCCCGGTTTAAACATATCAATTTATATAAAAATGTGAGGATCTCGTCCTCAGTTCTGAATCACAAGTAATATGCACATCGTGCCAATTGAAAATTTCCATTTTCTCCTTTGAAATAATTTTGGTTACACCAAATCACAACACATAATGAACCCTACACCGGTAGGGCATATAATTCATAATTTGCAATTTATTATTCGGAATTTACATCAAAATTTACAGAAATGAGTAACAGAAAGCCACATTTAGCCTCGCAGCTCTTATTATTGACCAACACGAAATGATAGGCGTAGTTATCTCCATAAAATCTCCCAACAGGGGTAAACACATAAGTAGATTATAGAATTATGAAGCTCACTCATAAGTGTAGCACAATAGGAAGACTCGTTCCGATATTGAGAACCGAATCAACTTAAGGAAATTATTCCTTTATATTAAATCGAGGTCGTACCTGTAACGACACCATCTGATGTAGCGACCTTCGCCATACCGTAAAACAAATATATCAACGGCTGGGTCTCTACCTCTAGGACGCCTTTTACCCGTCTGTCCTCCACCCCTAACTGGTCGTGTGGGTGGTGTAGTAACTGCAATGGGGCACGTAGCCTGAGTTCTTTGATGAAATAAGTCTCTCCTAAGTTTTTGACAATTTTTCTCATGATGTGCCTAGTATCACCGTATTCATAACAACCCTTTTGCGTGTTAGGCTGCTCATATTGAGTCTGTGCCAGATAACTGGAATAACCATTGTAGGAACTCATGTCGGTGGTGCATTAAAAGAACTTACTGGAGCACCCCGAGTAATCCGATGTGCGGACTGGGCTGGCCGACTGCCAAAGCCCCCTCCATAATGATTTATACTTGCAGAGTAGAATCCACTGAATCCCCCAGAACCTTGAGACGTCTTGGTCTCCTTAGTTTACTTTTTTTTTTCCTTACCCCGAACACATTCTAATATCTTGGCAATTTGTACAACTAGCAGAAATGGAGTTTCAGCTTGTAGCTCCTGAGTCGTACAAAATTTTACGATCATAATTGAGTCCTTTAATGAGTCTATGGACTCGCCCTCTGGCTGTAGGAAGCAAAGTAGGAGTATGACGGGCTAACTTATTGAACTTGATGGCATATTCTGACATCGTCAATGGTGACATGACGCAACTGTTCAAACCCTATGCGCCACGCATTTACGGAGAGTCCAGAAAACAAACTCTTTCAAAAGCGTTTTTGAGAACTGAGCCAAGTGGGCGGTGTTGCATTGGATGGTTTGCTCTCTTCATAGGCTTGCCATGAACACCGGTGGAGAATTATCTCTCCCAAGGCGAATTTCTTCTTTTGTTATACTGACTCTACACTGTTGAGCTGACCAATTTCTTAACATACTCTTCGACTCTTCTTTGGGGTAACCCTTACCCCTATTTATACACAACGATCACAAAAGTAGAGCTCTATGCAGACAAATCTTGTCACGAACCACATAGTCCAGACTCTCGTCAACAAGTGTACTTACTCCGAAGCACCCCAAAATCCGCAACAGTAACGTCCATGCTGAGTAGACCTTCTACAAATTTAGAGTTGTTTCTATAACTCCTTTGGTATTTAAGAATAGGATTATTAAGGAGGCGGACATACCGCAAGTCCCAACCTTATCCTCTACAAAATCTCAGGTCTTAAACATGTGTAAATTTTAGGGAACCTTTCAGTACCACATATATACATTTCAGGCCAAAACTGATATAATACATGACCCCGCAATCCACCCATTGGTAGTGGACTCCCCCTACTCGGCGCGAAGTCATAGGTCATAACGTCTGATGATCCACAATAATAACCTTCACAGCTTGTATAAATCAACCAGACGCCAACGTCCATTGCACCCCCACATGATTCACTAGGTGATCTCTCAACACGCCCGCATCTTCAGTCAGAACCACACGTTAAGGCAATGTTTGAGCATCTCTGGCTCCCTCATAGTCCATCTACGGCATCATGAACCGTCGATGCACAACTGATACCGAGTGCGCAATGTCATACATGAGTGGATACAAAGGAATATAAGATATATATTTCAAGCTAAATCAATGCAGCACGATAAGGAGTCAAAGAGGTGAATATTTCCTAACAGTTCCATAGCCTCTCGAAGATAAGTACAGACGTCTCCGTACCGATCTGCAAGACTCTACTAAACCTGCTTGTGACTCATGACACCTATGAACCTAGTGCTCTGATACCAACTTGTCATGACCACAAATTCTCTCCGTAGGATGTCGTGATGACACCTAGTCTCTAAGACTAGGTAAGCCTATCAATGCGGAATAATAATAAATATCTGAAGTAAATAAACTATAATTCAAACAATTTCAACTCCCAAAACCCGGTAGAAATAAGTCACAAGCTTCTAATAATTTATTCTCAATGTCTCTATATGTCAAGGTCTAAATAAAATATAAGGAAGCAACATAAAATGATAGAAGGGGACTCCGGAGTCTACGGACGCTGGCAGATATACCTCGAAGTCTCCGTGCGCAGGTAACTCACTGACGTCTAGGCTGGTAAAAATGTACCTGGATCTGCACAAAAAGATGTGCAGAAGCGTAGTATGAGTACACCACAGCGGTACCCAGTAAGTGCCAAGCCTAACCTCGGTAGAGTAGTGACGAGATCAGGTGAGGCCCTACTGGAATATAATAATGACATGGTAAAATGTTTATCAATGTAGTAAAATAAAATGGCATTGGAAATGAATCAAATAGTATGTCACATTTAATGACACCAAATAATTGCAAATAATATCTCGTGGAATCAAAACAGAATTTCCTTCAACTTTATGAAAATCACAATAATTAATCGAAAGCAACTATGGCCACAAATCAATATCAACAAGGGCACTATCGAGGTACCGCCTTGTAGTCCCATGTTATAAATAATTTCACAATATCTCATTTTCTTATATCACCGCGGGAGCCTTCACAATTTATTTAAAGAAAATATTTTTTCCCAAAATAGCATCCCGCGTTTTTGCCACCCTTATCATACCGCATGACTTCTAGTAGTCACCCCTACTAGCCACGCGTATCAAGCCACCCTTATCTCACCGCATGCATTTCAACACATAGACCTTATACCACCGCATGCGTATCAATTTTACAATATATTACAATTTGCACCTCAAGTGCCCAATATTTCAATTTTTCCACAAAACAATCAACAACAATAGTTTTCAATAATAAAGAGCTCACGGCTCATGTCAGAATAATCCAAAAACACAATCTTACGAAAATATTCAAGAATAAATAATTCAGAAAAATAATATTTTAAAATTTTAATACGTTACTTCAATATCAAATTTAAAAATGTCAAATACTTCATATTAATAATATTTAATTTAAAGAAAATCAACCTTCAAATAATGCATAGTATAAAAGAAACCAAGTTTCAATTAAACAGGTAAAACAATTAGCAGGAAAAAGGCAAACAAATTTAAAATATATAAATATTAAATCAATAATGAAGAATATAACAAAATAAAATAATTTAATTAATGCGCAACAATGATCTACACAATTTAAAATATAATCTTTCACATTTAGCCCGTGTACACACTCGTCACCTCGTGTACACGACTTTTCACACATTACAATTATCAATCCTAGGGGAATTTCCCCCACACAAGGTTAGACAAGTCACTTACCTCGACTTGCTCCAATTTAATCAAGTATTATGCTTTTTTCTCGATTTTCTGACTCCGATCGACTCGTATCTAGTCATAATTAATTCGATACAGTCAACAAAAATTATAGTAATCAATTTCATAAGAAAATATTATATTTTCAATAAAATCCGAAATTAGCTCAAAATTTGCCCGTGAGGCCCACATCTCGGAATCCGGCGAAACTTACAAAATCCGATAACCCATTCAATTATGAGTCCACCCATACCAATTTTACCAAATTCCGATAACAACTCGACCTCCAAATCTTAAATTTTTGTTTTTGGAAGATTTTGCAAAAATCTTGATTTTTCTTCCATAAATTCACGGATTCATGATGTAAATGAGTATGGAATCATGAAATATAATCAATATAGGATTAGGAACACTTACCCCAATATTTTCCCGTGAAAATCGCCCAAAAATCGCCCAAGTGCTCCAAAAATCAAAAACGAAATGAATGAAATGACCATTTTTGGTCCTTAAGTTTCTGCCAATCCGTCACTAAAAGTCCACCAGAAACTGCTCTACTAGCCATCCTTCAATCAATCATAACTTTATGTACAAATGTCCAAATGATAAATGGTGTAACTTTCTGGAAACCAGAATCAAACGACTACAACTTTCATGTATTGAAAAGTTTCTGATTCCTTATAAATTTCGAGATATAAGCTTCCAAAATCGGCTCTACACATCAGAAATTTCTGGCGAACTTTCTGGCAAAACTGCTCTACCAGCCTTCATTCAATCCATCATAACCTTTTGTACAAATGTCCAAATAATGAATGGTTTAATTTTATGGACACTAGAATCAAAGGGCTACAACTTTTATGTTTTGAAAATTTTCTGATTCCTTATAGATTGCGCGATATAAGCTTCCAAATTTGGCTCCACGGGCGAAATGTCTGCAACACAAATTTCCAGCAGCCTTCTTTGTCCGAAATCCATTCCGTTTACCTTACGAAATCCACCTGAGACCCTCGGGACCTTAACCAATTATATCAACATGTCCCAAAATACAATACTAACTTAGTCGAGGCTTCAAACCACATCAAATAACATCAAAACGACGAATCGCACCTCAAATCAAAATCTATGAACTTGGAACTTTCAAATTCTATATCTTGTGTCGAAACACATCAAATCAATTCGGAATGACTTCAAATTTTGCACACAAGTCATAAATGACATAACAGACCTATTCCAATATCCAGAATCGGATTCCGACCTCGATATCAAAAAGTCAACCCCCCGGTCAAACTTCCCAAAAATTTATTTTTTGGCATTTCAAGCCTAATTCCACTACGGACTTCCAAATAAAATTCCGATCATGCTCCTAAGTCCAAAATTACCATACGGAGCTGTTGAAATCATCAAAATTCTATTCCGGGGTCGTTTGCACATAATTTGACATCCGGTCACTATTTGAACTTAAACTTTTAATTTTTCATCAAAATTCCATATCTCGGGCTAAGGACCTCGGAATTTGATTTCGGGCATACGCCTAAGTCCCAAATCACGATATGGACCTACCAAAACTATCAAAACACTAATCCGAGCCCGTTTGCTCAAAATGTTGACCAAAGTCAACTCAGTTGAATTTTAAAGCTCTAATTCACATTTTAATTCATTTTTCACCTGAAAACTTTCCAGAAAATTTTATGGACTGTGCACGCAAGTCGAGGAATGATAAATAGTGCTTTTCGAGGTCTTAGAATACAAAATTAATTATTAAATTTAAAGATGACATTTTGGGTCATCACAGCCAGCTAGAGGTGGAGGTCGGACAAGTAGAGGTCGCCCTAGAGGGGCAGGCCAGGCCAGATATTATGCCCTTCCTGTTAGGACAGATACCGTTGCATCCGATTCTGTTATCACAGATATTATTCCGATCTGTCATAGAGATGCATCAGTTTTATTTGATCCAGGCTCCACTTATTCTTATGTGTCATCTTATTTTGCCCCGTATTTGGGCGTATCACGTGATTACTTGAGTTCTTCTATTTATGTATCTACACCCGTGGGTGAATCCATTATTGTGGACCATGTGTATCAGTCGTGTTTAATTGTTATCAATGGTTTTGAGACCAGAGCTGATTTATTATTGCTCAGTATGGTGGATTTCGATATTATTTTGGGCATGGACTGGTTGTCGCCCTATCATGCTATTTTTGATTGTTACGCCAAGACGGTGACATTGGCTATGTCGGGTCTACCGCAGCTAGAGTGGAGAGGTACCTCGGATCATGTTCCTAGCAGGGTTGTTTCATTTCTTAAAGCTCAACGAATGGTTGAGAAGGGGTGTGATGCGTATCTGGCCTATGTGAGAGATGTTAGTATTGATACTCCTACTGTAGAGTCAGTTCCTGTAGTAAGGGATTTTCCTGATGTATTTCCAGCAGATCTTCCGGGTATGCCACCCGACAGGGATATTGATTTTGGTATTGATCTATTACCGAGTACTCAGCCCATTTCTATTCCACCATACCGTATGGCCCCAACAGAGTTGAAAGAATTAAAAGAATAGTTACAGGAATTGCTTGATAAGGGTTTCATTCGACCTAGTGTATCGCCGTGGGGTGCTCCTGTCTTATTTGTAAAGAAGAAGGATGGTTCTATGCGGATGTGTATTGATTATCGCCAGTTGAACAAGGTTACAGTGAAGAACAGGTATCCATTGAGACGTATTGAGGACTTATTTGATCAGCTTCAGGGTGCCAGGGTATTCTCTAAAATTGACTTGCATTCAGGCTATCATCAATTGAAGATTTGGGAGCCAGATATTCCGAAGACTGCTTTCAGGACTTGGTACGGTCATTACGAGTTCCTTGTGATGTCTTTTGGGCTGACCAACGCCCCAGCAGCATTTATGCACATAATGAATAGTGTATTTCAACCCTATCTTGATTCCTTCTTCATTGTGTTTATTGACGAGATTCTGGTGTATTCCCGAAGTCGGGAAGATCATGAACAACACCTGAGGACTGTGCTTCAGATTTTGAGAGAAAGAAAGTTATATGCAAAATTTTCAAAATGTGAATTCTGGCTTGATTCAGTGGGATTTTTGGGTCATGTAGTTTTGTGTGAGGGGATCAAGGTAGATCCAAAGAAGATTGAAGCAGTGCAGAGTTGGTCCAGACCGTCCTCAGTTATGGAAATCCGGAGTTTCCTTTGTTTGGCTGGTATTATCACCGATTTGTAAAGGGTTTCTCTTCTATTGCTGCATCTATGACCAAATTGACCCAGAAGGGTGCTCCATTCAGGTGGACCGAGGAATGTGAGGAGAGCTTCCAAAAGCTCAAGACAACTTTGACTACAGCCCGAGTATTGGTATTACCTATAGGTACAGGATCTTATACTGTGTATTGTGACGCATCGCGTATTGGTCTCGGTGCAGTGTTGATGCAAGACGGTAGGGTGATTGCCTACGCGTCCAGACAGTTAAAGGTATATGAGAAGAATTATCCTGTACATGACCTGGAGTTAGCAGCTATTGTTCATGCCTTAAAAAATTTGGCGGCATTATTTGTACGGTGTCCATTGTGAGATCTACACCGATCACCGGAGTCTACAACATCTGTTTAAATAGAAGGATCTTAACTTGCGGCAGCGGATGTGGTTGGAGTTGCTTAAGGATTATGATATCACCATTCTCTATCATCCTGGGAAGGCCAATGTGGTGGCCTATGCCTTGAGTCGTAAGGCGGAGAGTTTGGGCAGCTTAGCATATTTACTGGTAGCAGAGAGGCCTTTGGCCTTGGATGTTCAGGCCTTGGCCAACCAGTTTGTTAGATTGGATGTTTCAGAGCCGAGTCGAGTTTTAGCTTGCGTGGTTTCTCAGTCTTCTCTTTATGATCGTATCAGGGAACGCCAATATGATAACCCCCATCTGCTTGTCCTTAAGGATACAGTTCAGCACGGTGATGCCAAGGAAGTCACTATTGGAGATGACGATGTAATACGGATGTGGGGCAGGCTATGTGTGCCTAATGTGGATGGCTTGCGTGAGTTAATTCTCCAGGAGGCTCACAGTTTGCGGTACTCCATTCATTCTGGTGCTGCAAAGATGTATCAGGACTTGAGACAACACTATTTGTGGAAGCGGATGAAGAAAGACATAGTGGGGTATGTATCTCGGTGTCTAAATTGTCAACAGGTGAAATATGAGCATCAACGACCGGGTGGATTACTTCAGAAGTTAGAGATTCCAGAATGGAAATGGGAGCGGATCACTATGGATTTCGTTGTTGGGCTCCCACGGACTCAGCGGAAGTTTGATGCAGTTTGGGTGATTGTGGATAGGCTGACCAAATTAGCTCATTTCATTCCAGTGATTACTACTTACTCTTCAGAGCAGCTGGCTCAGGTATATATTCGCGAGATTGTCAGACTTTACAGGGTACCAGTATCTATCATATCTGACCGGGGTACATAGTTTACC
Source organism: Nicotiana tabacum (assembly GCF_000715075.1). Lineage (NCBI taxonomy): Eukaryota > Viridiplantae > Streptophyta > Magnoliopsida > Solanales > Solanaceae > Nicotiana > Nicotiana tabacum. The sequence continues at coordinate 95,008,396 of NC_134103.1, forward strand.
TTATGGTTTTGGAGGGCAGTACAGTGTGAGTTGGGTACTCGAGTAGAGTTGAGTACAACATTTCACCCTCAGACAGACGGGCAGTACGAACGCACTATTTAGATACTGGAGGATATGCTTCGGGCATGTGTGATAGATTTTAGGGGTGCTTGGGATCAGTTCTTACGACTTGCGGAGTTTGCTTACAATAATAGTTACCAGTCAAGCATTTAGATGGCTCTGTATGAGTCCTTGTGTGGTAGGCGGTGCCAGTCTCCAGTGGGTTGGTTCGAACCAGACGAGGCTAGACTTTTGGGTACAGACTTGGTTCAGGATGCCCTGGAAAAGGTTAAGATGATTCAGGATCGACTTCGTACACCCCAATCTAGACAGAAGAGTTATGCGGATCAGAAGGTTCACGATGTTGCATTCATGATTGGTGAGCGGGTATTGCTCCGAGTTTCGCCTATGAAGGGTGTGCTGAAGTTCGGGAAGAAGGGCAAGTTGAGCCCTAGGTATATTGGGCCTTTTGAGATTCTTGAGAGAGTTGGAGAGGTGGCTTACAGACTTGCACTACCACCTAGTCTTTCTGTGGTTCATCTAGTATTCCATGTTTCTATGCTTCAGAAATATCACGGCGATCCGTCTTATGTGTTAGACTTCAGTTCGGTTTAGTTGGACAACGATCTATATTATGTTGAGGAACCAATGGCTATTTTGGATAGACAGGTTCGAAAGCTGAGGTCAAAGAATATTGCTTCCGTGAAGGTTCAGTGGAGGGGTCATCCAGTCGAGGAGGCGACTTGGCAGACCGAGCTTGATATACGCAGCCGTTATCCACACTTATTCACCAGCTCAGGTACTTTTTCTAACTCCGTTCGAGGACGAACATTAATTTTAGAGGTGAAGAATGTGATGACCCAAAATGTTATCTTTAAATTTAATAATTAATTATGTGTTCTAAGACCTCGAAAAGTACTATTTATCATTCCTCGACTTGCGTGCACAGTCTGTAAAATTTTTCGAAAAGTTTTCAGGTAAAAATGGATTAAAAATGGGAATTAGATGTTTAAAACACAACTGAGTTGACTTTGGTCAATATTTTGAGTAAACGGACTCGGATAAGTGTTTTGACAGTTCCGGTAGGTCCGTATCGTGAATTGGGACTTGGGCGTATGCTCGGAATCAAATTCTGAGGTCCCTAGCCCGAGATATGGAATTTTGATAAGAAAATAATTTAAAGTGTAAGTTCAAATAGTGACCGAATGTTGAATTATGTGCAAATGACCCCGAAATAGAATTTTGATGATTCCAACAGCTCCGTATGATGATTTTGGACTTAAGAGCATGGTCGGAATTTTATTTGGAAGTTTGTAGTGGAATTAGGCTTGAAATGTCGAAAGTTGAATTTTTGGGATGTTTGACCGAGGGGTTGACTTTTTGATATCGGGGTCGAAATATGATTCTGAAAATTTTCATAGCTCCGTTATGTCATTTATGACTTGCGTATAAAATTTAGGTCAATCGGACTTGATTTGATAGGTTCCGGTGTTGTTTGTAGAAATTGAAAGTTTCAAAGTTCATTAGGCTTGAATCTATGTGTGATTCGTGATTTTAACATTGTTTGATGTGATTTGAGGTTTCAAATAAGTTCGTATGATATTTTAGGACTTGTTGGTGTTTTGGGTTGAGGTCCCGAGGGCCTCGGGTGAGTTTCAGATGGTTAATGGATCAAAAATGGGACTTAAATAGCTGCTGCAAAAGCTGCCTCAAATTTTCTTCTGCTGTGAAATCGAGCCCCCAGAAATCGAGCCGAGGATCGAAGGCAGGCTCGAGATCCATGATCGAAGGCAAGCTCGAAGGCCAGTGATCGAAGGCCCATGATCGAGGGCTATGACCAAGGCCAGTGATCGAAGGCCATAAAGATCGAAGTCATGATCGATAGCCAGGATTGATGGCTGTGATCGATCCCCAGGGTCGAGGACCATGATCGGACCCCATGATCGGACTCCCCTTAATCGGACTCCCCATGATCGAGGTCCAGGATTGGACCCAATGATCGTGGTCACCCTGGACAGATCTATAAGTTATAAAATCAGGGGGGCTTCGTCCCATTCGCCATTTTTTAACAACTTGGAGCTTGAGCAGAGGCGATATTTGATATATCTTCAAGGAAAAACATTGGGGTAAGTGTTCTTAACTCAATCTTGGTTAGATTACCCGAATCCATCACTGTTTTTAACATTTAATTGGTGATTTAAGTTGGAAAAATTTGAAAACCTTCTTGGATAGATTTGTGGATTTGAGGGTCGAATCGTTATTGAAATTTAGTCATTTTGGTATGGTTAGACTCGTGGTTGAATGGGCGTTCATATTTCATAACTTTTGCCGGATTTCGAGATGTGGTTCCCACGGGCAAATTTTGAGCTAATTTCGGATTTTATTAAAAAAAATGTAATGTTTTCGTATGAAATTGATTTCTATAATTTTTGTTGACTGTATCGAATTAATTATGACTAGATACGAGTCGATCGGAGTCGAAAAATCGAGGAAAAAGCATAATACTTGATTAAATTGGAGCAAGTCGAGGTAAGTGACTTGTCTAACCTTGTGTGGGGGAAATTTCCCCTAGAATTGATATTAATGTGATTATTGAAATGTGTTAAAAGTCGTGTACACAAGGTGACGAGTGTGTACACGGTCCAAATGTGAAAGATTATATTTTTAAATTGTGTAGATCATTGTTGCGCATTTATTAAATTATTTTATCTTGTCATATTCTTCATCATTGATCTGTGATATATTTTTTAAATTTGTTTTCCTTTTTCTGCTAATTATTTTACCTGTTTAATTGAAACTTGGTTTCTTTTATACTGTGCATTATTTGAAGGTTGATTTTCTTTAAATTAAATATTATTAATATGAAGTATTTGACATTTTTAAATTTGATATTGAAGCAACGTATTAAAAATTTGAAATATTATTTTCCTGAATTATTTATTCTTGAATATTTTCGTAAGAGTTTTTAATGGATTATTCTGGCATGAGCCGTGAGCTCTTTATTATTGAAAAATATTGTTGTTGATTTTTTGTGGAAAATTGAAATATTGGGCACTTGAGGTGCAAATTGTGATATATTGTGATATTGATACGCATGCGGTGGTATAAGGTCTGGTAATGAAATGCATGTGGTGAGATAAGGGTGGCTTGATACGCGTGGCTAGTAGGGGTGACTACTAGAAGTCATGCAGTGTGATAAGGGTGGCTAAAACGCGAGATGCTATTTCGGAAAAAGTTTTTCTTTAAATAAATCGTGAAGGCTCCCGCAGTGATATAAGGAAATGAGATATTGTGAAATTATTTAAAATTTGGGACTACGAGGCGGTACTTCGGCAGTGCCCTTGTTGATATTGATTTATGGCCATAGTTGCCTTCGATTAATTGTTGTGATTTTCATAAAGTTAAAGAAAATTCTGTTTTGATTCCACGAGATATTATTTGCAATTATTTGGTGTCATTAAATGTGACATACTATTTGATTTATTTCCAATGTTATTTTATTTTAATATATCGATAAATATTTTACCATGCTATTATTATATTCCAGTAGGGCCTCACCTGACCTCGTCACTACTCTACCGATGTTAGGCTTGGCACTTACTGGGTACCGCTGTGGTATACTCATACTACGCTTCTGCACATCTTTTTTGTGCAGATCCAGGTACATTTTACCAGCCTAGACGTCAGTGAGTTACCTGCGCACGGAGACTTCGAGGTATATCTGCCAGCGCCCGCCGACTCCGGAGTCCGCTTCTATCATTTTATGTTGCTTCCTTATATTTTATTTAGACCTTGACATATAGAGACATTGAGAATAAATTCTTAGAAGCTTGTGATTTATTTCTACCGGATTTTGGGAGTTGAAATTGTTTGAATTGTAGTTTATTTATTTCAGATATTTATTATTATTCCGCATTGATAGGCTTACCTAGTCTTAGAGACTATGTGCCATCACGACATCCTACATAGAGAATTTGGGATCGTGATAATATTACCCATACCCCAGTACAAATAATAAATATAGGAACTAAAATAAGAACAAGACTAAAAACAGATCAGAAAAATCTACAAGAAAAGCAAAAAGAATGTTGCAAAGAATGTAGAGACAAAAATACAAGTTGTAAGATAGAAGAAGAATCCAAAGACCTAATATTAGAAGATAATCAAGATATATTAGAAAATGATTATACTTTAATAGATATTGAAACAGATTTATATAATTTTAGATCAAGAATAGAAAAAATAGGAATAATAAAAAATCAAAAACATTTAGATAACATAATAAAAATATAAGACGAAATAGAAATAATAGGAGAAAAACCCTTAAAATATTGGAAAACTAATAAAGTTATGTGTAAATTAGATATAATAAACCCAAAATATATAATTAAAACAACCTCAATAGAAGCCACAAATCAAGATCTAGAAGACTTTAAAATCCAAATAAAAGAACTTATGAATTTAGGTGTAATTAGACGATCTACATCTAAACATAGGTCAGCCGCTTTTATGGTAAGAAATCATAGCGAAATAGTAAGAGGAAAAGCAAGAATGATAATAAATTATAAAAGACTTAATGATAATACCAAAACAGATGGATATAAATTACCCGATAAAACAGAACTAATAAATAGAATACAAGAAAAAAAGATATTTAGTAAATTTGATTGTAAATCAGGATATTGGCAAGTAAAAATGCATGAAGAGAGTATAGAATGGACAACATTCACTTGCCCTGAAGGGCATTTTGAATGGCTAGTAATGCCATTTGGACTAAAGACATCACCACCTATTTTTCAAAGAAAAATAGATAGTATATTTGGAGAATATAAAAGATTTGTTTTAGTATACGTAGACGATATATTAGTATTTAGCAAAGATATTAAAGAACATTTAGGACATTTACAAACAGTCTTTAGATTATTTGTCGATAATGGAATAATAATTAGTAAAAAGAAGATGGAACTATGTAAGAATTATATAAATTTTTTAGGAGTAGTATTAGGAGATGAAAAAATTAAATTACAACCCCACATAGCTAAAAAAGCTTTAGAAATGCCAGATAAATTAGATAATATTAAAGAATTACAGAAGTTTTTAGGAATAGCAAATTATGCAAGAAGTTTCATAAATGATTTAGGAAAAATAGCAGGACCTTTATATGCTAAGACAAGCTCTACAGGACAAAAACATTTTGATTCAGAAGATATAAAATTAGTACAAAAAATTAAAGAAAAAATAAAAAATATTCCTGACCTAAACACGCCGTTAGAAACAGACTACTTAATTATAGAAACAGATGGAAGTTTTGAAGGATGGGGAGCAGTATTAAAGGCAAAAACCAATAAATATAAAGATAAAAATGAAGAAAAAATATGTGCCTATCAAAGTGGTAAATATAAAGAAAAAGGAAATATGAGTAGTATAGATACAGAAATATTAGCTATAATCTATGGATTAAATAGTTTTAGATTATATATATTAAATAAATCAGAAGTATTAATTAGAACTGACTGCGAAGCTATAGTTAGATTTCACCAAAAAATAAATGAGAAAAATAGTAGCAGACGAAGATAGTTAAATTTTATTGATACTATATCAATATATAACCTAGTATTTGAACATATTAAAGGAAAAGATAATAATTTAGCAGACCAATTAAGTAGATTAAAGATTACTGTTAATTAATAAGTATATTGTATTTACAGCATGAGACCAACAACCCCCAAGACTGGAGACAAGGGAAAAGGCATCAACGCCTCACCCACAGACACGTATTCTCAGACAATGTTAGGTAATCTTTTATTTAAACCACGGGCATCAGTAGAACAGGCTAGTATAGATAGAATATATTTTGGAAAACATAATCTAATATTTTTTCCACCTTCAACTATGTCCTTTAGAATATTACCAGAATGTGTCATAGACAGACCACAAAGGTATTTAATAGATAATTTATGGATAGCTTATAATAAAAAGGACACTAAATGCTTTATAGCAGCCCTTATTGTTTTAGGACAATTTTTCACAGACAAAAACCAAGAAATTTTTTTAAAATATTATGTAGTTATACATGGCAAGAAAAATGGTATTTTTCAAACATGGTTGGAAGTATTAGATTCTATTAAAGATTTTGAAAAACCCTTATTCAAAGGTTTCAACGACTTTACTGAAGCATTAGACTATGCAAGAGGAATATTAAGACCAAATTATTATATCTCCCCAGCTCTTAGACAAAATTCGGAAAAATTACCCCAATATAATATCCAAAAAGACACAGACAAAATAATATTTTGTGACCATTGTTCTTCAATGACGGAAGCTTTCAAAAGACTCAACCAAAAGAATGAATCCCTAGAACAAGAAAAATCAAAAATGATGGAGCAGATAAAAGTATTAGAACAGAGACTTCAAGCAATAAAGTTTGAGCTAGTACAATCTCAGACCCAAGAAGTCCCTCATTTGAGTTTTCCATCTCAAAATAAAATGGATGAGAAGGGTGTGCATTCCCTACTGAATGCAATAAAATTCACTGTATCGGATGAAGATACAGCTAATCCGGTTCAAACGGTAGCTGGTAAAGACTTATCAAATCCGTTGACGACTGTCACTTTGCTAAAAAGTGAAGAAGAAGGATCATCAAGCCAGTTAAGAAGAAGACTACCAAAAACATTGATACAAGGAGAAGTATTAAGAAAAAAGGGAATAGCTTCCAAAAAGAAAAAAATAAAAAAATAGAAATTATTGTTAAACAAACATTGGAGAAGTTTTTTCAAGACAAAGATAAGCAAGACAAACATATTATTAAAAATTCTAGCCCAAAAAGAAACAGTCCAAGTCCCAGTCCAGAAATGTCCCAAAGATCAGGAGAAGATGGTAATTACGAAGACGAAAACTTTTATCAAGATGCGCAAGACCCAAATGAAGATTCAGAGATGAGCTTTGATTCAGTAGCACTACACAATCTTGACACATAAAAATATAAGAAGTGCTATATGATATAAGAGTACCATAATACAACTAGCAAAAAGAGAAATGACATAAAGTAAGTAATAAGGAGACATGTGAAAAAGAAGACTGAAAATAGCTGAAGAAGACTTGACTTGCAACAAAGCTGAAAGAGACTTGCAACAAACTTTGAAAATAATCAGCGAGTGGAGAAAATAATTGAAAAAAGACAAATAAAAGAGAATCATTTCTGTTCAATCCATGTAACGATGGGCCCCAAAAGAAGTACCCGACAAGGCTGAAAAGAAAAATTCTAAAAGAGTTTAGAGTCCGTTTTTAAATCCGCACAAAGATTTCAGCTATAAAAGGAGGAGAGACTGAAGAAAGAAAAGTGTCACGACCCGAATTTCCCATCTTCGAACCGTGATGGCGCCTAACATTTCACTTGCTAGGCAAGCCAAAGTTAGAATAATATTAACCAATTTAAAATAATTTTTAAATGTATTAATAACAAGAAAATAAATACGGAAGCAAAGTTTGAAATATAGTGAAATAATCCATCAAACAACTGTGTCTAAATACCATCCTAAAATTGGTGTCACAAGTGTACGAGCTTCTAAAATAAATACAATTAAAGGTCTGAATAAAGTAAAGCTGTCTGAAAATAAATACACAGCTAAAGTGAAATAGACAGGGACTTTAGAACTGCGGACGCCATGCAGTTATACCTCAAGTCTCCTCCGAGTAGCTAAAATCCGAGCAAGTCTATGGCACGCCGCTGGGACCAACTCCAAAATCTACACAAGAAGTGCAGAGTGTAGTATCAGTACAACCGACCCCATGTACTGATAAGTGTTGAGCCTAACCTCGACGAAGTAGTGACGAGGCTAAGGTAGTTCACTTACATTAACCTGTACGCAATATTAGTAACAACAACAATAATAGGAATAAATCAGGTAATTCATTTATAATAATTGAAGCAACTCAGCAGTCATAACTAATTATCATTTCCATTATTTCTGTTGCAGCGTACAACCCGCTCTCACAATATATCCACATTCAGTTCTGTTGCGTCGTGCAACCCGCTCCTCCAACATATTCATTTTAATCAAGTCTGTTGCGGCGTGCAACCCGATCCTCCAATATTAACTTTTTAACAAGTCTGTTGCGCGTGCAATCCGATCCTCCAATATTGACTTTTAATAAGTCTGTTGTGGCGTGCAACCCGATCCTCCAATATTGACTTTTAATAAGTGTGTTGCGGCATGCAACCCGATCCTCCAATATTAACTTTTAATAAGTCTGTTGCGGCGTGCAACCCGATCCTCCAATATTGACTTTTAATAAGTCTACTGCGGCGTGCAACCCGATCCTCCAATATTGACTTTTAATAAGCCTATTGCGGCGTGCAACCCAATCCTCCAATATATTCATTATAATCAATCATGTTGCGGCGTGCAACCCGCTCCTCCAACATTTTCATTTACCAATTCTTATAGAAGAAATTTTCCCAATAAATGTAACAATTAATATAAAATTACGAGACAACAAGCATACAATAATTATGGTTTAATTATGAAGCAAACAATGACAAATAGCAAATTATTATGGAAATCAGGGAGCAAATAGGCAGTTTAATATTTATTATGCTAAATGTCAAATAACAATTAAGGCACATAATTCAAATAGCATGTAACAATTAATGCAGGAATTCAAGAATTTATATTTGCAAAGAATAAGAGAGAAATAATTATTATAATAATTAATTTATGATTAAAAATAATTTATAATTTTTCAAGTAAGCAGGCAAACAATTAATTTGACGACGTATAGACACTCGTCACCTCGCCTATACGTCGTTTACATGCAATTCACATAACAAACAATTTAAGGGTTCTATTCCCTCAAGGCAAGGTTAACCTCGACACTTACCTCGCTTTGCAAATTCCAATTAATTATTCAACCACAACTTTTCCTTTTAAATTTGCCTCTGAAAGTTTCAAATCTATTCACAAATAATTCAATATATTCAATACTAATCATAGGAATTAATTCCATATGAATTTATAATTTTTTAGATAAAAATCCAAAATTTATTAAAATATTCGGCAGTGGGACCCACATCTCAAATCCCAGAAAAACTCATGAAATCCGAACACCCGTTCTGATACGAGTTCAACCATACCAAATTTGTCCAATTCCGATATCAAATGGACCTTCAAATCTTAATTTTTCATTTTTGGAAAGTTTTACAAAAATTCCAATTTCTTCCATCTAAATCCGAAATAAATGATGAATATAGACATGGATTTGTGAAATATAATCACTTTATGATAAAGAACACTTACCCAATTCAAAGTCGTGAAAATCCCCCTTGAAATCGCCCAAATCCGAGACTTAAAACTCAAAAATGAGTAAAAATGGCTAAGACCCGATTTTATGTATTTTGCCCAGCATTTTCGCATTTGCGGGCTATATTTTCGGACCTTCGGTCGCGCATTTGCGAGATAAATCTCGCATTTGCGAAGTAGGGCTGCCAGGCGAGGTTCCGCATCTGCGGACATTTCTATCGCACCTGCGACGTCGCAGAAGCGACCAAACGACCGCAGAAGTGATTCATCCTTCGCGCATTTGCGCCCCATTTCTCCGCAGAAGCGATGCAACTGGCCAATGCCCAGGTCGCATAAGCGACCAGTTTCTCGCAAATGCGGTTGCGCACCTGCGACCACCATTGCGCAGGTGCGATTACACCAGGTTCTGCCAAGAATCTGCTGCATTCAACATGCTCTAAACAATTCGAATTTCATTCGAAACTCACCCGAGCCCCTCGGGACCTTATCCAAATATCCCAACAAGTCCCGTAACATAATACGGACTTACTCGGGGTCTCAAATCACATCAAATAACATCGAAATTGTAATTCACACCTCGATTCGGACTTTGAGTTTTAAACTTTTTAATTTGCAAACCTCGTGCCAAAACATATTAAATGAATCCGGAATGACTTCAAATTTCGAACACAAGTCATAAATGACATAACAGAGCTGTTCAAATTTTCAGAATCGGATTCCGGCTCCGATATCAAAAAGTCAACCCCGTGGTCAAACTTGAAACATTTAGCCTTTAAATTGCTAGTTCCGTTAAATGGTCATAACTTGAGCTAGGGACCTCCAAATTAAATTTCGGGCATACGCCCAAGTTCAAAATCATGATACGGAGCTATCGAAACTGTCAAAATACTGATCCAGGTCCGTTTGCTAAAAACGTTGACCAAAGTCAACTCACTTGAATTTTAAAGCTCTATTTCCCATTTTAATCCATTTTTTCACATAAAAACTTTCCGAAAAATTGTACGGACTGCGCACACAAGTTGAGGAATGATAAATGGTGCTTTTTCTAGGTCTTAGAACATAGAATTACTTATTAAATTTAAAGATAACATTTTGTGTCATCACAAAAAGGAAGAGAAGCAATCAGAAGAAAAAACACAAGCCCCTCTTTTCTTTCAACCGTTCATCATCCACAACCTCTCTCAAACCCCTCTCTATAAAATATTTCTGTATGCATGCTATGTTAGCTCCTATGCTAAGTCTGTAAGATAAATAAATCCTATGTTCCGGTGTGCAAGTGTTTATTTTCAAGTCCAGTAAAACTCTTTCGGGTTCACCGAAAGGGAAATCTCTCTCCTATAATCATATAAGTTACTGTTTAATAAATTATGACTGCTTATTACCCTTATTAAGTTACTCATATTATGTCTGTATTTCATATCATGTTTATATTTCATATTTTGTAAATTTTTATAAAATCACTCTAAGTATATGGTTATCTTCCCAGTTTCTTAATAGCTCTAATGGATTAACCTGTAAATTTCTAGGAGAAACTAGTTAAAAAGCCCCCATAAGTCCAGATATTACAACAAGTGCGCTAAAAGGGTAAATAAATTTAACTATGGCCAGGGTGTGGTTAAAGAAGGAGATGTTAAGAAAAAGATTGATTTAGATCTGATCTTTTAAATAATTGGGAAGAAGAGATGAACAGAGTGAATATTAAATCTTAAAAGGCAAGGGGGGGGGGGATAATATCAGCTCATAATTTTGAAAAACATTAAATATACATTTTTATAGATAAAGAGAGAGAGAGAGAGTACCTGTCACGACCCCAAATTCCCTCCGTAGGATGTCGTGATGACACCTAGTCTCTAAGACTAGGTAAGCCTATCAATGCGGAATAATAATAAAAATCTTAAATAATTAAACTACAATTCAAACAATTTCAACTCCCAAAACTCGGTAGAAATAAGTCACAAGCTTCTAAGAATTTATCCTCGATGTCTCTATATAACAGAGTCTAAAAAGAATAAGGAAGCAACATAACAAGAATAGAAGGGGACTCCGGAGTCTGCGGGCGTTGGCAGATATACCTCGAAGTCTCCTCGTACAGCTAGTTTACTGATGCGTGGTCTGATAAGATGTACCTGAATTTGCACAAAAAGATGTGCATAAGCGTAGTATGAGTACACCACAGCGGTACCCAGTAAGTGCCAAGCCTAACCTCGGTAGAGTAGTGACGAGGTCAGGTCAGGCCCTACTGGAGAATAAATAATGGCATGGTAAAATGTTTAAATAATATTATAAGATAAAATGACAATGAAAATGAATCAAGTAGTATGTCACATTTAATTACATCAAATAATGGCAAATAAATACCTCGTGAAAACAAAACAGAATTCTTTTCAACTTTAAGAAAATCACACAATAATCAAAGGCAACTGCGGTCATAAATCAATATCAATAAGGGCACTCCCGAGATACCGCCTCTTAGTCCCAAATCATAAACAAATTCACAATATCTCATTTCCTTATCTCACCGCGGGAGCCTTCACAATTTATTTGGAAGAAAATATTTTTTTCAAAATAGCATCCCGTGTTTTAGCCATCCTTGTCACACCGCATGACTTCTAATAGTTCCCCTTACTAGCCACGCGTATCAAGCCACCATTATCTCATCGCATGCGTTTCAATACCCAGACTTTATACCACCGCATGCGTATCAATATCACAATATATCATAATTTGTACCTCAAGTGCTCAAATAATTTAACTTGCCAAAATAATTCAATAACAATATTTTTTCACAATAAAGATCTCACGGCTCATGCCAAAATAAATCATCAATAATATTTTTCTACAATAAAGAGCTCACGGCTCATGTCAAAATAATTCAACAATAATATTTTTTCGCAATAAAGAGCTCACGGCTCATGTCAAAATAATTCAACAATAATATTTTTTTCACAATAAAGATCTCACGGCTCATGTCAAAACAATTCAATAATAATATTTTTCCATAATAAAGAGCTCACTGCTCCATCACAATGAGTACGAAAATCTTACAAAAATATTTAGGAGTAAATAATTCAGGAAAATAATATTTCAAATTTTTTAATACGTTGCTTCATTATCAAGTTTAAAAATGTCAAATACTTCATATTAATAATATTTAATTTAAAGAAAATCAACCTTCAAATAATGCACAGAATAAAAGAAACCAAGTTCCGACTAAACAAATAAAACAATTAGCAGGAAAAGGTCAAGCAAATTTAAAATATAAACATTAAATTAATAATGAAGAATATAATAAAATAAAATAATTTAATTAATGCGCAACAGTGATCTACACAATTTAAAATATAATCATTCACATTTAGCCCGTGACACTCGTCACCTCGTGTACACGACTTTTCACACATTACAATTATCAACCCTAGGAGGAATTTTCCCCAGACAATTATCATTTTCTTCCCCAAAGTGTAGGTAAGTGATTCTAAACCATTTTCTTTCAATTACCCATTACATTCCTTGAATTATCAACCAAAAATCTAGAGTTTTTATGGTAGAATTAGGGGTTAGGGTAAAAAATAGGAATTTCGGGAATTTGGGGATTTAGACCTCAATTTGAGGTCGGATTCCAAAACTAATTACATATTCGGGCTCGTGGGTGAATGGGTAAAAGAATTTTTGTCCGAACATTGGGTTTTGACCAAGCGGGCCCGGGGTCGATTTTTTTACTTTTTGGAGGAAATTTGAAAAATTTAATTTATACAATATAATTGATTCCTTTAGCAATATTTGATATTATTGAGTCATTTTTGAATAGATACGACTGGTTTGGAGGTGAATTCCAAAGGAAAGGCTGTGATTGAGGATTAAGTGGCCTTCGGAGCGAGGTAAGTGTTGTGTCTAACCCTGACTTGAGGGAATTAGGAACCTTAGATTAATTGCTAAGTGAAATTCTTGTGAGCGAGGTATATGTGAGGTGACGAGTACCTATGCGCCGCCAATTTACCTGTTTTTCCATGTTTCTCTGTTTTTCTCACATTGTCTCATTCCTATGCCGAATTGCTACGTGTTATACTAGTGTTATCCAAATTATCGTTCTTATTATGTTTACGAACTTTCTGGTGATAATTGAGTTTTTATTTCAAGTTGAGATTGATATTATGGAACCAAATATTGAAGTACGGTTTGTACTTGTTATTCTATCTCCCTGTTGTTATTTATGCATTGCATTATAGTAAGGGAGAGTGTTAATGCACGAAGGGTGATGCCGTGCCATATTGTGAGTGTTAATGCACGAAGGGTGATGCCGTGCCATATTATAAGTATTAATGCACGAAGGTTGATGCCGTACCATATTGTGAGTGTTAATGCACGAAGGGTAATGCCGTGCCATATTGTGAGTATTAATGTACGAAGGGTGATGCCGTGCCATATTGTGAGTGTTAATGCACGAAGGGTGATGCCGTGCCATGATATGAGAGTAAAAGTACGAAGGGTGATGTCGTGCCGTTTCTATTAATTTTGTGGTGAGATTGAGAGTAAAAGCACGAAAGGTGATGCCGTGCATTTTTCCTTATTGTATTCACTATTCATGTTGATTCATGGTAAATTGACTGCACCATTCTGTTGTAGTTCTTTATCTGATATTCCCCTCAGTATGATTTCCCCTCCCGACATTTCCTGTTTAGTTCTTCATTCCTGTTATTTGCGTATACACTGTTAAATTGTACAGGTTGATTGTAGGTGCCTTGCCTTAGCCTCGTCACTACTTCGTCGAGTTTAGGCTCGACAATTACCAGTATATGGGGTCGGTTGTACTGATGCTGCACTCTGCACTTTCTGTGCAGATTTTGATACCGGCTCTAGTTGATCGAGATTTTGCTATTGGTCAGCTATCTGGAGACTCAAGGTAGATCTGTCGGCATCCACAGACCTTGAAGTCCCTGTCTATCATTTCTGTTTTATTGTTTCTTTTATTCAGACAGTTGTATTTCTTTCAGAGTATTACTTGTAGTAAATTCTAGAATGCTCGTGAATTATGGCTCCAGATCCGGGTGGTAGTAATTAATACAGTTTTATGATATTCCGCACTTATTATATTTCATTTTAGTTAATTATTGTTACTTAATGAATGAAAATAAGGAATTGGTTTAATGATTCTCTAACATTGGCTTGCCTGGCAAGTGAAATGTTAGGTGCCATCACGATCCCGTCGGTGGGAAATTTTGGGTCGTGACAGTTGGTATCAGAGCACTAGGTTGCCTAGGTCTCAGGATTCACGTGCAAGCTTAGTAGAGTCTGGAGGATCGGTTCGGAGACGTCTGTGCTTATCTTCCAGAGGCTATGAAGTTTAGGAACAAGTTTCACTTCTATTCTTCCTTGTCGTGCGATTTTTGCTTTCGCAATACTGATTGAACTCTTCTACTCTTATTCTCTCGCAGATGGAGAGAACGCGTATCGCTTCCTCAGCTGAGCAGCAGCTAGAGCCTCCAGTGATAGCTCCTACGCGGGGCAGAGGTCGAGGCCGAGGTCGTGCCAAAGGCCGAGGCAGGGGCACAGCTCAGCCTAGGGCCCAAGCAGCAGCCCCAACAGTGGAGCCTCAGATAGAGATTGGCGAGGAGGTTCCAGCCCATACTGTTCCTATCAGACTAGCTCAGGTTTCGGAGGGGTTCATTGCTACCCCAGTACTTCAGGACACTTTGGTCCGTTTGGTAGGCCTTATGGAGAGTGTGGCCCAAACTGGTGCATTTCCCATGGCACCAGCAGTCTCTCAGGCTGGAGAAGGATCCCAGACTCCTACCATTCCCGCTCTGGAGCAGATGGCTCCCCAGTATCAGGCTCCAGCAGCTCAGCCAGTCGGATTAGTTCAGCCGGTTATTGCGGCACAGGTCAGAGATGGGCCAGCTATGTCTTCTGAGTCTTTATGGAGATTGGACAGGTTTACCAAGCTCTTTCTTGTTCACTTCAGTGGTGCCCCTTCAGAGGACCCCCAGGAGTACCTTGACAGCTGTCACGAGGTTCTACGGAACATGGGTATAGTGGAGACCAATGGGGTTGATTTTGCTGCATTTCAAATGACTGGTTCCGCCAAGAAATAGTGGAGAGATTACTTGTTGACCAGACCAGCTGGGTCGCCTGCTCTTACTTGGGACCAGTTCTCTCAGCTCTTCATAGAGAAGTTTCTGCCTATCACATTGAGGGAGGAGCGTCGCCGTCAGTTTGAGCATCTCCAGTAGGGTGGTATGACGGTTACTCAGTATGAGACCCATTTTATGGATTTGGCCCGTCATGCCATTCTTCTGCTTCCCACCTAGAGAGAGAGGGTGAGGAAGTTTATTGATGGACTTGCTCAGCCTATCAAATTGCAGATGGCTAAGGAGACTGGGAGTGAGATTTCTTTTCAGGCGGCTGCTAATGTCGCCAGACGAGTCGAGATGGTTCTTACTCAGGGAGGTCAGGGGTCTGACAAGAGGCCTCGTCATTCCGGTGAGTTCAGCGGTGCCTCATCTAGAGGCAGGGGTACTTTTGGTAAAGGCCATCCTCCCAGGCCATTTCATTCAGCGCTCCGGGCATCCCACTGTGCCTCAGGTGGTCGTGGCCCTCAGATGCATTTTTCCGACCAGCTAGCCTACAATGCACTACCAGCTCCTATTTGTGCACCTCCACTCCTGAGTTATCAGGGTGGTTATTCAGGTCGACAAGGTCAGTTTCAGGGTCAACAGTCACAGCAGCCGAGGTTATGTTATACTTATGGTGATCCGAGGAACATTGCCAGATTTTGCCCTCGGGCAATGGGCAGCACACAACATCAGAGTTCTCGTGCCATGGTTCTGGCACCAGTTGCTGCACCACCTGCTCAGCCAGCCAGAGGCAGGGGTCAGGCAGCCCGAGGTAGGGGCCAGACAGTTAGAGTTGGAGGTCAGGCCATTAGAGGTGAAAACCAGCAAGCTAGAGGCCATCCCAGGGACGTAGTTCAGGGTGGTGGGGCCCATTCCCAGTGTTATGCTTTCCCAGCCAAGTCTGAGGCTGAGTCATCGGACGCTGTTATCACAGGTACTGTTTCAGTTTGCACAGTAGAGATGCTTCAGTTCTATTTGATCCGGGATCTACTTACTCCTATGTGTCATCCTATTTTGCTTCTTATTTGGTTGTGCCCCGTGATTCTTTGAGTGCTCCTGTGTATGTGTCCACACCTGTGGGAGATGCTATTATTGTAGATCGTGTTTATCGTTCGTGTGTGGTCACCATTGGGAATCTTGAGACTCGTGTAGATCTTCTACTTCTCGACATGGTTGATTTTGATATCATACTGGGTATGGATTGGCTATCACCTTATCATACTATATTAGATTGTCACGCCAAGACGGTGACCTTAGACTTGCAGGGTTTGCCTCGATTAGAGTGGAGAGGGAATCTCGGCCATTCTACCAGCAGGGTTATCTCTTACGTAAAGGCTCGACATATGGTCGAGAAGGGGTGTCCAGCTTATTTGGCTTATGTCCATGATTCTAGTGCGGAGGTTCCTTCCATAGATTCAGTTCCAATTGTTCGTGAGTTTCCAGAGGTGTTTCCTGCAGACTTGCCGGGGATGTCACCCGACGGGGATATTGATTTCTGCATTGATTTGGCTCCGGACACTCGGCCTATTTCCATTCCGCCATATCACATGGCCCCGCTAGAGTTGAAAAAATTGAAGGAGAAGTTGCAAGATTTGCTTTATAAGGGCTTCATTAGACCTAGTGTCTCGCCCTGGGGTGCACCTATGTTGTTTGTGAAGAAGAAAGATGGATCGATGAGGATATGTATAGATTATCGGCAGTTGAACAAAGTCACCATCAAGAATAAATATCCATTGCCGAGGATTGATGATTTATTTGATCAGCTTCAGGGTGCCAAGGTGTTTTCAAAAATTGATTTGAGATCTGGCTACCATCAGTTGAGGATTAGGGCATCCAATTTTCCTAAGACAACTTTTCGAACTCGGTATGGGCATTATGAGTTTTTAGTGATGTCATTTGGGCTGACAAATGCCCCAGCCTTCATAGATTTGATGAACCGGGTGTTCAAACCCTACTTGGATTCCTTTATGGTTGTGTTTATTGATGATATCTTGATCTACTCCCACAGTCGAGAGGAACATGAGCAGCATCTTCGGATCGTTCTTCAGACTCTGAAAGACAGCTAGTTATATGCTAAGTTCTCAAAATGCGAGTTTTGGTTGAGATCAGTTACTTTCTTAGGTCACATTGTGTCAGCAGAGGTTATTCAGGTGGATCCTAAGAAGATTGAGGAAGTCCAGAACTGGCCTAGACCCACACCAGCTACATAGATTCGTAGTTTCCTGGGTTTGGCAGGCTATTACCGTTGATTTGTGGAGGGGTTTTCATCTATAGCAACTCCGTTGACCAGATTGACCCAGAAGGGTTCCCCGTTCAGGTGGTCAGACGAGTGTGAAGCGAGCTTTCAGAAGCTCAAGACAGCTTTGACTACGGCACCGGTATTGGTGTTACCCACAGGTTTAGGATCTTATACAGTATATTGTGACGCATCTCGTATTGGTCTGGGTGCGGTATTGATGCAGGGTGGAAAGGTTATTGCATATGCTTCATGACAGCTGAAGGTTCACGAGAAGAAATACCCTGTTCATGATCTAGAGCTGGTAGCCATTGTTCACGCGCTGAAGATTTGGAGGCACTATCTTTACGGCGTGCTATGTGAGGTATTCACTGATCATCGGAGCTTGCAGTATTTGTTCAAGCAGAAGGAACTCAATTTGAGGCAGAGGAGGTGGCTGGAGCTATTGAAAGACTATGATATCACT
Source organism: Nicotiana tabacum (assembly GCF_000715075.1). NCBI lineage: Eukaryota > Viridiplantae > Streptophyta > Magnoliopsida > Solanales > Solanaceae > Nicotiana > Nicotiana tabacum. Next base: position 95,026,546 of record NC_134103.1, read on the forward strand.
ATATTGTATCATCCCGGGAAGGCCAATGTGGTGGCCGATGCTTTAAGTAGAAAGTCAGTCAGTATGGGTAGCCTTGCATATATTCCACTTGGTGAGAGACCGCTTACATTGGATGTTCAGGCCTTGGCCAACCCGTTCGTGAGGTTAGATGTTTCTGAGCCCAACCGTGTTCTAGCTTGTACAGTTGCTCGGTCTTCTTTATTTGAGTGCATCAAAGATCGGAAAGATGACGATCCTCATTTACTTATCCTTAGAGACACAGTGCGGCACGGTGATGCCAAGCAGGTTACTGTTGGAGATGACGGAGTTTTGAGGACGTAGGGTCATATTTGTGTGCCTAATATGGATGGACTTCGTGAGTTAATCCTTGAGGAGTCGCACAGTTCTCGGTATTCTATTCATCCGGGTGCCGCCAAGATGTATCAAGACTTGAGGTAGCATTATTGGTGGAGGCGAATGAAGAAGGACATAGTTGCCTATGTAGCTTGGTGCCTAAATTGCCAGCAGGTGAAGTGTGAGCATCAGAGACCTGGTGGTTTACTTCAGAAGTTAGATATTCCCGAGTAGAAGTGGGAGTGTATCACTATGGACTTTGTTGTTGGACTCCCACGGACTCAGAGAAGGTTCGATGCAGTTTGGGTCATTGTGGACAGGCTGACTAAGTCAGCTCATTTCATTCCTGTGGCAGTTACCTATTCCTCGGAGCGGTTGGCAGAGATTTATATTTGTGAGATCGTCCGTCTTCATGGTGTGCCCGTGTCTATCATTTTTGATCGAGGTACGCAGTTTACCTCGCACTTTTGGAGGGCTTTTCAGCATGAGTTGGGTATGCGGGTTGAGTTTAGCACAACATTTCATCCTCAGACAGACGGGCAGTCTGAGCGTACTATTCAGATCTTGGAGGATATGCTCTGTGCCTGTGTTATTGACTTTGGAGGTTCTTGGGATCATCTTTTGCCGTTAGCGGAGTTTGCCTACAATAACAGCTACCAGTCAAGCATTCAGATGGCTCCCTATGAGGCATTATATAGTAGATGGTGTAGGTCACCAGTTGGGTGGTTCGAGCCGGGGGATGCTCGGTTATTGGGTACAGATTTAGTTCAGGAGGCCTTGGACAAGGTCAAGATTATACAGGATCGACTTCGTACCGCTCAGTCCAGGCAAAAGAGTTATGCTGACCGTAAAGTTTGTGATATTGCATTCATGGTTGGAGAAAGAATATTGCTTCGGGTATCGCCCATGAAGGGCGTTATGAGATTTGGGAAGAAGGGCAAGTTGAGCCCTAGGTATATCGGGCCATTTGAGATCCTCGAGAGAGTTGGGGAGGTAGCTTATCGACTTGCGTTGCCTCCAGGATTATCCTCATTTCATTCCCGTATTCCATGTGTCTATGCTCCGGAAATATCATGGTGACCCGTCCCACATGTTAGATTTCAGCTCTGTCCAGTTGGACAGGGATTTGACTTACGAGGAGGAACCGGTGGCCATTCTAGACCGACAGGTTCATCAGTTGAGGTCAAAAAGTTACCCTTCAGCTCGAGTGCAGTGGAGAGGTCAGCCTATTGAGGCAGCTACTTGAGAGTCCGAGTCCGATATGCAGAGTAGATATCCCCACCTTTTCACCAGCCCAGGTATTTTTCTATGTCCGTTCGAGGACGAACAGTTGTTTTAGAGGTGGAGAATGAGATGACCCAAAAGGTCATCTTATGTTTTAGAACTCGAATCGGCGCTCTTAAGCCTTAAAAATCTCATTTTTATCCTCCTCGATTTGCGTGCGTAGTCCGGGCAGGTTTCCGGAAAGCTTTTATGTTGAAAATAAATGAAAATAAGAATTTTTGTCTTAAAAGTTAATTTTAGTTGCCTTCGGTCAATATTTTTGGTAAACGGGCCCGGATCCGTGCTTTGACGGTCCCGGTGGGTCCGTATCGAATTATGGGACCTGGGCGTATTCCCGTAATCGAATTTGGAGGTCCCTAGCTTGAGTTATGAATTTTTGATGAGAATTAAAAGTTTGGAAATTATTTGTTTTTAAGAATTGATTGATATTTGGCATTATTAGTATCGGGTACGTATTTTGGTCCTGGAACCCGGTACAGGTTCATTACGATATTTAAGATATGTTTATGAAATTTTGTGAGAAACGGAGTTGATTTGACGTGATTCGAACGAGAAGTTATGGATTTTAAAGTGTTCTTGAGAATTTCATTTGAATTGGTGCTAAATTTAGAGTTCTAGGTGTTATTTTGGCGATTTGATCACGCGAGCAAATTCGTATGATGTTTTTAGACTTGTGTGCATGTTTGGTTTGGAGCCTCGAGGGCTCGGGTGAGTTTCGGATAGGCCACGAGATGTTTTGGACTTTGGAAATCTGGTTTTTCTGCAGAATCTGTGTTCTGGCATGTCCTTCTTCGCGTTCGCGAAGGTACTCTCGCGAACGCGAAGAGTAATCCAGTGAGGCTGAGAATCCTTCATCGCGAACGCGAAGGCCTGGTTGCGAACGCGAATTGATGGGGGATTTACCCTTCGTGAACGCGACCTGCTCATCGCGAACGCAAAGCACTTGGGGACCTGGGGGAGGGTTGGTCGTTCTTTCATCGCGAACGCGAGCAATGTCTCGTGAACGCGAAAGCCAGGGGAGCGTAACCATCACAAACGCGAGCAACGTCTCGCGAACGCGAAGGCTTGGCAGCCAGTACCCTTCGCGAACGCGATGCACACTGTCGCCCAGTGCATAAAACAGAATCAAACAGGGGTTTAAGCTATTTCTTCAACATTTTTCAAGAACCAAACGGGTAAAGGCAATTTTCAAGAGTCATTTTCTTCCCCAAAGTGTTGGTAAGTGATTCTAAACCATTTTCTTTCAATTACCCATTACATTCCTTGAATTATCAACCAAAAATCTAGAGTTTTTATGGTAGAATTAGAGGTTAGGGTAGAAAATAGGAATTTCGGGAATTTAGGGATTTAGACCTCAATTTGAGGTCGGATTCCAAAACTAATTACATATTCGGGCTCGGGAGTGAATGGGTAAAAGGATTTTGGTCCGAACCTCGAGTTTTGACCAAGCGGACCTGTGGTCGTTTTTTCTACCTTTTGGAGGAAAATTTGGAAAATTTAATTTATGCAATATAATTGATTCCTTTAGCAATATTTGATATTATTGAGTCATTTTTGAATAGATACGAGTGGTTTGGAGGTGAATTCCAAAGGAAAGGCTGTGATTGAGGATTAAGTGGCCTTCGGAGCGTGGTAAGTGTTATGTCTAACCCTGACTCGAGGGAATTAGGAACCTTAGATTAATTGCTAAGTAAAATTTTTGTGAGCGGCGTATGTGAGGTGACAAGTACCTATACGACACCAATTTACCTGTTTTTCCATGTTTTCTCTGTTTTTCTGACATTGTCTCATTCTTATGCCAAATTGCTACGTGTTATACTAGTGTTATCCAAATTATCATTCTTATTATGTTTACGGATTTTCTGGTGATAATTGAGTTTTTATTTCAAGCTGAGATTGATATTATGGAACCAAATGTTGAAGTAGGGTTTGTACTTGTTATTCTATCTCCCTATTGTTATTTATGCATTGCATTATGGTAAGGGAGGGTGTTAATGAACGAAGGGTTATGCCGTGCCATATTGTGAGTGTTAATGCACGAAGGGTGATGCCGTGCCATATTATGAGTATTAATGCACGAAGGTTGATGCCGTGCTATATTGTGAGTGTTAATGTACGAAGGGTAATGCCGTTCCATATTGTGAGTATTAATGCACGAAGGGTAATGCCGTGCCATATTGTGAGTGCTAATGCACGAAGGGTGATGCCGTTCCATATTGTGAGTGTTAATGCACGAAGGGTGATGCCGTGCCATGATATGAGAGTAAAAGTACGAAGCGTGATGTCGTGCCGTTTCTATTAATTTTATGGTGAGATTGAGAGTAAAAGCACGAAGGGTGATGCCGTGCATTTTTCCTTACTGTATTCACTATTCCTGTTGATTCATGGTATATTGACTGCTCCGGTGATCATTCTGTTATAGTTCTTTATCTGATATGCCCCTCAGTATGTTTTCCCCTCCCGACATTTCCTGTTTAGTTCTTCATTCCTGTTATTTGCGTATACACTGTTAAATTGTACAGGTTGATTGTAGGTGCCTTGCCTTAGCCTCGTCACTACTTCATCGAGGTTAGGCTCGACACTTACCAGTACATGGGGCCGGTTGTACTGATCCTGCACTCTGCACTTTCTGTGTAGATTTTGATACCGGCTCTAGTTGATCGAGATTTTGCTATTGGTCCACTGTCCGGAGACTCAAGGTAGATATGTCGGCGTCCACAGACCTTGAAGTCCCCGTCTATCATTTCTGTTTTACTGTTTCTTTTATTCAGACAGTTGTATTTCTTTCAAGCTATTACTTGTAGTAAATTCTAGAATGCTCGTGAATTGTGACTCCAGATCCGGGTGGTAGTAAGTAATACAGTTTTTATGATATTCCGCACTTATTATATTTTATTTTAGTTAATTATTGTTACTTAATGAATGAAAATAAGGAATTGGTTTAATGATTCTCTAATGTTGGCTTGCCTGGCAAGTGAAATGTTAGGCGCCATCACGGTCCCGTCGGTGGGAAATTTCGGGTCGTGACACACCTAGTCTTAGGGGCTAGGTAAGCCTAACATTTACTGAATAATAACAATAATTAAATAATACCTAACAACTTTTGAAATAGAAATCTCTATAAAATTTACAATTCCCAAAACCGGTAGTATAAGTCATAAGCTCTACAGAGTTTGTTACAATTTTTCTAAATATAACTGTTTGAAATAAAGTAAACAGTGTGAATACAAATCAGAAGGTGACTCCGAAGCCTGCGAACGCAACAGTAGGTTTACCTTGCGTCTCCACAACAACAGTCCGCACAACTAGCTAATGATCAAATGACTTCGAAATACCTGGATCTGCACAAAAATGTCCAGAAGTGTAGTATGAGTACACCACGGCGGTACCCAGTAAGTATCAAGACTAACCTCGGGGGAGTAGTGACGAGGAACAGTCAAGACACCTACTGGACTAAATAAGTTGAACAAAGTATAAGTATAGAAACAACAGAATATAATATCTACATAAAGACTACGCATTATGAATAACAATACAGTAATTGCAATAGGAACGGACAACAACAAGTATCAGCGAAATACCATAATAATGACACAGAAGGGTGAATGTAAACACCACCTAAATCAAAAATCACAGATACAGCAAGGACAATTAATAATTAAGCAACAACGACCGCTTTCATATCAGGTTTTAGTCAACAAACTCCGCAAGGTACCGAACCTAGGACAAATCACAACTCACAGGTTCTAATACCTGAACCCTAACACTTGGCATCCTGTGCCCTCATTACACTTCATAACCGCACTAACGACTCACGTGCCAAATAGAGCCATTCTCACATAGAAGGCAAGTAAACGCGGGTGTTCATCTATACTCAACAATATCAAGAAAACTTCTTAACCGATAAGAGTGCTCAACTACGTGTATGCTTGTGAAAGTGTCCTAACATAGTTCATGCCAGCTAGTAAGTACAGGGAAAGAAATGGACAACACGTAGAATGTCTTCACACAACTTTCCACAAAATAACGCTCACACATATAAGTGTACCACTACACAACTATCAACAACAAGAATTCCCCCAGGCCATCACAAGTCCTCACAAATCAATCCCTGACATATCCCACCTTGTCTCGCCACGTGTGCAATAGTAAAATAAATGCCCGCCTTGTCTCGCCACACGTGCATAATAATATTCCCACCCTATCTCACCATATGCGCAACCCATATATATATCCCACCTTGTCACACCGCATGTGCAAATATCAATAGTAACAATAGCACGGAAGAAACCTCGGGCAACCCCATAACAAAGAGATGTCAACAAAGAGCACTCCCGAGATACCGTCTCGTAGTCCCAAAAGTAAATGCTCAACAGGGGATCTCCCAAGGTACAGCCTCGTAGTCCCAAAGTATATATGAAAGAACAACAAGTACAATAGCAACAATAACAATAGTACAAGGGTACGACAAATAAGTCAACTCAGAAATTCCAAAACTCAAAGAAACGGAGGAACAAATTCACAAGGAGTAGTTACAATAGAGAATGCTAGTCATAATAAGAACAACTCAACAAGGAAAGAAATAATATGTAACAACGGCCCGCAATGTACAGTTCAACAACAAGGGAGCTAACACAAGTCGAATGATTCCAAATAAGGACAAGTCAACTAAGATATAGGATATCTAAACTTCTTTTAAGGCCGGGCAATTACGAAAGATACACAACAAATTCAATTAAGGATAAGCAGAAGAAAGATAGTCATAGTCTCAATTAAGGATGAACAATTACAGAAGAGATAATTATAACTTCAAATAAAGACAAGCAGTTAGGGGAAAGATAACATGATAATAGAAGAGATAACAATTTTGGTTAAGGCACAGATGAATCAAATAAACAACAAGAGTGGATCATGAAGCAATTAATTATAATAAAAGGAGGTAGAAGTGAAACTAGTAATTAAGAAACATAATCATAACAAGAACAACTGCATATTCAATGAATACAAGGACCTAAGAACCCTAAAGGTCAATTTTCCACAAATAAGTCCGAGCACGTACTCGTCACCTCGCGTACACGGACTACAATTAGCATAGAAGACTCAAATCCTAAGGGGTAGTTCCCCCACACGAACTTAGGCAAGATACTTACCTTGAACCAAGCTCAATCGATCAGTAAGAATGCCCTTTCCACGAATATCCAACTCTGAATGGCCCAAATCTAGCAAAAATCAATTACATAACATAAATATAACTACACGGAACTAATCTAGCTAATGAAATCAAAGCTAAAGCAAGAAATTGGAAAATCGCCTTAAAAAGCCTCCTCTGGCCCACGTCTCGGAATCGGGTAAAACTCACAAAATATGAACACCCATTCACTTACGAGTTTGCTCATACCAAAATTACTCAAATCCGATACCAAAATCTCGATCAAAATCCCAAATTTCGGCTTAAGAACTTTTCTCAATTTCCCCCAAATTTTCAACACCAAATCCGAAATTAAATGGAGGAAACAACTATAGATTAATGGAATATAACCAAAAATGAGTTAGGAATCATTACCCCAGAGCTTCCTCGGAAAAGCCCTCAAAAATCGCCAAATTCCGAGCTCTCAAGTCCAACAATGAAGAATGAAATCAAACCCTCGCACTTAGCCCTTTTTCTGCCAGTCAAACCTCTTCCGCGGGCCTTCAATCGCATCTGCGGTTCCGCACCTACGGAAATTCCATCGCAGGTGCGGTTTTCACTTAAAACTCATCGCCCGCTTCTGCGATCAAAAGGTCGCACCTGCGTGTGCTCACCTATGGACCTATGTCCGCTTCTGCGGTCCTCCACCGCTCCTGCGATCTCTCCAGCGCATCTGCGAGCATCGCAGATGCGGAACTCACCTCGCACCTGCGGCCCCTGACCACTCCCTCTAAATACGCTTCTGCGCTTAATCATCCGCACGTGAGGCCCCCGCATCTGCGGTTCCCCTACCGCAGGTGCGAAACACCAAAAACCAGCAAACTTCAGGAATTTCCTAAGTCGAATATTTCCTCCGTTAAGCATCCGAAACACACCCGAGGCCCCCGGGACCTCAACCAAACATACCAACCAATTCTAAAATACCATACGAACTTAGTCGAGCCCTCAAACCACATTGAACAATGCTAAAATCACGAATCATCCTCCGATTCAAACTTAAAGAACTTGAAACTTCAAATTTCTACAACTGATGCTGAAACCTATCAAACCACGTCTGATTGACCCCAAATTTTGCGCACAAGTTATATTCAACATTACAGACCTACTCCAACTTCCAAAATCGGAATCCGACCCTGATATCAAAAATCCACTTTCGGTCAAAATCTCCAAAAATTCGACTTTCTCTATTTCAAACCTAAATCAGCTACAGACCTCAAATTCACAGACCAGACACGCTCCTTAGTCCAAAATCACCTAATGGAGCTAACGGAACCGACGGAACTCCATTCCGGAGTCGTCTTCACACAGTTCCAACTACGGTCAAAATCCTAAGACTTAAGCTTCCGTTTTAGGGACTAAGTGTCCCAATTCACTCCAAATCATTCGGTAACTGAATTCAACCACGCACGCAAGTCAATACACATAATACGAAGATGCTCAGGGCCTTATGCCGCCTAACGGGACTTAAATTTTCAAAACGACTGGCCGGGTCGTTACATCCTTCCCCTCTTAAACAAACGTTCGTCCTCGAACATGCCAAGAATCACCTTGAAGTCTTCAAATCACTGAAAGCACATATCCAACATACACCCGCGGGTGACCCCACGTCACCCCAATCCACATAAGCCTGACGACACCATCTCAATTGTAATTTATCCCTTTCTACTAACACCGATAAGCCTTAGAGTCAAAATTCTCACCTTCCATTCATCTCTAAAAGACCCGATTCTAAATCCATACCTGGTATCAGTCTCAACCAGTTGTAACAACTCATGCCTAAACCCACAAGGTACGACCACCCAACATGACACACCACACATAGGCCCATAATAACATTTTTGATCATAATAGCTGCCCGTAATCAAAACCAGCACTGGCAATTAGCTTCATAACTGTTCGAACCCTGTTTCAAACCTCCACAACACTGATAACGATGCAAGAAACATGAAGACCTCTTAGCTATACACCTGAATCAACAAGTCACAACTAACACCGTTAGGAACACACCCCGCAAGCTAAACTCAAGAAGCACAGACGAAAAATGACTTAATATGTAAAGAGAAAACACATAAGAGAAGTATCAAACAAGCCCGACAGGCACAACTCTCTATGAGTACCATCCTACAAATCAATTTAAAAGGAAAAATTAAAGTATATGAACAAATCACAAGGATCTCATCCTGATATAACCTCCATCGCGGCACGCAGCCCGGCTCAAACATATCAAATCACATGGAATCGCGAGGGTCTCACCCTCATCTCTGAATCACAAGCCGAATACACATCATACCAATTGAAATCTTCTACTAACTCAATTCTGCCCATAAAATCACAACACTTACTGAACTCTCACCCCGGTAGAGTAACAAATCACAAATCGTAACCAAATTACTCAGGAATCACATCAAACCTGCCATAATAGACAACATGAATTCACTTATAGTCTCTTAACTTTCAATAATGAATTAAAACAAAGATAGACATGGCTATCACTCATAGAATTTTCCAACAGGGGCAAACACATAAACATAATACTAGGTCATGAACTCACCCATAGGTGGGACAACAAATAGGGGAACTCGCCTCGATAAGCAAAACTGAATCAAAATACGAATGGTGCCCCTTTGTAACAAATCAAAAGCATACCTGTATGACATCATCTGGCGCAGTGGCCTTAAGCCTACTATACGAAACACATCAACGGACCGGGGGGGCACCCTCTACTCGCCTGAATACTCCGCTGTGACATACCTCTCCTGAGTCTAGAACAATCTCTCACCCTATGGCTGGTATCTCCACACTTGAAGCAACCTCTATGCTGACGTGGCTATGGGAACTATGCGGTACGGGTACTCTGAGACTCATGAGCACCGGAAACACTGTGCGAAGCCTGAAGTGCAAACTGAACTGGCTGACCCACAAAACCTCTACCATGTCGTACCTTGCCTCCAAAATAAAGACCTGTAGATCTCTCCGGTCTACGATGCCTCCTCGCCTCCCTGTCCTCTCTCTCCTGACCTCGCCTGTCCTCTCTCTCCTGATCCCATATGCCCTCTTCTTGGCAAGCGAACCCTACTACCTACTGAAACAAAACATCCGACTCTAAATCCCGAGCCATGCTAAACCGAATATCATGCCTGATCCCCTCAATGAATCTACAGACACGCTCTCTAACTATAGCAACCAAATCAGGCGCATGTCTGGCCAAATCAATGAATCTAACGACATATTCTGACACTGACATAGTGCCCTGGCACAGCTGCTCAAACTCCGTGCGCCATGAATCACGAAGGGACTGAGGTACAAACTCTCTCAGGAATATCTCTGAAAACTGAACCCATGTAAGTGAAGCTAACTCTGCCGGGCTATCCAACTCATACGCCCTCCACCACTGATAAGCCGCTCCCCTGAGCTGGAACATAGTAAAAGCAAACCCTCTCGTCTCCACAATACCCATAGTACGGAGAATATAGTGAAACTCCTCCAGAAAACCCTGGGCATCATCTATCGCCAATCCACTAAAGGTAGGAGTGTGGTACTTCTTGTACCTCTTAAGTCTATGTTGTTCTTCCTCAGATGATGCTGCCCTAACCACGGGCTGAACTAGGACCACAGGCTGTGTCGCCATGACACCTGGAACTTGATCAACATGAACTCGCTACTCTGGAGTGTGGGTGACAGGAGTCTGAGCTCCTCCCCTGGTTTGTGAAATAGCTGGTGCAACCGAAATCAACCCCGCCTGAGCCAATGTACCAAACATGCTCAGGAACTGTGCTACGATTTCCTGAAGTCCGGGGGTAACAGTAGGCGCCTCCGGTACCTGCCCCCCAACTGGAACTACTGACGGCTCCTCAACTGCTGCTCTGGTAGGTCCCCTAGCTGTGGCACGTGCTCCTCATCGGCCTCTACCTCTACCCTTAGCGACATCTGCTCCGGGGGTAACGTCATCGATAACTGCAGCTCGTGTCCTCACCATCTGTGAGAGAATGGAATGATAAAAGTTCAAACTTCGATACCAATGAACTCGCACGATAGGAATGAAGGAAGTGAAACTGTCCTAATAGTTTCGTAGCCTCTCGAAGATAAGTACAGACGTCTCCGTACCGATCTGCAAGACTCTACTAAACTCGCTTATGACTCGTAGAACCTATGAACCTAGAGCTCTGATACCAACTTGTCACGACCCAATTTTTCCTCCGTTGGGTACTGTGATGGTACCTAGTCTTAGGGACTAGGTAAGCCTAATATTTACAGAAATAATAACCATATTAATTAACGCCGGACAAATGCGAAGTAGAAATCTCTATACAACCGATGGATAAAATAAGTAACCATATTATCCATCCATGGATTCACATTAGCTTCAAGCTCTAATATGATTTTCCTGCCACTTGCAACAGAAGAACATTATTGAAATAATTTTCCAATAATTTGTAATGAGTTCCTAGCGACATGGTTCACATATTTTTATAGCAATTGTTTTTTGATAAGGTAATATTTATAGCAAGTTTAACAGTATCAAAATATGTGACTTTAATTTTTCCAACTGAGTACTATGATTAAATATAAAAATATATACAAAGTTCACTAAAACTCTTCATCTTCAATTCAAGTAGTAGGGGATTGACTAGTTCTTCATCAACAAATTCTCTCATCCATTCTCTTTATCTTCTCGTTCCCTTATCCATTTTGTCATCTGCAAGTTCACATTGTAGTTTCCTTTTTTTACACCACTGCAACCAAGAGGAAAAATATCAAAGAAATGTATCATATTTTTTGCTTTAGTTCTTCTATTAATTGAAGGTTTAATCTGAAAGTTGAACAATGAAAACTAAAAGGAGCTCGCTCAAACCAGATCTCCAAACTCCCGCAGCATACAACAAAATAGTAAGTATCAAGACAATAAAATAGATTGAAATGCACCAGCAAAATACGTCGAAATGTACCAGCAAGAATCAAGAATGGTGCGCTTTAAACCAGATAACAAAATATATTGAAAATTCCATTTACCAACTACTCGAACTTTGGGAAACTGAACCTTCCACTAACATTCCATTCACCAAACTCAGGACACTAAAGTTTGATGAAACTTAAACCTTCAACCAAAAGGCGATTAGATTATTCATAAGACTGAACCAAGATATGTTCTAGAAGCAATCAGGTTATAAAAATTTGCAAAAATAAAAGAAAAGCAATAAGATTTTTCCAAAAATAGAAACCACTCTTTATTTGTCACTAAACTATCGCCATGATATTGTCCAATTTTGGTGTACAACATTCCCCCAACACTTCTAGCACAAAAAAGAATAATAATAATAACAACAAAACTACAACAATGTAGGTGGTATTTTTCTTTCTTTTGCTCACATAGTGAAAATTCCAGTTTTGAGAGTAATAAGATAGTGGAGCTGAGGCCTAGACTCACCATTCATACGCATCCAATTATTTATATCAGACTGCAAATAACCAGCATAAGAGACAAACTGTCTCTCGCTCTCTCTGGTACTACCAAACTGACTGATTGACTACTTGCATACTGTATCTAACTTCCTTACACCCTATTAAATAATGATAAACCAGATAGTCCCTTCATAACGTGGTAAAATTGACTGTTCCTACGATTAACATGCACATATCTAAGGAGAAGTTTCAGTTAGAAAAGAACACCAGCAACATCCAACAGAAATATAAACTAAGCTAGTTTATTATATAAGGAGTGCAGGAAGGAGGAGAAAAGACACTAATGCAATTATGCAGATCAAAACCGAATTCACTAGAATCCCACAAGTACAATACTTTTCTTGGCAGCAGATCATCATAAATATTAGAATAGTTGGTTCAATAGAATCCCAAAAGTACAAGAAAATAGAAAGAGAACAATAAAGGGCACTCTTACCTCTAAGTTTCGCAAGATAAGGCTGAAGATCAATAACAATCTCATCTTCTTCATTTGAGTTGGATCCATCATCAAGATCTTATACAATTTAAAAAGAAAAAATGTAAAATATTACAGTTTATTAGTTATTCAAAAAATAAAATAAACCAATCTAGAGAAGATTAATTTACCTTCTCTTCCACAAATCCAATCCCTAGTACATAGCTTTGCCTCGGCATTTGCGGGAAGAATAGAAATTCGAAACTTTCCAATGACACGACCACCTATGCTAAATGCAGATTCAGAGGCTACTGTGGTGATTGGAACACTCAAGATATCGCATGCCATTAATGAGAGTTCTGGATACTTTTGCCTGTTATCCTTCCAATATCCAAGTGCATCCAGATTAGGATTTGTTTTACGGTCAAGATTAGCTTCCTCCAAATATAAGTCTAGTTGTGTTTTACCGGTACTTGACTCCAACTGACTTTCAAACTCATCAAATGCATCCCTCATTTCATTGCTACCACTACTACAAGCATGATCCCCCGATAACGAGGTTGTAGTCGAAGGTATCAAGTACTCTTTGAACAATAATTGTAAGTTCTCTTCAATAACCTTCACTTTTTCATTAGCAATCTCCTCAGGATGAAGCTTTGAAAAGCAAAACTTAACAAACTTCAATTTATATCGAGGGTCAAGAACAATAGCAATAGATAAAATGACATTATATGACTCCCAATATTTCCTAAACTTTCCCAACATCAAAGTCCCCATCTCACTCATCACTGAATCTCTACTATTTTTTTGTTCTTCCAAAAAAAATTTAATTCTCCATACGTTAGGAAGATATAAACTAGCCGTGGGGTATTTACATCCAGAAAACAAGGTCGTAATATCATAAAATAGCTTCAAAAACTTAGCTATAATCTCGACCCTTTTTCATTCATCTTCAGAAGGGCCATGTCTAAAATCAATGTTAAGCAAGTTATAGTGAATATAAGCTTACCGATAAAGAAGAGCACTTTCAAGCATTTGGTAGGTGGAGTTCCACCGAATAGGCATATCTTGACGTAGCTTCTTAGAACATGGTAGACCAAGATTACTAAGACACTCCACAAATTTCATTATTCTTATTTCTGAATTCTTGATATGCTCAACACCTTCTCTAATTTTCGCAATAGCTGCATCAGCCTTCTCTAAGCCCGTCTTAATAATTAAGTTCAAAATGTGATTCCCACAACGAACATGAAGAAATATTTCGTCACAAATTAGTGAACGCATCAAAGACAAATGATTCTTTAAACTATTCACTACATCATTATTGCAAGTAGCATTATCTAAAGTAAGGGTAAAGATTTTTTTTTCGATTCTCCATTTTTTAAGAAAGTTAATCAATAAGAGACCTAAAATCGCACCCGAATGTAGAGGAGGAACATGACGAAAAATTAACACCCTCTTCTGAAGCACCCAATTTAAATCCACATAATGAGCCGTTACACATATATAGCCATTAGATGCTAATGAAGTCCACATATCTGATGTTAAACACACTCTACTAGGAATAATGGCAAGTTCATTTTTTAAAAGTTCTTTTTCGCTTGCATACATATTCAAGATATCTGACTTGGCCGTGTTTCTTGATATGTGCTTCGCTACTGGATTTAAATATGTATGAAGGTCCCTGATGCCTTTATGTTCTACAAAACTGAAAGCATAGTTATGCCTGACTATGGCTAACGATAATTTCTCTCGATAAACTTTCTGATCTATCGGTTCACTTTGACCCTCTTTTGCATTATTCAATGGATGTTTTATCAACAAATGGCGCTTCAAAATTGATGTTCCAAATTTAGGATCGTATATGAAGTCTTTTTTACAAAGCGTACATTGGACTTTAAACTTTCCATCACTAGAAATACTAGGCTCTGTTATCCTAACAAAAGAATCCCAAACAGTGAAAAATTATCTTTTTGATCGTTTTAGCGTAGTTGAAGAGCTCTGTTCACAAGAATCAGCAATACCTTCCATCGACATCTCTATCAAAAGATGAAGTAAACAGTAGAAATTAGGCTCGACATAAATCAATTTATTAATAAGTGATAGAGAATGCAGTACTCTGGTATTAAAAATTACATCTAATTTTGGTCTACTCAGTGTTTTTCTCACCTTTGAGATTGTTGTAACACTTCCACTCTAGTTTTAAGCTTCAAATACTCTTGGTAGGTGTTCTGTTTTCACAAAACCATAGCAAGCAAATCAATTTGCTCAAAGTTAGTCATCAACATTAACTTTTACACTATTTTCAGGTGAAAACTAAACTATTTCCTAAATTTTCAACAAACTTTAATTTCAACAATTATAATGCTAGAGGAAGAAGAATGAACCTGTGAATCTGTTGAAGGTTGGCTTCCTTCAAATGCAACATAATTGCATTAGGATTTTGAGTTCCGACACATCCTTCTATTGAACGAACCTGTAACACTTTCACTCTTATTTTAAGCTTCTACTCTTGGTTTGCCCACTGGAATTTCAAAACGCTTCCAAGTTCCGACTAACCAAAATCTTGTGAAAGGAAATTGAAGCCAAGAGAGCAAAGAAGTCAGAGAGAGAGAGAGAGAGAGAATTATCGGAAGTTGTAACTCACAGGAGAAGTCGCCGGTGATGCTTTGGAAAGAAGGGGAGAGATTTGAAGAATTGAAAATTTAGGGCTTTTCTATTGAAGTGGTGAGCAAATAGCCGACAATAACTTTAAAATTGTATTATCCATATTTTACCCATGGGTTACCCATTTGTTTACTCATTTTTTAGTGGATAATATGGATAATTATCCATATTGGACCCGGTTTTAAAAAGTCAGTTATCCAATCCATTTTTAGTGGGTTGAGTTGGGTGGATAATTATTATTTTTAACCATTTTGCCAGGTCTAGGTATCGTGATGGCACCTAGTCTTAGGGACTAGGTAAGCCTAATATTTACTGAATAACAATAATAATTAAATAACATCTAACAACTTTTGAAATAGAAATCTCTATAAAATTTACAATTCCCAAAACCGGTAGTATAAGTCATAAGCTCTACAGAGTTTGTTATAATTTTTCTAAATACAACTGTTTGAAATAAAGTAAACGATGTGAATACAAATGAGAAGGTGACTCCGAAGCCTGCGAACGCAGCAACATGTTTACCTTGAGTCTCCACAACAACAATCCGCACAACTAGTTAATGATCAACTGACTTCGAAATACCTGGATCTGCACAAAAAATGTGCAGAAGTGTAGTATGAGTACACCACGACGGTACCTAGTAAGTATCAAGACTAACCTCGGTGGAGTAGTGATGAGGAACAGTCAAGACACCTACTGGACTAAATAACCTGAGCAAAGTATAAGTATAGAAACAACAGAATATAATATCTATATAAAGACTACGCGATATGACTAACAATACAGTAATTGCAATAGGAAAGGACAACGACAAGTATCCACGGAATACCATAATAATGACACAGAAGGGTGAACGTAAACACCACCTAAATCCGAAATCACAGATACATCAAGGACAATTAATAACTCAGCAACAACAACCCCTTTCACATTAGGTTTTAGTCAAAAAACTCCTGAGGTACCGAATCTCGGACAAATCACAACTCACGGGTTCCAATACCTGAACCCTAACACTTGGCATCCTGTGCCCTCATTATACTTCATAACCGCACTGACGACTCACGTGCCAAATAGAGCCATTCTCACATAGAAGGCAAGTAAACACGGGTGTTCATCTATACTCAACAATTTCAAGAAAACTTCTTAACCGATAAGAGTGTTCAACTACGTGTATGTTTGTGAAAGTGTCCTAACATAGTTCATGCTATCTAGTAAGTACAGGGAAAGAAATGGACAGCACGTAGAATGTCTTCACACAACTTTCCACAAATTAAAGCTCACACATATAAGTGTACAACTACACAAGTATCAATAACAATGCCTCCAGGCCATCACAAGTCATCACAAATCAATCCCTGACATAGCCCACCTTATCTTGCAACGTGTGCAATAGTAAAATAAATGCCCGCCTTGTCGTGCCACACGTGCATAATAATGTTCCCACCTTGGCTCGCCACATGCGCAATCCATGTATATATATATATATATATATATATATATATATATATATATCCCACCTTGTCACGCCGCATGTGCAAATATCAATAGTAACAATAGTACGACAGAAACCTCATGCAACCCCATAACAAAGAGATGTCAACAAAGGGCACTCCCGAAATACCGTCTTGTAGTCCCAAAAGTAAATGCTCAACAGGGGATCTCCCGAGGTACCGCCTCGTAGTCGCAAAAGTAAATATGCAAGACAGGGGGATCTCCCGAGGTACCGCCTCGTAGTCCCAAAGTAAATATGCAAGAACAATAAGTACTATAACAACAATAACAATAGTACAAGGGTACGTCAAATAAGTCAACTCAGAAATTCCAGAACTCAAAGAAACGGAGGAACAAATTCACAAGGAGTAGTCATAATATGTCACGACCCGGAATTTTCTCCGTCGGGACCGTGATGACGCCTAACATTCCACTTGCTAGGCAAGTTGACGTTAGAGAATTATTAAGCCAATCCTTATTCAATTAAGTAAATAACAACAAATAAGCTAAAATGAAATACAACGAGTACGAAATAATATAAAAAAAACTTCATTAATTACTACCACCCGGATCTGGAATCACAACTCACGAGCTACTATAATTTACTACAAACAGAGTCTGAAAACGAAAAATACACTGTTTTGAAGTAAGGAAACAGTAAATGATAAAACTAGGAAGAGACTCTAGGGTCTGCGGACGCCAACAGATCTATCTTGGGTCTCCTGAGAGCAAATCCAAGCTGCTAAGCCTTATGATCAGCTAGGGCCGGTACCAAAATATGCACAAGAAGTGCAGAGTGCAGTATCAGTACAACCGACCCCATGTACTGGTAAGTGTCGAGCCTAACCTCGACGAAGTAGTGATGAGGCTATGACAAGACACCTATATAACAAACCTATGCAATTTAACAATATATGTACAAATAATAGCTAAACATGTACTATTGGGAGGGGAAACATACTGAGGGGAATACGAGATAGAGAACTATAGCAGAATGGTAACTTGAACAGTCAATGTACTATGAATCAATAAGAACAAGTAAACAGAGTAAAGGAAAAATGTACGGCATCACCCTTCGTGCTTTTACTCTCAACCTCACCATAAAATCAATAGAAATGGCATGACATCACCCTTCGTGCATTTACTCTCATAACATGACACAACATCACCCCTTCGTGCATTAACACTCACAATATGGCATGGCATCACCCTTCGTGCATTAAAACTCATAATATGGCACAACATCACCCTTCGTGCATTAACACTCTCCCTTACCATAATGCAATTAACAAATAACAACAGGGAGATAGAATAACAAGTACAAGCCTTACTTCAATATTTGGTTCCACAATATCAACCGCAACTTCGGAATCAATACTCAATTATCACCAGAAGATCCATAAACATGATAAGAATGATCAATTTAACAATACTAGTCTAAACATGGCTAACATGAACAAAGGAAGCTATAATTGCAAGAAACCAAGCCCCGCCCATATGCTTTAACCCGACTACAATGCATAAGTACTCATCACCTCACATATACGTTATTTCCCAACATTTAAACATATAGCAAATAGACAAACAAGTCCTATTCCCTCAAGTGAAGGTTAACCACGACACTTACCTCGCTCCAAAGGCCACTCAATGCTCAATTACCGCTTTTCCTATAGAATCCACCTCCAAACCACTTGTATCTATCCACAAACGACTCAATAATATCAAATATTGCTAAATAAATCAATTACAATGCATAAATTTAGATTCCCCAAGCTTTCCCCCAATAAGTCAAAAATCGACCCCGAGCCCACTTGGTCAAAACTCGAGGTTCGGACCTAAATCCATTCACCCGTTCACCCCTGAGCCCGATTATATAATTAGTTTTGGAATCCGATCCCAAATTGAGGTCTAAATCCCCAATTTGCAAAACCCCCCAAATCTTCCTAAATCCCTAGTTTTCTACCATGAATGAACAAAGATTAGGGCTAGGAATTTAATGGGTGATGTTAGAAATGGAAGAAAATGAGTTAAATAGTACAAACCTATGAATTGATGTTGAGTTTTCTCTTCAAAATCGCACCTAGGCCAAGCTCTAATGGAGAGTTTATGAAAAATGGGTAAAATCCCGTTCTGGTTTTTTTTAAGGTCTGGGCGTCAGGCCTTCTTCGCGTTCGCGAAGGGCCTTCCGCGTTCGCGATGAGCAGCCGCCCGAGTGGCTTTCGCGTTCGCAAGTCCTCCTTTCCGCGTAGAAGAATGACTGACCCCTCCCCCAGGTCCCTAAAGCTGGTCGCGTTCGCGAAGGGTAATGCCCCCATTGCCTTGCGTTCGCGACCCAGCTACCGTGTTCGCGATTAAGAAACAAAGTAGGTAGAAGTGAAACTAGTAATTAAGAAACGTAATCATAACGAGAACAACTGCATATTCAGTGAATACAAGGACCTAAGAACCCTAAAGGTTAATTTTCCACAAATAAGTCCGAGCACGTACTCGTCACCTCGCGTACACGGACTACAATTAGCATAGAAGACTCAAATCCAAAGGGGTAGTTCTCCCACACGAAGTTAGGCAAGATACTTACCTCGAACCAAGCTCAATCGATCAGTAAGAATGCCCTTTCCACGAATATCCAACTCCGAATGGCCCAAATCTAGCCAAAATCAATTACATAACATAAATATAACTACAAGGAACTAATCTAGCTAATGAAATCAAAGCTAAAGCAAGAACTTGGAAAATTGCCTTAAAAAGCCTCCTCAGGCCCACGTCTGGGAATCGGGTAAAACTCACAAAATATGAACACCCATTCACTCACGAGTTTGCTCATACCAAAATTACTCAAATCCGATACCAAAATCTCGATCAAAATCCCAAAATTCAGCCTTAGCACTTTTCTCAATTTCCCCCAAATTTTCAACCCCAAATCCAAAATTAAATGGAGAAAACAACTATAGATTAATGGAATATAACCAAAAACGAGTTAGGAATCATTACCCCAAAGATTCCTCTGAAAAGCCCTCGAAATATCGCCAAATTCCGAGCTCTCAAGTCCAACAATGAAGAATGAAATCAAACACGTGCATAATAATGTTCCCACCTTATCTCGCCACATGGGCAACCCATATATATATATATATCCCACCTTGTCACATCATATGTGCAAATATCAATAGTAACAATAGCACGGTAGAAACATCGTGCAACCCCATAAGAAAGAGATGTCAACAAAGGGCACTCCCGAGATACCGTCTCGTAGTTCCAAAAGTAAATGCTCAATAGGGGATCTCCCGAGGTACCGCCTCGTAGTTCCAAAAGTAAATATGCAAGACAGGGGGATCTCCCGAGGTACCGCCTCGTAGTCCCAAAGTAAATATGCAAGAACAACAAGTACAACAACAACAATAACAATTGTACAAGGGTACAACAAATAAGTCAACTCAGAAATTCCAGAACTCAAAGAAACGGAGGAACAAATTCACAAGGAGTAGTCACAATAGAGAATGCTAGGCATAATAAGAACAGCCCAACAAGGAAAGAAATAATGCATAACAACGGCCCGCAATGTACAGTTCAACAACAAGGGAGCTAACACAAGTCGAATGATTCCAAATAAGGACAAGTCAACTAAGATATAGGATATCTAAACTTCTTTTAAGGCCGGGCAATTACGAAAGAGACACAACAAATTCAATTAAGGATAAGCAGAAGAAAGATAGTCATAGTCTCAATTAAGGATGAACAATTACAGAAGAGATAATTATAACTTCAAATAAAGACAAGCAGTTAGGGGAAAGATAACATGACAATAGAAGAGATAACAATTTTGGTTAAGGCACAGATGAATCAAATAAACAACAAGAGTGGACCATGAAACAATTAATTATAATAAAAGCAGGTAGAAGTGAAACTAGTAATTAAGAAACGTAATCATAACGAGAAAAAAATGCATATTCAGTGAATACAAGGACCTAAGAACCCTAAAGGCCAATTTTCCACAAATAAGTCCGAGCACGTACTCGTCACCTCGCGTACACGGACTACAATTAGCATAGAAGACTCAAATCCAAAGGGGTAGTTCCCCCACACGAAGTTAGGCAAGATACTTACCTCGAACCAAGCTTAATCGATCAGTAAGAATGCCCTTTCCACGAATATCCAACTCCGAATAGCCCAAATCTAGCCAAAATCAATTACATAACATAAATATAACTACACGGAACTAATCTAGCTAATGAAATCAAAGCTAGAGCAAGAAATTAGAAAATCGCCTTAAAAAGCCTCCTCAAGCTCACATCTCGGAATCGGGTAAAACTCACAAAATATGAACACCCATTCACTCACGAGTTTGCTCATACCAAAATTACTCAAATCTGATACCAAAATCTCGATCAAAATACCAAAATTCAGCCTAAGAACTTTTCTCAATTTCCCCCAAATTTTCAACCCCTAATCCAAAATTAAATGGAGAAAACAACTATAGATTAATGGAATATAACCAAAAACGAGTTAGGAATCATTACCCCAAAGCTTCCTCTGAAAAGCCCTCGAAATATCGCCAAATTCCGAGCTCTCAAGTCCAACAATGAAGAATGAAATCAAACAAGTGCATAATAATGTTCCCACCTTGTCTCGCCACATGCGCAACCCATATATATATATATCCCACCTTGTCACACCGCATGTGCAAATATCAATAGTAATAATAGCACGGCAGAAACCTCGTGCAACCCCGTAAGAAAGAGATGTCAACAAAGGGCACTCCCGAGATACCGTCTCGTAGTCCCAAAAGTAAATGCTCAATAGGGGATCACCCGAGGTACCGCCTCGTAGTTCCAAAAGTAAATATGCAAGACAGGGGGATCTCCCGAGGTACCGCCTCGTAGTCCCAAAGTAAATATGCAAGAACAACAAGTACAACAACAACAATAACAATAGTACAAGGGTACAACAAATAAGTCAACTCAGAAATTCCAGAACTCAAAGAAACGGAGGAACAAATTCACAAGGAGTAGTCACAATAGAGAATGCTAGGCATAATAAGAACAGCCCAACAAGGAAAGAAATAATGCAAAACAACGGCCCGCAATGTACAGTTCAACAACAAGGGAGCTAACACAAGTCGAATGATTCCAAATAAGGACAAGTCAACTAAGATATAGGATATCTAAACTTCTTTTAAGGCCGGGCAATTACGAAAGAGACACAACAAATTCAATTAAGGATAAGCAGAAGAAAGATAGTCATAGTCTCAATTAAGGATGAACAATTACAGAAGAGATAATTATAACTTCAAATAAAGACAAGCAGTTAGGGGAAAGATAACATGACAATAGAAGAGATAACAATTTTGGTTAAGGCACAGATGAATCAAATAAACAACAAGAGTGGACCATGAAACAATTAATTATAATAAAAGCAGGTAGAAGTGAAACTAGTAATTAAGAAACGTAATCATAATAAGAAAAAAATGCATATTCAGTGAATACAAGGACCTAAGAACCCTAAAGGCCAATTTTCATTAAATAAGTCCGAGCACGTACTCGTCACCTCGCGTACACGGACTACAATTAGCATAGAAGACTCAAATCCAAAGGGGTAGCTCCCCCACACGAAGTTAGGCAAGATACTTACCTCGAACCAAGCTTAATCGATCAGTAAGAATGCCCTTTCCACGAATATCCAACTCCGAATAGCCCAATTCTAGCCAAAATCAATTACATAACATAAATATAACTACACAGAAATAATCTAGCTAATGAAATAAAAGCTAAAACAAGAAATTGGAAAATCGCCTTAAAAAGCCTCCTCGGGCCCACATCTCGGAATCGGGTAAAACTCACAAAATATGAACACCCATTCACTCACGAGTTTGCTCATACCAAAATTACTCAAATCTGATACCAAAATCTCGATCAAAATCCCAAAATTCAACCTAAGAACTTTTCTCATTTTCCCCCAAATTTTCAACCCCAAATCAAAAATTAAATGGAGAAAACAACTATAGATTAATGGAATATAACCAAAAACGAGTTAGGAATCTTTACCCCAAAGCTTCCTCTAAAAAGCCCTCGAAATATCGCCAAATTCCGAGCTCTCAAGTCCAACAATGAAGAATGAAATCAAACACGTGCATAATAATGTTCCCACCTTGTCTCGCCATATGCTTAACCCATATATATATATATATCCCACCTTGTCACACCGCATGTGCAAATATCAATAGTAATAATAGCACGACAGAAACCTCGTGCAACCCCATAAGAAAGAGATGTCAACAAAGGGCACTCCCGAGATACCGTCTCATAGTCCCAAAAGTAAATGCTCAATAGGGGATCTCCCGAGGTACCGCCTCGTAGTTCCAAAAGTAAATATGCAAGACAGGGGGATCTCTCGAGGTACCGCCTCGTAGTCCCAAAGTAAATATGCAAGAACAACAAGTACAACAACAATAATAACAATAGTACAAGGGTACAATAAGTAAGTCAACTCAGAAATTCCAGAACTCAAAGAAACGAAGGAACAAATTCACAAGGAGTAGTCACAATAGAGAATGCTAGTCATAATAAGAACAGCTCAACAAGGAAAGAGATAATATATAACAACGGCCCGTAATGTACAGTTCAACAACAAGGGAGCTAACACAAGTCGAATGATTCCAAATAAGGACAAGTCAACTAAGATATATGATATCTAAACTTCTTTTAAGGCCGGGCAATTACGAAAGAGACACAACAAATTCAATTAAGGCTAAGCAGAAGAAATATAGTCATAGTCTCAATTAAGGATGAACAATTACAGAAGAGATAATTATAACTTTAAATAAAGACAAGCAGTTAGGGGAAAGATAACATGACAATAGAAGAGATAACAATTTTGGTTAAGGCACAGATGAATCAAATAAACAACAAGAGTGGACCATGAAACAATTAATTATAATAAAAGCAGGTAGAAGTGAAACTAGTAATTAAGAAACGTAATCATAATAAGAAAAAATGCATATTCAGTGAATACAAGGACCTAAGAACCCTAAAGGCCAATTTTCCACAAATAAGTCCGAGCACGTACTCGTCACCTCGCGTACACGGACTACAATTAGCATAGAAGACTCAAATCCAAAGGGGTAGTTCCCCCACACGAAGTTAGACAAGATACTTACCTCGAACCAAGCTTAATCGATCAGTAAGAATGCCCTTTCCATGAATATCCAACTCCGAATATCCCAAATCTAGCCAAAATCAATTACATAACATAAATATAACTACACGGAACTAATCTAGCTAATGAAATCAAAGCTAAAGCAAGAAATTGGAAAATCGCCTTAAAAAGCCTCCTCAGGCCCACGTCTCGGAATCGGGTAAAACTCACAAAATATGAACACCCATTCACTCACGAGTTTGCTCATATCAAAATTACTCAAATCTGATACCAAAATCTCGATCAAAATCCCAAAATTCTGCCTAAGAACTTTTCTCAATTTCCCCCAAATTTTCAACCCCAAATCCAAAATTAAATGGAGAAAACAACTATAGATTAATGGAATATAACCAAAAACAAGTTAGGAATCATTACACCAAAGCTTCCTCTGAAAAGCCCTTGAAATATCGCCAAATTCCGAGCTCTCAAGTCCAACAATGAAGAATGAAATCAAACACGTGCATAATAATGTTCCCACCTTGTCTCGCCACATGTATATATATATATATATATATATATATATATATATATATATATATATATATATATATATATATATATATATATATATATATATATATATATATATATATATATATATATATATATATATAACACTGCATGTGCAAATATCAATAGTAACAATAGCACGGCAGAAACCTCGTGCAACCCCATAACAAAGAGATGTCAACAAAGGGCACTCCCAAGATACCGTCTCGTAGTCCCATAAGTAAATTCTCAATAGGGGATCTCCCGAGGTACCGCCTCGTAGTCCCAAAAGTAAATATGCAAGACAGGGGGATCTCCTGAGGTACCGCCTCGTAGTCCCAAAGTAAATATGCAAGAACAACAAGTACAACAACAACAATAACAATAGTACAAGGCTACAACAAATAAGTCAACTCAGAAATTCCAGAACTCAAAGAAACGGAGGAACAAATTCACAAGGAGTAGTCATAATAGAGAATGCTAGTCATAATAAGAACAGCCCAACAAGGAAAGAAATAATGTATAACAATGGCCCGCAATGTACAGTTCAACAACAAGGGAGCTAACACAAGTCGAATGATTCCAAATAAGGACAATTCAACTAAGATATAGGATATCTAAACTTCTTTTAAGGCCGGGCAATTACGAAAGAGACACAACAAATTCAATTAAGGATAAGCAGAAGAAAGATAGTCATAGTCTCAATTAAGGATGAACAATTACAGAAGAGATAATTATAACTTCAAATAAAGACAAGCAGTTAGGGGAAAGATAACCTGACAATAGAAGAGATAACAATTTTGGTTAAGGCACAGATGAATCAAATAAACAACAAGAGTGGACCATGAAACAATTAATTATAATAAAAGCAGGTAGAAGTGAAACTAGTAATTAAGAAACATAATCATAACGAGAAAAAATGCATATTCAGGGAATACAAGGACCTAAGAACCCTAAAGGCCAATTTTTCACAAATAAGTCCGAGCACGTACTCGTCACCTCGCGTACACGGACTACAATTAGCATAGAAGACTCAAATCCAAAGGGGTAGTTCCCCCACACGAAGTTAGGCAAAATACTTACCTCAAACCAAGCTTAATCGATCAGTAAGAATGCCCTTTCCATAAATATCCAACTCCGAATAGCCCAAATCTAGCCAAAATAAATTACATAACATAAATATAACTACACGGAACTAATCTAGCTAATGAAATCAAAGCTAAAGCAAGAAATTGGAAAATCGCCTTAAAAAGCCTCCTAAAGCCCCCGTCTCGGAATCGGGTAAAACTCATAAAATATGAACACCTATTCACTCACGAGTTCGCTCATACCAAAATTACTCAAATCCGATACCAAAATCTCGATCAAAATCCCAAAATTCGACCTAAGAACTTTTCTCAACTTTTCCCCAAATATTCAACCCAAATCCAAAATTAAATGGAGATAACAACTATAGATTAATGGAATACAACCAAAAACGAGTTAGGAATCATTACCCAAAAGCTTCCTCTGAAAATCCCTCAAAAAATCGCCAAATTCCGAGCTCTCAAGTCCAAAAATGAAGAATGAAATCAAACCCTTGCACTTAGCCCTTTTTCTGCCAGTCAAACCGTTTCCGCGGGCCTTCAACTGCATCTGCGGTTCCGAACTTGCGGAAATTCCATCGCAGGTGAGGTTTTCACTTAAAACTTATCACCCACTTCTGCGATCAAAAGGTCGCACCTGCATCTGCGCACCTGCGGACCTATGTCCGCTTCTGCGGTCCTCCACCGCTCCTGCGATCTCTCCAGCGCATCTGCTGCATCGCAGATGCGGAACTGACCTTGCACCTACGGCCCTTGATCACTCCCTCCAAATCCACTTCTGCGCTTAATCATCCGCATGTGCGCCCCCCGCACCTATGGTTCCCCTACTGCAGGTGCGAAACACCAGAAACCAGCAAACTTCAGGAATTTCCTAAGTCCAATATTTCCTCCGTTAAGCATCCGAAACATACCCGAGGCCCCCTGGACCTCAACCAAACATACCAACCAATCCTAAAACACCATAACAACTTAGTCGAGCCTCAAACCACATCAAACAATGCTAAAATCACGAATCATCCTCCGATTCAAACTTAAAGAACTTGAAACTTTAAATTTCTACAACCGATGCTGAAACCTGTCAAACCACGTCCGATTGACCCCAAATTTTGCGCACAAGTAATATGTAACATTACAGACCTACTCCAACTTTAGGAATTGGAATCCGACCCCGATATCAAAAAGTACACTTCCGGTCAAAATCTCCAAAAAACCGACTTTCGCCATTTCAAGCCTAAATTAGCTACATACCTCAAATTCACAGTCCAGACATGCTCCTAAATTCAAAATCACCCAACGGAGCTAACAGAACTGACGAAACTCCATTCCAAAATCGTCTTCACACGGTTCCAACTACAGTCAAAATACTAAGACTTAAGCTTCCATTTTAGGGAATAAGTGTCCCAATTCACTCCGAATCATCTGGTAACTAAATTCAACCATGCACGCAAGTAAATACACATTATACGAAGCTGCTCAGGGCCTTATGCTACCGAACGGGACTTAAATTCTTAAAACAACCGGCCGGGTCGTTATAGAACCAGTAGAAGAATAATGTAATTCCTTCTGTCCTTATAGCTCCGAGTCACCCTAGGATATGGTTTAACTGTAAAATCCTAATAAGCGACCAATTATGTGTTCATATCAAATATAATCGACCATTGAGTGATCTAAGAAAAATCTTTTCTTTTTTCATTCAATTGCCCTGGCCAAGGTCTTAATTTGGTCATTTATAATTCATGACAACATGGAGTTTAAACTCATTACCAAGAGTTGACAGATTCCATCTTGACCAATCACTAATTCTATAAGTATTTAATCATACCCAATATCCTTTCAACTATCGGCCTAGTGCCATAGGTGTCTAGTATCAAAGCACAATAAATAACTTGTCAATTACTATGAAAATCTCAAGTCAAAGGAATTTCTTACATCACATTCTTCAGGAGAATATCCTATTGACAGTTTGTGGTAATTCTAACAATTAGGAATTATCAAATGAGTCAGTTCAATGATCATATCTCTATATGCATCATCTATCTATGTGATTTGGTTAACGAGATCAACTAATCTTTATCCCATAAAGACAAGAACATAAATATTGATCTAACCGGATTACTAATATCCAAATTAATAGTCCTACGATCAAGAACAAATTTAGATTAAATTATATGAAACTTCACTCATTATCATGATCTACATCACAATGTCAAGTCTCAAAATTTAATCAAGGACCTTATCAAATTAATCAAGCAATTAATAATAATGATAAAAGAATATCAAATGCCCTATATATTTTATATCAAATAACGTTCACAAAAATATGTTCAAATCATCAAATATAAGATTGAATCTAAGGCATATCTACTATATCCCTAACAATCTCCCACTTGCACTAGAGCCAATCGCTCTTGTACTTCATTCCCAATTTCCACTTGTGCTTGTAAAACTCCTTTGCACCAAGAGCTTTAGTGAATGGGTCTGCAGCATTTTCCTTTCCATCAGCTTTTTGAAACTCGGCGTCTCCACATTCAATGATCTCTCTTATCAAGTGATACCTTCGCAGAATGTATTTGGATTTTTGGTGTGATCTTGGTTTTTTTGCTTGAGCAATGGCTCCAGTGTTGTCACACAACAATGGAACTGCACCTTCTATTGAAGAAACCACACCAAGTTCAGTTAAGAACTTTTTCATCCATACAACTTCCTTAGCAGCTTTACTAGCTGCTATATATTCTGCTTCAGTCATTGAATCAGCTACTGTAGCTTGTTTGGAAATTTTCTAACTCACTGCACCACCATTTAAGGTGAATACATAACCAGAAATAGATTTGCTATCATCTCTATCTGAAGAGAAACTTGCATCAGTATAACCTTTAAGTTTCAACTCAGAATATCCATAAATGAGGAATTGGTCTTTAGTCCTTCTTAAGTACTTAAGAATGGTCTTCACCACCTTCCAATGTTCCTCACCAGGATTTGCCTGATATTGGCTAGTCACTCCAAGTGCACAAGCCACATCAGGACGTGTACATGTCATGGTATACATGATAGCTCCCACTGCACTAGCGTATGGGATCCTACTCATGCTTTCTCTCTCTTCAGGTGTTTTAGGACAATCCTCCCTACTGAGAGTAATTCCAGCGCTTTTCAGTAGATAGCCTCTTTTGGAATTATCCATGTTATACCTTTTCAAAATGGTATCAATGTACAAAGACTGGCAAAGTCCAAGCAGCTTCCTCGATCTATCTATATAGATCTTTATTTCTAATATATAAGCTACTTCTCCCAAGTCTTTCATGGATAACTGTTCAGATAGCCAAATATTGGTACTTTGCAATGCCGGTGTGTCATTTCCTATGAGCAATATATCATCAATATACAATACTAAGAATATAATTATGCTCCCACTAACCTTTTTGTACACACAAGGTTCTTCTTCGCATCTAACGAAATTGAACTTTTCAATTGTCTTGTTAAAGCGAATATTCCAACTTCGAGAAGGTTGCTTTAGTCCATAAATGGATCTTTGTAGCTTGCAAATTTTATTATGATCAGACGGAGATGTGAAACCTTCAGGTTGTGTCATGTACACATCCTCTTCTAGCTCACCAGTAAGGAAAGCTGTTTTCACATCCATTTGCCATATTTCTTAATCATAGTATGCTGCTATAGTAAGCAAAATCCGAATTGATTTGAGCATTGCCACTGGAGAGAAAGTCTCGTCATAGTCGACTCCTTCTTTCTGACGATATCCCTTGGAAACATGACGGGCTTTGTAGGTCTCCACCTTTCCGTATGCTCCAATCCTTTTTTTAAAAAACCCATTTACAAACCTATAGGTTTTATATCCTTTGAAAGTTCAACTAAAGTCCATACTTTATTTTCCTTCATGAATTCCATTTCGCATTCCATGGCCTTTTGCTATTTCTCATTATCAGAATGTTGTATAGCATCTTCATAGGTCTTAGGGTCATCATCATTATGATCAACCTCATTTGATACATCATCTTGTACCATTAGATTTAATCTAGTTGGTACATGACATTCTTGTGTAGACCTTCTAAGAGGCTCTTGTACAACTTGCTCACCTTGTGTTGGATATGGTTGTTGTTCAATTTGGATTTGAACTAGTTCATTAACTTGTTCTTGAACTACATTTAGTTCTTATACTTCAACCGTTAAAGATGACAACTCCCTTGTCAACTTCAAAATATCCAATAAAGGTTCTTCAACTTGTGTCTCATGATCTTGATTTTGTGTTGATTCATTAGTTTCTTGAACTTCATCAAGTTCTATTTATCCACTATAATTTCCTTCCAAAAGAAATTCCCTTTCCAAAAAGGTTGCTCCTCTAGCCACAAACACATTATTGTCACAACCCAATTCTCCCTCCGTAAGATGTCGTGACGGCACCTAGTCTCTACGAGCAGGTAATCCTAACAAAAATGCGGAAATAAACAAATGGAAGGAAAACTTAACAACTAACTGCAATAGATAACTGATAACAATGCCACTCGGCATGTACAATAACCAACACTCTAGTAATACATTGTATTACCAAAACCCGAAACATCATAAGTCACAAGCTACAGAAGGAAACTAGAATCTCTATACACCAGAGTCTAATAAAAGAAATACGGAAAGTAGATGACATATAAGAGAATAGAGGGGGACTCCGAGGTCTGCGGATGCGGCAGATATACCTTGAAGTCTCCGTACAGCAGCAAGCACTCTCAGCTAGTAGCGGGGCTGATAAGAAGTACCTTGATCTGCACACAAAACATGTGCAGAAGAGTAGCATGAGTACACCACAACGGTACCCAGTAAGTGCCAAGCTTAACCTCGGTAGAGTAGTGACGAGGTCAGGTCCGGGCCCTACTGGTCTATAATAATAAGACAGATGCTATAATAAATATGAAGTAAAACGAAGAAGACAACAACAAGTATTCACAAAGAAATAACAACACCGCATAATGATATAACAATATGGGAGCTCCAGAGATATCGTCTCGTGGTCCCAAAAGTAAATATACAGGGAGAACTCCCAAGGTACCGCCTCATAGTCTCAAAAGTAAATATACAGGGAGAACACCCAAGAAATCGCCTTGTAGTATCAAAAGTAAATGTATATGGAGAACTCCCGAGGAACCACCTAGTAGTCTTAAAAGTAAATATGGAGAAAGAACTCCTAAGGAACTGCCTCGTAGTCATAAACGTAAATGTGCAAGGAGAACTCCCGAGGAACTGCCTCGTAGTCTCAAAAGTAAATGTGCAGGGAGAACTCCCGAGAAACCGCCTCATAGTCTCAAAAGTAAACACACAATTCAAACTGATAAATACAACAGTTAACAACAAGAGTTCTACAGTTGAGACTGATAAAGATCAAGGAAAAATAGGAAATCAACTAGGCATGCTGCACAAAGTTCAAATAAGCAGTTAAAGCACGTAGACATGGGATATTAGACTAAACTGAATAACTACACATGCTGGTATAACTAAATTAAAATGAAAACATGTCACTACTCAGTGAAAAATCAGTCTTTACAACAATAGCCCATGTACGCACTCATCACCTCACATACACATCGCTCACATATCACAACAGTACCAAGTACTAAGGGGATTTTCCCCCACACAAGGTTAAGCAAGCCACTTACCTCGAACCAAGCTCAAATCAATCTGTAACAATGCTTTTTCCACGAATATCCGACTTCAAATGGCCCAAATCTAGCCAAAATCAATTACATATCATAAATATAACTATAAGAAAATAATCTAGTTAATGAAATCAAAGCTAAAGCGAGAAATTAGAAAATTGCCCCAAAACGTCTCCCCGGGCCCACAAAATACGAACACCCATTCACTCACGAGTTCACTCATACCAAAATTACTCAGATACGATGTCAAAATCTCAATCAAATTAAATCTCAATCAAAACCCAAAAATTTGATTGAAGAACTTTTCCCATTTTTTTCCAATTCTCTCAATCCAAACCCGAAATTAAAGGATGGAATTAATGATAGATTAGTGGGATATAACCAAAAACAAATGAAGAATCATTACCCAATCGATGCCTCTAAAAAGTCGTTAAAATTTCGTCCAAATCTGAGCTCTTTATCTCAAGTTATGTTAAAGATGGCTAAACCCTCAATTTTGAAATGTTATATTCTGCCTAGGTGCTCACACTACACGATCGCGGAACATCTCATGCGATTGCGTGGAACAAAATTCCAACCGTTTAAAAAAATACTCAACGCGATCGCGGATATCTATTTGCTAACACGTACCACTGCCAAGCTGACTTACGCAATCACGTAACACTCCACGCGACCGTAGAGAGTAAATCCTCCCATTGCCCAGGTCCTCTCTTCTTCATTACGAATGCGGAAAGGGCTATGCGTTCGTGTATCAATGGCCACGCAAACTTCGCGATCACGGACGAGCTACTGCGATCGCATAGAACAAAAAGGTGGCTGCCTAATTCAAGGTTTCGCTATCGCGTCTTGTCCTACGAGACCGCATAAGAGGAAACCAGTAACTGAAGACACCAGAAATTTCTGAAATCTTTCCAGTCCAAAACGAGTCTGTTAACCACCCGAAATCCACCCGAGGCCCCAGGGACCTCAACCAAACATACCAACAAGTCCTAAAACATCATATGAACTTAGTCGAGCCCTCAAATCACATTAAACAATGCAAAAACACGAATCACCCTCCGATTCAAACTTAATGAACTTTGAAACTTCAAACTTCTACAACCGATGCCGAAAACTATCAAATCACGTCCGATTGACCCCAAATTTTGTACACAAGTCATAATTGATATTACTGACCTACTCAAACTTTCGAAATTAGAATCTGACCCCGATATCAAAAAGTCCACTTCCGGTCAAACTTCCCAAAAATTCAACTTTCGCCATTTCAAGCCTAAATCAGCTACAAAACTCCAATTCACAATCCGTACATGCTCCTAAGTCCAAAATCACTTAACGGAGCTAACGGAATCGACGAAACTCCATTTCGGAGTCGCCTTCACACAATTCCGACTACGGACAAAATCCTAAGACTTAAACTTCCATTTAGGGACTAAAATGAGCTGACTTGGTCAGCCTATCCACAATTACCCAAACTGCGTCAAACTTCCGCTGAGTCCGTGGGAGTCCAACAACGAAATCAATAGTGATCCGCTCCTATTTCCACTCCGGAATCTCTATATTCTGAAGCAATCCACCTGGTCGCTGATGCTCATGCTTAATCTATTGGATATTTAGATACCGAGCCACAAACTCCACTATGTCCTTCTTCATTCTCCTCCACCAGTAATGTTGCTTCAAGTTCTGATACATCTTCGCGGTACCTGGATGAATGTAGAACTGCGAACTGTGAGCCTCTTGAAGAGTCTACTCTCGCAAACCATCTACATTGGGCACACATAACCTGCCTTGCATCCTCAATGCACCATCATCCCCAATAGTGACCTCCTTAGTATCACCGTGCTGGAATATGTTCTTAAGGACAAGTAGATGAGGGTCATCATACTGACGCTCCCTGATTGTAACGACCCGACCGGTCGTTTTGAGAGTTTTAGCTCTGATCCCCTATTTACTGCTTTCCCCGTATCTTTGTCAGCTTATGTGACTTGCCGGGAGGGTTTTATTTTGGTTTTTGGGGTATTTTGGGACACTTAGTCCCTAAACGGAAGCTTAAGCCTTAGGATTTTGACCGTAGTCGGAACTGTGTGAAGGTGACTCCGAAATAGAGTTTCGTTAGCTCTGTTGGGTGATTTTGGACTTAGGGGCGTGTCCAGATTGTATTTTGAAGATTTGTAGCTCATTTAGGCTTGAAATGGCGAAAGTCAAATTTTTTAGAGATTTTGACCGGTAGTGGACTTTTTGATTTCGGGGTCGGATTCCAATTTCGAAAGTTGGTGTAGGTCTGTAATGTCAATTATGACTTGTGTGCAAAATTTTAGGTCAATCGGGCGTGGTTTGATAGGTTTCGACATCAGTTGTCGAATTTGAAAGTTTCAAGTTCTTTAAGTTTGAATCGGAGGATGATTCGTGATTTTAGTGTTGTTTGATGTGGTTTGAGGGCTCGACTAAGTCCATATGGTATTTTATGACTTGTTGGTATATTTGATTGAGGTCTCGGGGCCCTCGGGTTGATTTTGGATGGTTAACGGACCTTTTGAAATTAAGAAAAAAATAATAGATTTTTGGTGTTTTTGTTGCAGACATTTCTTCATCGCGTTCGCAAGAGAGCTCTCGCGATCGCGTAGGGCATCTGGGAGGCCAACTCAAGTTTGTTCTTCGCGTTCGCACATAAGAGCCCGCGTTCGCGAAGGTATGGTCAGTGGAAGCATTGCGAATGCGTTCGCGTAGAGAAAGTGAGGCAGTTGGGGACCCCAGTCATTTGGTTTACGCGTTCGCGAAGGACCATGAAGTGAAAGGTACGCGTTCCCGAGAGTTCCCTCGCATTCATGAAGGAGGAAATTTGGTCAGTGGAATTTTTGTAATACGCGAACGCGAGAGAGTGGTCGTGTTTGCGAAGAAGGGAACACCTGGGTAGATTTAAAAGTTCACAATCGAGGGTTTATGTCATTTTTCACCATTTGGACTTTAGGGGTCGGAATTAGGCGATTTTTGGAGGGATTTTCATGTGGGTGTTTGGGGTAAGTGATTCTTACTTAGTTTTGGTTAATTCCATTATTATGTCTTTAATTGCATCATTAAATTAGTGATTTGGGGTGGAAATTTGGGGAAAATTTGAGAAATGTTCTTAGGCCGATTTTTGGGATTTTGATCAAGAGTTTGGTATCAGATTTGAGTAATTTTGGTACGAATGAACTTATGAGTGAATGGGTGTTCATATTTTGTAACTTTTACCCGATTCCGAGACGTACGCCCGGGGAGGCTTTTTAGGGTGATTTTCCAATTTCTTGCTTTAGCTTTGATTTCATTAGCTAGATTAGTTCCTTGTAGTTATATTTATGATATGTAATTGATTTTGGCTAGATTTGGGCCATTCGGAGTCGGATATTCGTGGAAAGAGCATGGTTACAGATTGATTGAGCTTGATTCGAGGTAAGTGGCTTGCTTAACCTTGTGTGGGGGAAATCCCCTTAGGATTTGGTACTGTTGTGATATGTGAGCACAGTGTATGCGAGGTGAAGTACGTACACGGGCTATTTGTTGTAAAAACCGATTTTATTTACTGAGTAGCAACTTGTCATCCTTTTAATTTGGGTTATACCATTTTTCTGAGTAGTAATATGTTTTTCATTCTTGAATGCGTTATACCAACCTGTGTAGTTATCTTGTTTAGTCTAATATCGCATGTCTACGTGCTTTAACAGCTTATTTGAACTCTGTGAAGCATGCCTAGTTGATTTCCTGCTTTCCTTGTTCATTATCAGTATTACCTGTGGAAATCTTGCTGTTAACTGTTGTATTTATCGGTTTGAGTTGTGTGTTTACTTTTGAGACTACGAGGCGATTCCTCGGGAGTTCTCCCTGCATGTTTACTTTTGAGACTACGAGGCGGTTCCTCGGGAGTTCTCCCTGCATATTTACTTTTGAGACTACGAGGCGGTTCCTCGGGAGTTCTCCCTACATATTTACTTTTGAGACTACGAGGCGGTTCCTCAGGAGTTCTCCCTGCATATTTACTTATGAGACTACGAGGCGGTACCTCGAGAGTTCTCCCTGTATATTTACTTTTAGGACTACGAGACGGTATCTCGGGAGCAACCCTGTTGTTATATCATTGTGCGGTGTTGTTATTGCTTTGTGAAAACTTGCTATTGTCTTCTCTTCTTTACTTCATTTTTATTATAGCATCTGTATTATTATTATATCCCAGTAGGGCCCGGACCTGACCTTGTCACTACTCTACCAAGTTTAGGCTTGGCACTTACTGGGTACCATTGTGGTGTACTCACGCTACTCTTCTGCGCATATTTTGTGTGCAAATAAGGTACTTCTTATCATGCCCGCTATTACCTGAGAGTGCTTGCTACTGTATGGAGATTTCAAGGTATATCTTCCGCGTCCGTAGACCTCGGAGTCCCCCTCTATTCCCTCCTATGTCATTTACCATCCTTACTTCTTTTATTAGACTGTGGTGTATAGAGATACTAGTTTCCTTCTGTAGCTTGTGACTTATGATGTTCCGGGTTATTGGGGTGTTGGTTACTGTAAATGCCGAGCGACATTGTTATCATTTATTTAGTTATCTATTATAGTTAGTTGATAAGTTTTGCTTCCATTTTTGTTATTTTTGCATCTTTGTTAGGCTTACCTAGTCGTAGAGACTAGGTGCTGTCACGACATCTTAAGGAGGGAGAATAGGGTCGTGAAGTTGGTATCAAAGCTCTAGGTTCATAGGTGTCGTGAGTCACGAGCAAGTTTAGTAGAGTCTTGCGGATCATTACAAAGACGTCTGTATTTATCTTCGGGAGGCTATGGAACTGTTAGGAAAAAATTACACTTCTTTGATTCCTTGTCGTGCAAAATTGTTGACTTCGAAATTCTAAACTTTTGTATTCTATTCTCTTACAGATGGTGAGGACACGTACAGGCGGATCTGATGACCAGGCACTCGCGCCGCCTGTTAGAGCCGCAAGAGGTCGGGGCCGGGGTAGAGGCTGAGGACGTCCACGAGGTGCAACCAGAGCACCCGCACGAGCTGCTACAGAGGAGCCCCCTAGTAGCTCCAACTGGAGGGCAGACACCTGAGGCACCTATTGCTGCACCAGCTCTCCAGGAGACCCTAGCCCAGTTTCTGAGCATGTTCAGAACCTTAGCTCAGGCTGGATTGATCCCACTTGCTCCTGCCATATATCAGGCTTGGGGAGGGGCGCAAAATCCCGTCACCGATACTCTAGAGCAGCGGGTTCACGCCGACTAGGTTCCATAGATTATATCGATACAGCCAGTAGATTCGGTTCAGCATGAGACTAGGACAACCGCTTCTGAGGTGGAGCAACTCAGATTTGAGAGGTACAAGAAGTACCACCCACCTACCTTCAGCGGATTGGCTACAGATGATGCTCAGGGTTTTCTCGAGAAGTGTCATCGTATTCTCCGTACTATGGGCGTAGCGGAGATGAGTGTGGTTTCTTTTACCACATTCCAACTTAGAGGAGCAACCTATCGGTGGTGGTGTGCTTATGAGTTGAGTAATCTGGATGAGGCAGATTCACTTACATGGACTCAGTTCTCGGACATGTTTTTGATAGAGTATGTCCCTCAGAGCCTCAGGGACTCATGGCGCGCGGAGTTTGAGTAGTTGCGTCAGGGTGTTATGACTATGTCAGAGTATGCAGTTCATTTCAGTGATTTGGCCTGACATGCACCGGCCTTGGTTGCCATATTTCGAGAGAGTGTTCGTCGATTTATTGAGGGATTCCACCCCAGTATCCGGATCAGTATGGCCAGGGAATTGGAGACGGATATTTCTTATCAGTAGGTTGTGAGTATCACTAGGAGATTAGAGGGCATGCTTGCCCGGGATAGATAGGAGAGAGAGGCCAAGAGGTCTCGAGAGATTGGTTCTTATTCTGGTGCCCGTGCCCCAGCAGCTCGCCATGGTATGGGTTATGGGACTCACCCCGTTCATTCAGCTCTTCCAGCCATGAGTGGTATTTCGGTCCCTTCTAGGCCCCAAGAGCCTTATTATGCACCACTAGTATTTAGTGTACCTCCTGCACGGGGTATTCCCAACGGCTAGTCCAGTAGACCTGGCCCGAGCTAGTCACAATAGTCACGCCCTCTGAGAGCTTGTTTTGAGTGTAGAGACACCCGCCATATGGTGAGGGATTGTCCCAGATTTAGGAGAGGTACACCTTCACAGACTTCTCAGCCACCACATGCTCCATCGGGTCCTCAGGCTATGATTCCAGCACCAGCTACCACCCCACCTGCTCAGCCAGCTCGAGGTGGAGGTCGAGGTCGCCCTATAGGGGAAGGCCATGCCAGATATTATGCTCTTCCTACTCGTACAGAGGCAGTTGCTTCAAACTCTGTCATTACAGTTATTCTCCCAGTCTGTCATAGAGACGCATCGGTATTATTTGACCCAGGCTCTACATATTCCTATGTGTCTTCTTATTTTGCCCAGTATGCGTATCTCGGGATTTTTTGAGTTCCCTTGTTTATGTGTCTACTCTTGTGGGAGATTCTCTTGTTGTGGACCGCACGTATCAGTCGTGTTTGATTGCTCTTAGTGGTTTTAAGACCAGAGTTGATTTGTTATTGCTCAGCATGATAGACTTTGATATTATTTTGGGCATGGACTGGTTGTCGCCCCATTATGCTATTCTTGATTGTCACGCTAAGACTGTGACGCTGGCTATGGCAGGATTACCGTGATTAGAGTGGAGAGGTACCTTAGAGTATACTCCCAGTAGAGTTATTTCATTTCTTAAAGCTCAATGAATGGTTGAGAAGGGGTATGACGCGTATCTATCTTATGGGAGAGATGTCAGTATGGATACCCCTATAGTTGAGTCAGTCCCAGTAGTGAGGGATTTTCCAGATGTATTTCCAGCTGATCTTTCGAGCATGCCGCCTGACAGAGATATTGATTTTGGCATTGATTTGTTGCCGGACACTCAGCCCATCTCTATTCCTCCATTTCGTATGGCTCCTCCTGAGTTGAAGGAGTTGAAGGAACAGTTACAAGAATTGCTTGATAAGTGCTTTATTCGGCCCAGTGTGTCACCTTGGGGTGCTCCTGTCTTATTTGTGAAGAAGAAGGATGGTTCTATGTGGATGTGTATTGATTACCGCCAGTTGAATAAAGTCACAGTGAAGAATAGGTATCCATTGCCTCGTATTGATGATTTATTTGATCAGTTACAGGGTGCCATAATGTTTTCTAAGATTGACTTACGTTCAAGCTATCATCAGCTAAAGATTTGGGAGCCAGATATCCTGAAGACTGCTTCCAGGATTCGGTATGGTCACTACGAGTTCCTTGTGATGTCATTTGGTTGACCAATGCCCCAACAACTTTTATGCACTTGATGCATAGTGTGTTTCGGCCTTATCTTGACTCATTCGTTGTTGTGTTTATTAACGACATTCTGGTGTACTCTCGGACTCGGGAGGATCATGAGCAGCACCTGATAACTATGCTTCAGACCCTGAGAGAAAAGAGGTTATATGCAAAATTCTCAAAGTCTGAGTTTTGGCTAGACTTAGTGGCATTCTTGGGTCATATAGTATCGAGTGATTGGATCCAGGTAGATTCGAAGAAGGTGGAAGCAGTGCAGAGTTGGCCTAGACCGTCATCAGCTATAGAGATCCGGCGTTTTCTTGGTTTGGCGGGGTATTACCGCCATTTTGTAGAGGGATTCTCATCTATTGCAGCACCTATGACCAGGCTGACCCAGAAGGGTGCTTCGTTCAGGTGGACAGAAGAGTATGAGGAGAGCTTTCAGAAGCTCAAGACAGCTTTGACTACAACCCCAGTATTGATATTACCTTTAGGTTCAGGGTCTTATACAGTATATTGTGATGCGTTGCAGATTGGTCTCGGCGCGATGTTGATGTTGGACGGTAGGGTGATTGCCTACGCGTCCAGACAACTGAAGGTGCATGAAAAGAACAATCCTGTCCACGACCTTGAGCTAGCAGCTATTGTTCATGCCTTGAAGATTTGGCGGCACTATTTGTACGGTGTCCCTTGTGAGATCTACACCGATCACCTGAGTTTGCAGCATCTGTTTAAATAGAAGGATCTTAACTTGCGTCAGCGGAGGTGGTTGGAGCTGCTTAAGGATTATGATATCACCATTTTGTATCATCCCGGGAAGGCCAATGTGGTGGCCAATACTTTGAGTCACCGGGCAGAGAGTGTGGGGAGTTTAACATATCTATCAGTAGTAGAGAGGCCATTAGCGTTGGATGTTCAAGACTTAGCCAACCAGTTTATGAGATTGGATATTTCTGAGCTGAGTCGAGTATTGGCTTGTGTGGTCTCTCAGTCTTCTCTTTCTGATCGTATCAGGGAGCATCAATATGATGACCCCCATCTGCTTGTCCTTAAGGACACATTCCAGCACGGTGATGCTAAGGAGGTCGCTATTGGGGATGATGGTGCATTGAGGATACATGGCAGGTTATGTGTGCCCAATGTATATGGTTTGCGAGAGTTGATTCTTCAGGAGGTTCACAGTTTGTGGCACTCCATTCATCCGGGTGCCGAGAAGATGTATAAAGACTTGAGGCATCATTACTGGTGGAGAAGGATGAAGAAAGACATAGTGGAGTATGTGGTTCGCTGTTTAAATTTCCAGTAGGTGAAATACAAGCATCAGCAGCCAGGTGGTTTGCTTCAGAAGTTAGAGATTCTGGAGTGGAAATGGGAGCGGATCACTATGGATTTCATTGTTGGACTCCCACGGACTCAGCGGAGGTTTGATGCAGTTTGGGTGACTATGGATAGGCTGACCAAGTCAGCTCATTTCCTTCTTTTGATGGCTACCTATTCTTCCGAGAGTTGGCTCGAATTTATATCCGTGAGATTTTCAAGCTTCATGGCGTACCAGTATCCATCATCTCTGACTGGGGTACACAGTTTACATCACGGTTCTGGAGGGATGTATAATAAGATTTGGGTACTCGGGTTGAGTTGAGCATAACATTTCACCCTCAGACGGACGGATAGTTGGAGCACACTATTCAGATACTGGAGGATATGCTCCACGCTTGCGTGATAGATTTTAGGGGTGCTTGGGATCAGTTCTTGCCACTTGCGGAGTTTGCCTACAACAACAATTATCAGTCGAGCATTCAGATGGCATCGTACGAGGCTCTGTATGGTAGGCGGTATCGGTTTCCAATGGGTTAGTTCGAGCCGGGCGAGGCCCGATTATTGGGAACAGACTTGGTCCAGGATGCCCTAGATAAGGTGAAGGTGATTCAGGATCGACTTCGCACAGCCCAGTCCAGACAGAAGAGTTATGCGGACCGGAAAGTTTGCGATGTAGCATTCATGGTTGGAGAGCGGGTATTGCTCAGGGTATCACCTATGAAGGGCGTTATGAGGTTTGGGAAAAAGGGCAAGCTGAGCCCAAGGTATATTGGTCCTTTTGAGGTGTTGCGGCGTGTTGGGGAGGTTGCATTTGAGATTGCCTTACCTCCCTAGCAGGAGTCCTTCCAGTATTCCATGTTTCTATGCTCTGGAAGTATCACATCGATCTGGCTCATGTGTTGGATTTCAGCTCAGTCCAGTTGGACAAAGATCTATCTTATGTTGAGGAACCAATGGCTATTTTGGATAGGCAGGTTCGAAAGCTAAGTTCAAAGAACATTGCTTCCGCGAATGTTCATTGGAGGGGTCATCCGGTCGAGGAAGCGACTTGGGAGACCGAGCAGGATATGCGCAAATGTTATCCGGTCGGGGAAGCGACTTGGGAGACCGAGCAGGACTTCAGGTATGTATATATACTCGTTCGAGGATGAATGATTATTTTAAGAGGGGGGGATGTAACGACCCGGCCGGTTATTTTGAGAGTTATAGCCCCGATCCCCTATTTACTGCTTTCCCGTATCTGTTTCAGCTTATGTGACTTGCCGGGAGGTTTTGTTTTTGTTTTTGGGGTATTTTGGGATACTTAATCCCTAAACGGAAGCTTAAGCCTTAGGATTTTGACCGTAGTTGGAATTGTGTGAAGATGACTCTGAAATGGAGTTATGTCGGTTCCGTTAGCTCCGTTAGATGATTTTGGACTTAGGGGCGTGTCCGGATTGTATTTTAGAGATCTGTAGCTCATTTAGGCTTGAAACGACAAAAGTCGAATTTTTTGGAGATTTTGACCAGTAGTGGACTTTTTTGATATCGGGGTCAGATTCTAATTCCAGAAGTTGGTGTAGGTCCGTAATGTCAATTATTACTTGTGTGCAAAATATGAGGTCAATCGGGCGTGATTTGATAGGTTACGACATCGGTTGTCGAATTTGGAAGTTTCAAGTTCTTTAAGTTTGAATTGGAGGATGATTTGTGATTTTAGCGTTGTTTGATGTGTTTTGAGGGCTCGACTAAGTTTGTATGGTATTTTAGGACTTATTGGTATGTTTTATTGAGGTCCCGGGGCCTCGGGTTGATTTCGGATGGTTAACGGACCTTTTGAATTTAAGAAAAAAATAGCAGATTTCTGGTGTTTTTGTTGCAGACATTTCTTCATCACGTTCGCGAGAGAGGTCTCACAATCGCGTAGAGCATCTGGGAGGCTAGCTCAAGTTTGTTCTTCGCGTTCGCACATAGAAGCCCGCATTCGCGAAGGTATGGTTAGTGGAAGCATCGCGAATACGAAGAGTGGAACGCGTTCGCGTAGAGGAAGTGAGGCAGCTGGGGACCTAGTCATTTGGTCTACGTGTTCGCGTAGTGGGTATCGCGTTCGCGAAGGACCAGGAAGTGAAAGGTATGAGTTCACGAGGGGTCCCTCACGTTCGCGAAGGAGGAAATTTGGTCAGTGAAATTTTTGTTATACGCGAACGCGAGAGAGTGGCCGCGTTTGCAAAGAAGGGAACACCTGGGCAGATTTAAAAGTTCAAAATCCAGGGTTTATGTCATTTTTCACCATTTGGACTTGAGAGCTCGGAATTAGGCGATTTTTGGAGGGATTTTCACGTGGGTGTTTGGGGTAAGTGATTCTTACCTAGTTTTGGTTAATTCCCATGATTATGTCTTTAATTTCATCATTAAATTAGTGATTTGGGGTGGAAAATTAGGGAAAATTTGAGAAAAGTTCTTAGGCCAAATTTTGGGATTTTGATCAAGATTTAGGTATCGGATTTGAGTAATTTTTGTACGAGTGAACCTGTGAGTGAATGTGTATTCATATTTTGTGACTTTTACCCAATTCTGAGACGTGGGCCCGGGGAAGCTTTTTAGGGCGATTTACCAATTTCTTGCTTTAGCTTTGATTTCATTAGCTAGATTATTTCCTTGTAGTTAAATTTATGATATTTAACTGATTTTGGCTAGATTTGGGCCATTCAGAGTCAGATATTCATGGAAAGAGCATTGTTACGGATTGATTGAGCTTGGTTCAAGGTAAGTGGCTTGCCTAACCTTGTGTGGGGAAAATCCCCTTAGGATTTGGTACTGTTGTGATATGTGAGCGCAGTGTACGCGAGGTGACGAGTACGTACATGAGTTATTTGTTGTAAAAACCAATTTTTTTACTAAGTAGAAGCCTGTCATCCTTTTAATTTGGGTTATACCATTTTTCTGAGTAGTAATATGTTTTTCATTCTTAATTGCGTTATACCAACCTATGTAGTTATCCTGTTTAGTATAATATCGCATGTCTACGTGCTTTAACAGCTTATTTGAACTCTGTGAAGCATGCCTAGTTGATTTCCTGCTTTCCTTATTCA
Source organism: Nicotiana tabacum (assembly GCF_000715075.1). Taxonomy (NCBI): domain Eukaryota; kingdom Viridiplantae; phylum Streptophyta; class Magnoliopsida; order Solanales; family Solanaceae; genus Nicotiana; species Nicotiana tabacum. The sequence goes on from NC_134103.1 coordinate 95,069,539, forward strand.
TTATCAGTATTACCTGTGGAAATCTTGCTGTTAACTATTGTATTTATCGGTTTGAGTTGTGTGTTTACTTTTGAGACTACGAGGCGATTCCTCGGGAGTTCTCTCTGCGTGTTTACTTTTGAGACTACGAGGCGGTTTCTCGGGAGTTCTCCCTGCATATTTACTTTTGAGACTACGAGGCGGTTCCTCGGGAGTTCTCCCTGCATATTTACTTTTGGGACTACGAGGCGGTACCTCGGGAGTTCTCCTTGTATATTTACTTTTGGGACTACGAGACGGTATCTCGGGAGCGCCCCTGTTGTTATATCATTGTGCAGTGTTGTTATTGCTTTGTGAATACTTGATGTTGTCTTCTCCATTTTACTTCATTTTTATTATAGCGTTTGTAGTATTATTATATCCCAGTAGGGCCCGGACCTGACCTCGTCACTACTCTACCGAGGTTAGGCTTGGCACTTACTGGGTACCGTTGTGGTGTACTCATGCTAATATTCTGCACATGTTTTGCGTGCAGATCCAGTTACTTCTTATCAGCCCCGCTACTAGCTAAGAGTACTTGCTGCTGTACAGAGACTTCAAGGTATATCTGCCGCATCTGCAGACCTCGGAGTCCCCCTCTATTCCTCCTATGTCATTTACCTTCCTTACTTCTTTTATTAGACTCTGGTGTATAGAGATACTAGTTTCCTTCTGTAGCTTGTGACTTATGATGTTCCGGGTTTTTGGAATACTGTATATTACTAGAATGTTGGTTATTGTAAATGCCGAGCGACATTGTTATCATTTACTTAGTTATCTGTTATAGTTAGTTCATAAGTTTTGCTTCGATTTTTGTTATTTCCGCATCTTTGTTAGGCTTACCTAGTCGTAGAGACTAGGTGCCATCACGACATCTTAAGAAGGGAGAATTGGGTCGTGACACTGATACGATCATAAAGAAAAGATCGAGAGACCACACAAGCCAATACTCGACTCGGCTCAGAGATATCCAATTTAACAAACTGGCTGGCTAAGGCCTGAACATCTAATGCCAATGGCCTCTATGCTACTGGTAAATATGCTAAGCTCCCCAAACTCTCCACCCGGCGACTCAAAGCATCGGCCACCACATTGGCTTTCCCGAGATGGTACAAAATTGTGATATCATAATCCTTAAGCAACTCCAACCACCTCCGCTGATGCAAGTTAAGATCCTTCTGTTTGAACAGATGCTGCAAACTCCGGTGATCGGTGTAAATCTCACAAGGAACAACGTACAAATAGTGTCGCCATATCTTCAAGGCATGAACAATAGCTGCTAGCTCAAGGTCTTGGAAAGCATAGTTCTTTTCATGCACCTTCGGTTGTATGGATGCGTAGGCAATCACCTTACCGTCCTGCATCAACACCGCACCTAGACCAATCCGTGATGCATCATAATATACAGTATAAGACCCCGAGCCTGTAGGCAATACCAATACTGGGGCTGTAGTCAAAGCTGTCTTGAGCTTCTGAAAGCTCTCCTCACACTCCTGTGTCCACCTGAACGGAGCACCCTTCTGGGTCAGCCTGGTCATAGGTGCTGCAATAGATGAGAACCCCTCTACAAAACGGCGGTAATACCCACCCAAACTAATAAAACTCCGGATCTCCGTAGCTGATGACGGTCTAGGCCAACTCTGCACTGCTTCCACCTTCTTCGGATTCACTTGGATCCCATCACAAGATACTAAATGACCCAAGAATGTCACTGAGTCTAGCCAAAACTCACACTTTGAAAATTTCGCATATAACTTCTTTTCTCTCAAGGTCTGAAGCACAGTCCTCAGGTGCTGCTCATGATCCTCCCGAGTCTGGGAGTACACCAGAATGTCGTCAATAAACAGAATAACGAAAGAGTCAAGATAAGGTTGGAACACACTGTGCATCAAGTGCATAAATGCTGCTAGGGGATTGGTCAGCCTAAAAGACATCACAAGGAACTCGTAGTGACCATACCGAGTCCTGAAAGTGGTCTTCGGAATATCTGGCTCCCGAATCTTCAACTGATGATAGCCGGAACGTAAATCAATCTTGGAAAACACTCTGGCACCCTGTAGCTGATCAAATACATCATAAATACGAGGCAATAGATACCTGTTCTTCATTGTAACTTTGTTCAACTGGCGATAATCAATGCACATTCGCATAGAACCATCCTTTTTCTTCACAAATAAGACCGGAGCATGCGAAGGTGACACACTGGGCCAGATGAAGCCCTTATCAAGAAAATCCTGTAACTGTTCCTTCAACTCTTTCAATTCAAAATGAGCCATACGATATGGAGGAATAGAGATGGGCTGAGTGCCCGGTAACAAATCGATGCCAAAATCAATATCGCTGTCGGGTGGCATGCCCGGAAGATCAGCTGGAAACACATCTGGAAAGTCCCTCACTACTGGAACTGACTCAACTGTAGGGGCATCAATACTGAAATCTCTCACATAAGCTAGATAAGAGTCACACCCCTTCTCAACCATTCGTTGAGCTTTAAGAAATGCAATAACTCTGCTGGGAGTATACTCTAAGGTACCTCTCCACTCTAATCGCAGTAATCCTGGCATAGCCAGCATCACAGTTTTAGCGTGACAATCAAGAATAGCATAATGAGGTGACAACCAGTCCATGCCCAAGATAATATCAAAGTCTACCATGCTGAGTAACAATAAATCGGCTCTGGTATGAAAACTACTAAGAGCAATCAAACACGACCGATACATGCGTTCCACAACAAAAGAATCTCCCAAAGAAGTAGACACATAAATAGGGGGACTCAAAGAATCCCGAGATATGCCCAAATACGGGACAAAATAAGAGGACACATACGAATATGTAGAGCCTGGGTCAAATAATACCGACGTATCTCTATGATAGACCAGAACAATACATGTAGTGACTGAGTCGGAAGCAACTACCTCGGTATGAGCCAGAAGAGCATAATATCTGGCCTGGCCTCCCCCTCTAGGGCAACCTCAACCTCCCCGACCTCCACCTCGAGCTGGCTGAGCAGGTGGGGCTGTAACTGGTGCTGGAATCATAGCCTGAGGACCCTGTGGAGCACGTGCGACTGAGAAGTCTATGGAGGTGCACCCCTCCTAAATCTAGGGCAATCCCTCACCATACAGTGGGTGTCACCACAGTCAAAACAAGCCCTCGGAGAGCGTGGCTGATGTGACTGGCTCGGGCCAGGTCTACTAGACTGACCGCTAAAAGCACCCCATGCAGGAGGTGCACTAGATACTGGCGTGCATAACAAGGCTCCTAAGGCCTAGAAGGGACCGGAATACCACTGGCGGCTGGAAGTGCTAAATGAACGGGGCGCCTCACATAACCCCTACCATGGCGAGCTGCTGGGGCACGAGCACCAGAATAAGAACCAGTCTCTCGAGACCTCTTGGCCTCTCTCTCCTCTCTATCCCGAGTAAGCATGCCCTCCAATCTCCTGGCAATACTCACAACCTGCTGATAAGAAATATCCATCTCCAACTCCCTGGATATACTAATCCGGATACTGGGGTGGAGTCCCTCAATAAACCGTCGAACACTCTCTCGAACTGTGGCAACCAAGGCCGATGCATGTCGGGCCAAATCACTGAATCGGACTGCATACTCTGACATAATCATAGCACCCTGGCGCAGCTACTCAAACTCCATGTGCCACGAGTCCCTGAGGCTCTGAGGGACATACTCTCTCATAAACATGTTCGAGAACTGAGTCTATGTAAGTGAAGCTGCCTCATCCGGATGACTCAACTCATAAGCACGCCACCACTGATAGGCTGCTCCTCTAAGCTGGAAGGTGGTGAAAGAAACCCCACTCGTCTCCGCTATGACCATAGTACGAAGAATATGATGACACTCCTCCAGAAAACCCTGCGCATCATCTGTAGCCAATTCGCTGAAGGTAGGTGGGTGGTACTTCTTGTACCTCTCAAGTCTGAGCTGCTCCACCTGTGAAACGACTGTCCTAGTCTCGTACTGTACCGGAGCTACCGGCTGCATCAGTATAATCTATGGAACCTGGTTGGCCTGAACCCGATGCTCTAGAGTATCGGCAACGGGAGTATGTGCTCCTCCCCCGGCCTGAGATATGGCAAGAGCAAGTGGAATCAATCTAGCCTGAGCTAAGGTGCTGAACATGCTCAGAAACTGGACTAAGGTCTCCTGGAGAGCTGGTGCAACAACAGGTGCCTCAGGTGTCTGCCCTCCAGCTGGAGCTACTGGGGGATCCTCTGTGGAAGCTCGTGCGGGTGCTCTGGATGCACCGCGTGGGCGTCCTCTGCCTCTACCCCGGCCCAGCCTCTGGAGGCTTTAACCGGGGGCATGGGTGCCTGGTCATCATATCCTCCAGTATGGGTCCTCATCATCTGTGAGAAAGAATAGAATACAGAAGTTTAGAATTTTGATGTCAACAAATTTTGCATGACAAGGAATCAAAGAAGTGAAATTTTCCTAATAGTTCTATAGCCTCCTGAAGATAAGTACAAACATCCCTGTACCGATCCGCGAGACTCTAATAAATCGGCTTGTGACTCACGACACCTATGAACCTAGAGCTCTGATACCAACTTGTCACGACCCAATTCTCCTTTCGTAAGATATCGTGACGGCACCTAGTCTCTACGACTAGGTAAGCCTAACAAAAGTGCGGAAATAAAAAAATGGAAGGAAAACCTAACAACTAACTGCAATAGATAACTGATAACAATGCCGCTCGGCATGTACAATAACCAACACTCCAGTAATACACAATATTCTTAAAACCCGGAATATCATAAGTCACAAGCTACAGAAGGAAACTAGTATCTCTATACACCAGAGTCTAATAAAAGAAGTAAGGAAGGTAAATGACGCGGCAGATATACCTTGAAGTCTCCGTACAGCAGCATGCACTCTCAGCTAGTAGTGGGGCTGATAAGAAGTACCTGGATCTGCACACAAAACATGTGCAGAAGAGTAGCATGACTACACCACAACGGTACCCAGTAAGTGCCAAGCCTAACCTCGGTAGAGTAGTGACGAGGTCAGGTCCGGACCCTACTGGAATATAATAATAATACAGATGCTATAATAAAAATAAAGTAAAACGGAGAAGACAACATCAATATTCACAAGGCAATAACAACACTGCACAATGATATAACAACATGGGTGCTCCCGAGATACCGTCTCGTAGTCCCAAAAGTAAATATACAGGGAGAACTCCAGAGGTACCGCCTCATAGTCTCAAAAGTAAATATGTAGGGATAACTCCCGAGGAATCGCCTCATAGTCTCAAAAGTAAATATGCAGGGAGAACTCCCAAGGAACCGCCTCGTAGTCTCAAAAGTAAATAAGCAGGGAGAACTCCCGAGGAACCGCCTCGTAGTCTCAAAAGTAAATGTGCCGAGAGAACTCCCGAGGAACCGCCTCGTAGTCTCAAAAGTAAATGTTCAGGGAGAACTCCCGAGGAGCCGCCTCGTAGTCTCAAAAGTAAACACACAGTTCAAACCAATAAATACAATAGTTAACAATAAGAAATCTACAGTTAAGACTAATAAAGATCAAGGAAAAATAGGAAATCAACTAGGCATGCTGAACATAGTTCAAATAAGCAGTTAAAGCACGTAGACATGGGAAATTAGACTAAACAGGATAACTACACATGCGGGGATAACTCAATTAAAATGAAAATAGGTCACTATTCAGTGAAAAATCGGTCTTTACAACAATATCCCGTATATGCACTCGTCACCTCACGTACACAACGCTCACATATCACAATAGTACTAAGTCCTAAGGGGATTCTCCCCCACACAAAGTTAGGCATACCACTTACCTCGAACCAAGCTCAAATCAATCCATAACAATGCTTTATCCACATATATCCGACTCTGAATGGCCCAAATCTAGCCAAAATCAATTACATATCATAAATATAACTATAAAAAACTAATCTAGTTAATGAAATCAAAGCTAAAGCGAGAAATTAGAAAATCGCCCCAAAAGGTCTTCCCGGGTCCATGTCTCGAAATCGGGTAAAAGTCACAAAATACGAACACGCATTCACTCACGAGTTCACTCATACCAAAATTACTCAGATCTGATGTCAAAATCTCAATCAAAACCCAAAAATTTGGTTGAAGAACTTTTTCCATTTTTTTCTAATTTTCTCAACCCAAACCCGAAATTAAAGGATGGAATTAATGATAGATAAGTGGGATATAACCAAAAACAAGTGAAGAATTATTACCCAATCGCTGCCTCTGAAAATCCCTCAAAATTTCGTCCAAATCCGAGCTCTCTATCTCAAGTTATGTTAAAGATGGCTAAACCCTCGATTTTGAAATGCTATATTCTGCCCAGGTGCTCACACTACGCGATCGCGGAACATCTTATGCGATCACGTGGAACAAAATTCCAACCATTTAAAAAATACTCAGCACGAATGCGGATATCTATTCGCTAGCACGTACCACTGCCAAGCTGACTTACACGATCATGTAACACTCCACGCGACCACATAGAGTAAATCCTCCCACTGCACAGGTCATGTCTTTTTCACTGCGAACACGAAAAGGGCTATGCGTTCGCGTATCAATGGCCACGCAAACTTCGCGATCGCGGAAAAGCTACTGCAATCACATAGAACAAAAGGGTGGCTGCCTAATTCATGGCTTTGCGATTGCATCTCGTCCTATGCGATCGCATAAGAGGAAACCAGTAATTGAAGAAACCAGAAATTTCTGAAATCTTTCCAGTCCAAAACGAGTCTGTTAACCACTCGAAATCCACCCGAGGGCCCCGGAACCTTAACCAAACATACCAACAAGTCCAAAAACATCATATGAACTTAGTCGAGCCCTCAAATCAAATCAAACAATGCTAAAAATACGAATCGCCCCCAATTCAAACTTAATGAACTTTGAAACTTCAAACTTTTACAACCGATGCCGAAACCTATCAAATCACGTCCGATTGATCCCAAATTTTGTACATAAGTCATAATTGACATTACAGACCTACTCCAACTTTCGAAATCGTAATCCGACCCTGATATCAATAAGTCCACTTCTAGTCAAACTTCCCAAAAATTCAACTTTTGCCATTTCAAGCCTAAATCAGCTACAAAACTCCAATTCACAATCCGGGCATGCTCCTAAGTCCAAAATCACTCAACGGAGCTAACGGAACCGACAAAACTCTATTCTGGAGTTGTCTTCACACAGTTCTAACTACGGACAAAATCCTAAGACTTATACTTTCGTTTAGGGACTAAGTGTCCCAAAACACCCCAAAACCCAAAACAAAACCTCCCGACAAGTCACATAAGCTGAAACAGATATGGGGAAAGCAGTAAATAGGGGATCAGGGCTATAACTCTCAAAACAACTGGCCGGGTCGTTACATTTATGGTCAGAAAGGTGATAGAAATAATATCCCATTATTTCTTTGGGATACCCAATGAACCTACACTTATCAGATCTTGAGTCATGTTTATCAGACTACAGTCTCTTAATATTAGCTGGATAACCCCAAACTTTAATATGTTTAAGGTTAGACTTACGTCCTTTCCATATCTCATATGGTGTTGTAGAGACTGACTTAGTGGGAACTTTATTAAGTAAGTATGTTGTTGCTTCCAAAGAATATCCCCAAAAAGTTATTGGAAGATCAGTGAACCCTATCATAGATCTCACAATATCTAATAAGATTGGATTTCTCCTTCCAGACACACCATTGTATTGTGGTGTTCCTGGAGGTGTTCACTGTGAGAGAATCCCATTCTATTTGAGATACCTAGTAAAATCTTTACTAAGATATTCTCTACCTCTATCAGACTTTAGTACTTTGATACTTTTGCCAGTCTGTTTCTCAACTTCACTACGGAACCTTTTGAACATTTCAAAAGATTCAGATTTGTGTTTCATAAGATACACAAATCCATATCTTGATATATCATCAGTGAAGGTGATAAAGTAAGAATATCTAGCTCTAGCTTGAATTTTCATGGGCCCAAAAATATTTGTATGAATTAGTCCCAATAATTCAGAAGTTCTTTCTCCACTTCCAGTAAATAGAGATTTGGTCATTTTTTCTTTGAGACAAGATTCATAAGTTGGATATGATTCAAAATCATACTTGTCAAGGTACCCTTCCTTGTACAACTTATTAATTCTTTTCTCTCCAATATTACCAAGCCTACAATGGCAAAGGTATGCATGATTTACTTGATCATCTCTTTTTCTCTTAAGATTAGAAACATGCATAATCGAATTTGCATTCACATTAGATAAGACATAAACATCATGTTGGATATAGCCATTCACATATAAATCATCACCATAATAAATAGAGCAAATACCATTGCCTATGTTAATGTGAAACCCACGCTTGTCCAACATAGAAGCTGAAATTATGTTCGAAATAAATTTGGGAACAAAATAACAATCATCCAGCATAAGTATTTTGCCCGAAGGCATTATTAAAGAAATTGACCCTACAACTATGGCTGCAACTTTTGCACCATTTCCAACTTGTAGATTAACTTCTCCTTTCTTTAGCCTCCTACTTATCTTGAACCCTTGCAACAAATTGCAGATGTTATAACCACTTCCAATATCTATGTAACGACCCGGCCGATCTTTTAAGTATTATAACTCTGTTCCCCCATTTACTACTCAATTTATACTTTACAATTGATTTATGACTTATCGGGTTAGTTGGTTTGGGTCCGGAAGGAATTCAGAGTGAAATGAGACACTTAGTCTCATAATTAAAAAATTAAGTTAGAAAAGTTGACCAGATATGAACCTATGTGTAAACGACCTCAGATTTGAATTTTGATAATTCCAATAGCTCCGTATGATAATTTTGGACTTAGAAGCGTGTCCGAAAAATTATTTGGAGGTCCGTGGTGGAATTAGACTTGAAATGCCAAAAGTTAAAAATTTGGGAAGTTTGATCGGGGGATTGGCTTTTTGATATTGGGGTCGGAATCTGATTATGAAAATTGGAATACCTCCGTTATGTCATTTATGAATTGTACACAAAATTTGAGGTCAATCGGACGTGATTTGATAGGTTCCGGAGTAGTTCGTAGGAACTTGAAATTTCAAAGTCCATTAGGCTTGAATTGGGGTGTAATTCATGGTTTTAGCGTTGTTTGAGGTGATTTGAGGGTTCGACTAAGTTTGTATGATGTTTTAGGACTTGTTGGTATATTTGGTTGAGGTCCCGAGGGGCTCGGGTGAGTTTCGGATGGTTAACAGATCAAAACATGGACAAAAATAGTTGCTGCAATTTCCTTCTGCTGCAAATTCCATCTCCCAGAATCGAGCCTAGAATCTCCCAGCATCGAGCCCTGAATCGTGCCCAGAATAGGGCCATGATCGAAGCCAGGATCAAAGGCCAGGGTCGAGAGCCATGATCGAGAAAAAGAATCGAGGCCCAGGATCGAAGCAACGATTGAAGGCGAAATCAAAGGCCAGGGTCGAGGGCCATGATTGAGGGAAAAGATCGAGGGCCCAGGATCGAAGCCATGATTCAAGGCGAGATCGATGGCCATGATCGAGGGCCATGATCGAGGGAAAGGATTGAGGGCCCAAGATCGAAGCCACAATTGAAGGCAAGATCGAAGGCCAGGGTCGAGGGCCATGACCGTGGGACAGGATCGAGGGTCAAAATCGAGGCCCAGGATCGAGGCATACGATCAAAGGCCCAGGATCGGGGGCTGTCTGGGTAGAATTATAAAGCAGGGACTTCGTCCCATTCACCATTTTTGACAAATTGGAGCTAGAGGAGCGGCGAATTTTGATAGATTTTCAAGGAAAACTTGAGGTAAGTCTCTTGTGATCATTTCTACTCCATAATATTGAATTATCATCAAATAATCCGACTAGATTACATGATTTTAAGGTGTAAATCAGAGATTTGAACTTAGAAATTTGGAAATAAGATTTGTAGATTTGAGGGTCGAGTTGAGGTCGGATTTTGGTAAAATTGGTATGGGTAGACTCGTTGTTGAATGGGCTTTCGGATTTTGTAACTTTTGTCAGGTTCCGAGAGGCCGATTTGTAGTATTTTCTTATGGAATTAATTCTAATAAATTTTATTGACTAAAACAAATTAATTGTGACTAGATTCGAGGCATTCAGAGGCCGATTTGTGAGGCAAAGGCATAACAGAGTAAAGAATTTCACGTTTTGAGGTAAGTAACAGTTTTAAATCTGGTCCTGAGGGTATGAAACCCCGGAATTTTGTGTCATGTGATTATTTTGGAAGTGACGCACATGCTAGGTGACGGGCGTGTGGGCATGCACCGAGGGGATTGTGACTTGGTTCGTCCCGTGGAAACTGTAAAGCTGAATAACTTGTTGATAGTTATGTGTTCTCTATGTGTTGTGGAAACTTAACTACAAGTCATGCTAGAAACCATGTTTAGGCTATATGTTGGTATTGTTGGGACCCACAGAGTTGTGTACATGTTGAATTATCTGCTTAAATTATTGTTTTGTACTCAGTAACAACTTACTTGATTATTTTATCTCAGTATCTATTGTTCATTATTGATGTATCATATCATTATTGTTTGGGCTAATTTTATGATTGTTGAGAGCCGAGAGACTGGAGAGCTTTATGGTTGAGTGAGGCTGAAGGCCTGATTGTGAGATATTACACCATAGCACGTGAGTTGTCTGTGCAGATCCTTATATTATACTATAGCACGTGAGTTGGCCGTGCAACACATGAGTTGGTCGTGCGGATCCAGATATTTATATTATGGCACATGAGTTATCCGTGTAGATTATAGCGCTTGGGCTGTAGGAGCCCCTCCGGAGTCTGTCCACCCCCAGTGAGCGCGGGTACCCATTGAGTGTGAGTGCTGAGGGCTGGGAGCCCAGTGAGTGATTTTTGTCCCGAAAGGTTGTACTTGTTTTTCATTGGTTGATGTACTTAGTTGATATTTATTGTTGTGGTGAAATTTCTGAAGGATTCTATATCTGGATTACATGAACTTGAATTGTATAAAATTGATTTGACGTAAACTGTCGGATTTGAAAGCATGTCTATTCTTTGTTGGAATTACTGAAAATGAATTATAATTGTATAGCTCGTCACTATTTTTAGTTCCTTATTTATTATTGTTACTTGCTGAGTTAGTTGTACTCATACTACACCCTGCACTTCGTGTGCAGATCCAGGTGCTTCTGGACATAGCACGTATTGATTCTCTCGCACAGTTGATTTTTTCGGAGATTCAGTGGTAGCTGCCGTGTTCCGCAGACCTTGTCTCTCCTTCCCTATATCCTTATTTACTGTATTTGGTCTTGGACTATTATAGACCATATTTTCCGGACTTATATTCATATTAGATGCTCAAGTACTCAGTGACACCAGGTTTTGGGGAGTATTTGTATCAGTATTTGTGGGATTTTATATTGTATTTAAATATTATATTTTCAAACTTAAGAGAAATTATGGTTTATTGAGATTATCGGCTTGCCTAGTATCGAGATAGGCGCCATCACGACAGGTTGGGATTTTGGGTCGTGACAATCTAATACCCATAGTGAAGAATTAGTAGTAGCTAAAGAAACCTTGAAAATATTTTTCATTAATGTCTTGCCTTGTTTCTTATCCTTTAGAGTTGCAAGATACTCCTTGCAGTTTCTTTTCCAATGCCCTTTCTTCTTACAGTGAAAACATTCAGCATCATCTACTGATTGCAAGATCAAATCTCAGAAAGCTCTTTACCAAGCTTATACCCCAACTTCTCAAGTTCTCTGGGAAGATCAATCACATGATTGACATGGGGTCCAACTGGAGAGTTTTCAATGTCCAACTGTGTATCAACCATCTTCTTAAGATATTCAATGATTGCAGTTGAATCCATATTCTGATTTTTCATTTGGAGTTCAGAACTCATAGAAGCGAGAATGATGCGTTTAATAGCAAGGCATTCTTCCAAGTATTTCTGATAAACCTTGGTGCCTTCAATATCATTCTTTTTTTGGACTATCTTTGCAGGCTTATCGATCACATCAATGAGATTTTCATGCATTAGAACAATTCTCAAATTTCTATACCAGTCATCAAAGTTTTGTCTCACCAACTTGTTGGTCAAGTAATTCACGCAATGATATAGCAGACATATTGAGAAATCTAAAATATAGAAAGAAAAAAAAAGCAATAAAATAAGACCATATTTACATATATCATAAAAGACATGGAATTTTATCTAAATGATATTTTCACTAATTATTTTAAACTATTTACCCTCATTATAGTTTAAGAAATTTTTATTTCTGTTAGTGTAGTAAAGGAATCCTTCAACAATATGTATGAGTCCCTTGGAAGTCAAGTCGTTTCTCACATATATTTTAAAGGTAGGTACTCTTACCAATTATATCCCCATATAATTTTCTTAAATAGCTCTATGCCAAATAGTCCCCTGGTAGTCAGGTCGATCCTATTGGCATAGTTGAGTTCAACCATCATGATAGCAAAGAACTTATTAAATTTTTTACTCCCCGGGTAGTCCAGACGTCTAGTGTAAAATTAAATAATTCTTTCAATCCATGCATCTAATGCAATAAATAATTTTAACATATTCTCAAACTATAAGTCTCCTGGTTGTCAGGTCATTCCTTATAAACAAGAAATAAATAAATAGCTTTACAATAAAATATCTTATATTTTATTATTTAAGAACTCAAATTTTAGTAGGAGGGAATTGTTATTAAAACAACTTCTAATAACAAGATGATCAAATCTTTTATAGCACATGAATTCAATTCAAGTTGTCTACATGCTTGGTCCTAAATTAATTTACATCACATGTAATAAATAATTCAAAATTATGTAATGAACAAGCACGTGACATAAAAAAGAAATTCAACATTCTTCTAACATGTTTATCTTATATATCACATATATACCATAAAAATAATTCATGCCAGAATATTATTATTAATTAACATCTCAAGAACTAATAATAATTAAAATAATAGTAGAATCCAATAACCTATTATAGATTGCCGTCGTATCTAATAAAAAAAATTAAATTTAAGTTACGAACTATCTCAATAGTTTAACTTATATGTGTACATATTTATTCACAATAAAATAATATAATTCTAATATGCATTCAAACAATTTAACTATTGCATAAGAAACATGTATTATGATTTGAACTCTTCAAATATAATCTTAAAATATTTCGTAAATAAATTTTAGACACAATAAACCACGGCTCTGATACCACTGTAGGATTGCATATAGATGTTCGTAACGTGCAGCAGAAGACAATAACAATCCTAGGCAAAAATTTTTGTATTTAAAATTTATTTATATGTCAAAGATCGGATCTAAGACGTACCTGGTGAAGAGAGTCTCGTTTAAAAAATTCTTCGATAGTATGAAGAATCTATGCGTATCCACACCGAGAACGATCCTTGCTATCAACTCTTTGATCAATGAAACCGGCGAACAAATTGAACAAAATATTGTGTTGAAATTTTTCTCAAAAATCTCAACTCAAAAGTAGAAGAACAAGAAACACTTTTCTTGTAATTGTATTTTTTCTCTTGGTTTTGTATTACACTTTCACTTTCACAAAGTGAGTTTTCTTCTGAAGACATAATGCCGCAAATTTTCTCTATCACCCTTTATACAACATCACCTATAAACTCTTTTTCTATTTGGTTGAGGTAATGATTTACTTAGGGTAGAAATTTATTCCAAAATAAACTCCATGGAATTTTGTATATGGAAAAATCGAGACTCCCATTCCTTAATAACGTGACTTCATGCCGAGAAAGCTTTATAGGCTCTGCATATCCAATTCTAATTTGGATTCTAGTTATAAAGTTTTATATTAATATTTTATATAATATCAATCCCATTCGTAATGGGTTTGAATTAGTCTCACGTCCTTTTGGACCTTTGTGTCAATCCAATTCTATATTGGATTTACCAAATAAGTTTTCATTAATATATTATATGCATTGTACAAATAAATATTAATTATATATATTTCAATTAATTAATTTAATTTTTTATTACAAATAAAAAACTTCAATTCGATCACAATATTAATTATATCCTCTGTGCTAGCAAAGAATATAATTTTCTTTTATTTGGACTAATAATTTAAATTTATTTGACTAATTAAATTCTTTAATTTAATTATCAAATAATAAAGTAAGTAATCATTTAGCAAAGATCAAAACACTCGTTAGTGTGCGACCCCATAGGTTCAATACTAAGCCGATAGTAAATTGATCACATCAATATACTAATCAAGAGTGGCGTCTAACAACACTCCTTAACGACCGGATAGAATGAAATATACAATTTACTCTCAAGAACCAGTAGAAAAATAATATAGTAATTCCGTCTGTCCTTATAGCTCTGAGTCACCCTAGGATATGGTTTATGTCACGACCCGAAATTCCCACCGTCGGGACCGTGATGGCGCCTAACATTTCATTTGCTAGGCAAGCCAATGTTAGAGAATTCATTAAACCAATTCTTATCCCATTCAGTAAATAACAGCAGATTAACTAAGGTGAAATATAATGGGTGCGGAATAATATAAAAATTTCATTAATTACTACCACCCGGATCTGGAGTCACAATTCACGAGCATTCTAAAATTTACTACATGTAATAGTCTGAAAGAAATACAACTATTTGAATAAGAGAAATAGTAAAATATGAGGATAGACGGGGACTTCAAGGTCTGTGAACGCCGACAGATCTACCTTGAGTCTCTGGATAGCGGGTCCAACAGCTAAAATCTCGATCAACCCGAGCTGGTACCAAAATCTGCACAGAAAGTGCAGAGTGCAGTATCAGTACAACCGACCCCATGTACTGGTAAGTGTCGAGCCTAACCTCAACGAAGTAGTGACGAGGTTAAGGCAAGACACCTACAAATCAACCTGTACAGTTTAACAATGTATACACAAATAACAGTAATGAAGAATTAGACAGGAGATATCGGAAGGAGGAAACATGCTGGGGGAAATACGAGATAAAGAACTACAGCAGAATGATAACTGGAATAACCAATATATTATGAATCAACAGGAACAACGAATTAAGTAAAGGAAAAAATGCACGGCATCACCCTTCGTGCTTTTACTCTCAATCTCACCATAAAATCAATAGAAACGACACGGCATCACCCTTCGTACATTAACTCTCATATCATGGAACAACATCACCCTTCGTGCTCTTACACTCACAATATGGCACGACATCACCCTTCGTGCATTAACACTCACAATATGGCACGGTATCACCCTTCGTGCATTAACACTCTCCCTTACCATAATGCAATGCATAAATAACAACATGGAGATAGAATAACAAGTACAAGCCTTACTTCAATATTTTGTTCCAACATATCAATCTCAATTTTTAATAAATACTCAATTATTGCCAGAAAATCCGTAAACATGATAAGAATGATAAATTTAACAACACTAGTCTAAACACGTAACAATTAGGCATAGGAAAGAGACAATATAAGAAAAACGGAAGAAAACAGAGAAAATAGGTAAATTGGCGGCACATAAGTACTCGTCACCATACATATACGCCGCTCACATGAATTTCACATAGCAAATAATCTGGGGTTCCTAATTTCATCAAGTCAGGATTAGACACAATGCTTACCTCGCTCCGAAGGCCACATAATTCTCAATCACAGCTTTTCCTCTAGAATTCACCTCCAAACCGCTCGTATCTATTCAAAAGTGACTCAATAATATCAAATATTGCTAAAGGAATCAATTATATTGCATAAATTAAATTTCTCAAATTTTTCTCCAAAAAGTCAAAAAATTGACCTCGGTCCCTCTTGGTCAAAACCCGAGGTTCGGACCAAAATTCATTTACCCATTCACCCTCGAGCCCATATAAAATTGGTTTTGGAATCCGACTTCGAATTGAGGTCTAAATCCCCAAATTCCCAAAATCCCTAGTTTCTACCTAAATCCCTAATTCTACCATGAAAACTCTAGATTTTAGGTTAAAAGTTTATGAAATGTAATGGGTAATTGAAAGAAAATGGTTTAGAATCACTTACCAACACTTTGGGGAAGAAAATATCTCTTGCAAATCGCACCTAGCCCGTTTGTTTTATGAAAAGTTAGAAAAATGGCTTAATCCCGTATTTGATTATGTTTTAAGTGTTGGGCGACAGTGTTCATCGCGTTTGCGAGAGCACTATCGCGTTTGCGATGAGTATAGGCTGCCAAGCCTTCGCGTTCGCGAGACCTTGTTCGTGTTCACGTAGGCTACCCCCTGGCCTTCGCGTTCGCGAGACATTGCTCGCGTTCGCGATGAAGGAAAGACTGACTCCCCCTAGTGCCTAACACTACGCATTCGCGATGAGCTTGTCGCGTTCGCGAAGGGTAACGCCCCCATCGCTTCGTGTTCGCGACCAAGCCTTTATGTTCACGAAGAAGAAAATTTTGGCCTCATCAGTTTACTCTTCGCGTTCGCGAGAGTACCTTCGCGAACGTGAAGAAGGACATGCCAAAATACCTGAATCTGCAGAAAACCAGATTTTCCAAAGTCCAAACATCCCGTGGCCTATCTGGAACTCACCCAAGCCCTCGGAGCTCCAAACCAAACATGCACATAAGTCCAAAAATATCATACGAACTTGCTCGCACAATCAAATCGCCAAAATAACACCTAGAACTATGAATTTAGCACCAAATCAAATAAAATTCTCAAGAACACTTTAAAATTCCTATCTTCTCAGCTGGACGTCCGAATCACGTCAAATCAACTCTGTTTCTCACCAAATTTCACAAACAAGTCTTAAATATTATAATGAACCTGTACCGGATTTCGAAACAATGCCAAACATCAATCAATTCTTAAAAATAAATAATTTTCAGACTTAAAATTCATAACTTGAGTTAGGGACCTCCGAATTCGATTCCGGGCATACGCCCATGTCCCATAATTTGATACGGACATACCGAAACCGTCAAAACAAGAATCTGAGCCCGTTTACCAAAAATATTGATCGAAATCAACTAAAATTAACTTTTAAGGCAAAATTTTTTATTTTCATCACTTTTCAACATAAACGGTTTTCGAAAACACGTCCGGACTGCGCACGTCAATCGAGGAAGATAAAATGAGATTTGTAAGGCTTGAGAGCATATAATCGAGTTATAAAATATAAGATGACCTTTTGGGTCATCACTGTTTAACTGTCAAATCCTAATAGTCGACCAATTATGTGTTCATATCAAATATAATCGACCATTGAGTGATCTAAGAAAACTCTTTTCTTTTTTCATTCAATTGCCCTGGCCAAGGTCTTAATTTGGTCGTTTATAATTCATGACAACATGGAGCTTAAACTCATTACTAAGAGTTGACACATTCCATCTTGACCAATCACTAATTCTACAAGTATTTAATCATACCCAATATCCTTTCAACTATCGCCCTAGTGCCATAAGTGTCTAATATCAAAGCACAATAAATAACTTGTCAATTACTATGACGATCTCAAGTCAAAGGTTATTCTTACATCACATTCTTCAAGAGAATATCCTATTGACAGTTTGTGGTAATTCTAACCATTAGAAATTATCCAATGAGTCAGTTCAATGATTATATCTCTATATGCATCATCTATCTATGTGATTTGGTTAATGAGATCAACTAATCTTTATCCTATAAAGACAATCACATAAATATTGATCTAACCGGATTACTAATATCCAAATTAATAATCATACGATCAAGAATAAATTTAGATTAAATTATAAGAAGCTTCACTCATTATCATGATCTCCATCACAATGTCAAGTCTCAAAATTTAATCAAGGTTCTTATCAAATTAATCAAGCAATTAATAACAATGATAGAAGAATATCAAATGCCATATATATTTTATATCAAATAACGTTCACAAAAATATGTTCAAATCATCAAATATGAGACTGGATCTAGGGCGTATCTACTATATCCCTAACAGCCCAGACTTAACTTACTCTACGACCAAGGTTGTTATCACCCGTCACAACCAGAAACTGCCCCACTTCACCTAACAAGCTGCCTACTACTTTTCTTCCAAGCCTAGTATCATTATAGCAGATATTTACACTCGCCAATGCTCACCAAAGAGACCATCAAGATTCTCAAAATCCAATAGTAGCCTAAAACTTCAGTTTCTTAACTCATTGATTATACTTTCCATCATATTCTCTTATTTTTTTCGTTAGTTTAGATGCTAAATTTTCCTTGGGCTTATGAAGATGATAAGGTGAATCCAACAAATAGATTATCATATTGACAATGTAATAAAACATTTCTCTAACACAGATAAAGGCAAAGACAAGATTGACAATGAGAAAGGGGAGAAAGTAGAAGACTCAGCAGGTGTTGCACCGAAGAAATAAGATAAAAATGTACCCATATCCTTTCTGACTTTCCACATATCCATTTCTTTTTATTTTTGATTCTGTGAGTCTTCAGAAATAATTCATCATTACGGAGATCTTTCCCTATTAGCTCCTTCTACAATCATTAAAAATATTATTAATTAACAGAATATATCATAGAATAAAATAAGACTAATGCTGATTAATACTAAAAGATAAAAAAAATACATGTCCTCTTCTGTACTCAGCAAATGCAACTGATCCTCCGGTATGTAAGGAATGACCTTCTCCATTATTAGATGACATTCTATTCTTCGAGTTGATTGCTGATTTCTTTTTAAAATCCTCAAAGTTCCAATATTGCATCAAAATGTCCCAGTGATCTTTAGCAATCCATCCTGGTATTTCTTTTGTTATTGAAAATTTTCTTTTTGCTTTTCCCAAACTGTCACTTAACCTTTAACTCTCCACATGCTCAAAAGTCCTTCGAATAAAAACTGTATCCTCACTAGGAAAAGAATAATTTCTGCAATTAGAAAGTAAACATTCAGTTTGGTATCGTTTATCAAGTTAAGTCAATTACGACAGTTAAGTATAAATACCTCGAAGTCATTGAACCATCTATCTCGTACATGCTCCGGAACTTTACTCCAACAATACCATGATCCAGAGAAGCTTTTTTTTTAAAGGCTATTACTACATTCCGAACAGCTTCATGTTGACAAAATCTACAAATTGATTAATATAATATTTTATTGGAAGCTAATTAAATGAAAATAAATTTAACCACAACTTGTATAATTAGATTTACTCACGTGTCTCCATTTACTTTCAAAGATCTCATGCCACGAGTAGTATCTCATCTTGCCTGTGGATTACTACTTCCATAAGATGCAAGTGTTTGTTCAGCAGAAAAATCTTAAGAAGGAGTTTCTTGTTGAGAACCAATATCTTGAGAAGAACATGGTTCTTATTGATGACCAATATTCAGAGAAGCGGGAGTTACTTGTTGACCCCCAATATTTTGAGAAGCAAAAGTTTTTTGTTGAGCATGGACATCTTGAGATGTACGTATAAGCTGCCGAAAACTGCTTTCGTGAGACGAGATAATATGTTGGTTTGAACCAACCTGTTGAGATGTAGGGGTTGATGGTTCACTAATATTGGCCTGAGAAGTGTTCGGTAATTTTTGTTAGCCTTCTCCCCCTTTGTTAGATCTACTTTTTCACCTACCTTTTCCCTTTTTAAATAGATCTTCTTCAATAAGAAATAACCAGCTGAGATGTAGGGGTTGAGACACAACGCGAGATGCACCTCGCCCCAGACCATGCAATGCCGGCCTCCACGCGAGCTTGACCTCGCCATATCCCTCGCGTCACCTGCTCCCACGCGAGCTCAAAGGCTTGCCTCGCCAGCTTCCACGCGAGCTCAAATGCTTGCCTCGCTAATTTCTTCATCTTTTCACTACTCAATTCATTCTTTCTTCTTTCCACTATTTTCGAGCACACTTATTACTTCAAATATTTTTTTTGCTCTAATTTTATCTCTATTGTACCTACACATAAAATAGGCTCCATTACGCGTAAATAAAGTGTAATTTAACATTAAAGCACATAAAATGTAAGGTAAATAATGTAC
This sequence comes from Nicotiana tabacum, assembly GCF_000715075.1. Taxonomy (NCBI): domain Eukaryota; kingdom Viridiplantae; phylum Streptophyta; class Magnoliopsida; order Solanales; family Solanaceae; genus Nicotiana; species Nicotiana tabacum. The sequence continues at coordinate 95,089,599 of NC_134103.1, forward strand.
TAAAATATGGAATTATAGCCACACATCAATACCCCACACTTAAACATTGCTCATCCTCGAGCAATCAAACTACACTTATAGGCACGATCTTTTTAAGCAATTCTCTTAACTCATCACACTAAGAATCTTTAAAATAGATTAAGCACAAAGGTGTACCATCCTTACCTCAAGATTTGACTCACAAATACCATACCTTATTCACAATTCACTTACTTACTCTATCATGGAGGTCAATGACATTACCTTTTCGTTATGAATCATGTGCCCTCACCCAACAAAGAGCTTAGTTCCACACACAATGAATTTTAAGAACGTAGGAACTCAAGATAGGAAACATTCACTCGCTCTCAGAGATAACATTCATATTCCACAAATGATGCACCATAGGCTTGCCCGTAGTGTAATACTCTACTAATCGAGCTCATTCAGTCTATGATCAAGTAGGAATTTAATTGGTTGTAATATAAGTTGCGGGTCAGGTAGGATACATTTTATCACAACCCAAATACTTAACCAGTCATGATGGCACCTATCGTGGAACTAGGCAAGCCGAAATTCTAAATATGCTTTCAATATATAACAGAAGAGAGCTAAAGCAATTAAACTAACTGAAGGTTTAAATAATAACGGGGTAAAAAAAACCCAAAATACTATTGCGGAATGATAGCCCGACATCGGGGTATCACTAAGTTATGAGCATCTAACAACCAATCTAGAAACAGAGTCTACTACAGTCTATGCCAAATGCCAATACAAGATAGAAAGGATAATAAGAAAGGAGAAACAAGGACTGCGGACGCCGGCAGCTACCTCGTAAGTCTCCGATAATCAGCTCTCGCACGAACTCAGCGACCGTCAGAACTGTACACATCTGGATCTGCACATGAAGTGCAGGGTGTAGTATGAGTACAACCAACTCAGTAAGTAACCGAATTAAATAAGAAACTGAGAAGCAGTGACGAGCTATAAAAAAATACATATCATTTCAAAGGTTTTCAGTGAAGGGTGAACATGCTTTCAAATCCGGTGGTATAAGTCAAATCAGTTCGAGCTCAAGTAAAACAGATATAAAGCTTCCAGAAATTTCACAAAAACAACAGATAAAAACTAAGTGCAACAATAAATAAAAGCAGGTACAACCTCTTAAGGTAGCAGTCACTCAACTCATCTCAACAGCTCATACTCTCGGCTCTCAGCCCTCAATACACACTCTCAATAGGTACATGCGCTCACTGGGGATGTGCAGACTCCGGAGGGGCTCCTTTAAGCCCAAGCGCTATATTGCTGCAGCGTGCAACCCGACCCAATCATATAAGTAGCCATAAGGCTCGTTGCAGTGTGCAACCCGATCCATAATCCATAGATAGCCATAAGACTCGTTGCGGCGTGTAACCCGATCCATATACCCTCACATAGCTCACAGGTCGGCACTCAGGACCTATCTCAGTCACTGACCTCTCCAGCCCCTCGGGCTCACAGAATATCATAATAATCAGCCCAAACAAAGAATACAACAAGTATCAACAAGAAATAATAGGGAACAGAGATATAACACACAAGTAAGACTGTGACTGAGTACAAGACAGCAATTAGCAGTTAATTCAACAAGTATACGACCGGTGCGGGTCCCAACAGTGATATCATATGGCCTAATCATGGTTTCTAACATGAAAGGTAGTCAATTTCTCAAATACAAGGAAAAACAAGTAATAACAATGGCTATTCGACTTTACAGTCTCACGGGACGGACCAAGTCACAATCCCTCACGGTGCACGCTCACACACCCATTACCTAGCATGTACGTCACCTCCAAACACTCACATCATACCAATTCTCGTGGTTTCATACCCTCAAAACTAGATTTTAAGACTGTTACTTACCTCAACCGCGCAGAAATCCAACTCCGCAATGCCCTTGCCCCTCGAATTAATCTCTAAACGCCCCGAATCTATCCACAAGAAGTACGATATAATTAATGTAGGCTAAAAGAATCAATTCCACAAGAGAAACACGAAATTATAAGTCAAAATCCGAAATAGGCTCAAACCGACCCCCGGGCCCACGTTTCGAAATCCGACAAAAGTCACAAAATATGAACACACATCCACTCACAAGTCCAACCATACAAGAATTACTCGAATCCAACCTCGAATCACCTTCCAAAACTCAAAATTTTAGCCTATGAAGTTTCTACCATTTCCCCCAAATTTACAACTCAAATCCTTAATTAGATGATGAAAATAGCAATAGATTTATGAAATATAGTCCAATTCGAGTTAGAATCACTTACCCCAACAATCTTCTTGAAGAAATCTCAAAAAATCACCTCACACCGAGCTCTCAAAGTCCCAAAATCGAAATGGGAATAAAACACTCGAAGTTCCATTTTCTGCCCAGTTCTTCCACACTTTCGGACATTCTGTTGCATCTGCGACGCCGCACCTGCGGAAATTCCATCACAGGTGCGGATCCCACTTAAGTTCCCAGACTCCGCATCTGCGGTCACTCATTCGCACCTGCGGGCCATGCCCGCTTCTACGATCCTTCCAACTCAGGCCTTTATTCGTATCTGCGCCTCCCATTCCGCATCTGCGGTTTCGCAGATGCGCTCCTAACCTCGCATCTGCACTTCCTGTCCAACCCAGCTTTGCCCGCATCTGCGTCCTCCTCTTCGCTTCTGCGGGGTCACACCTGCGGGCTCCCACCGTAGGTGCGAAACACCAGAACACCAGAAAAAAACCAGCAATGCCTAAGTCCAAATTTCCTTCCGATGGGCATCCGAAATACCCCCGAGGCCCCCGGGACCTCAATCAAACATACCAACAAGTCATATAACCCCATGCGAACTTAGCCGAACCTTCGAATCACTCAAAACAACATCAAAATACCAATTACACCTGGATTCAAGCCTAAAGAACTTCTAAACTTTCAAATTCCACAAACGACGCCGAAACCTACCAAACCACGTCCGATTGGCCTCAAATTTTGCACATAAGTCATATTCAACATTACGGACCTATTCCAACTTCCGAAATCGGAATCTGACCCTGATATCAAAAAATCAACTCCCTGGTCAAACTTCCCAAAATTCGACTTTTGCCATTTCAAGCCTAAATTAACTACAGACCTCAAATTCACAGTCCGGACATGCTACGAAGTCCCAAATTGCCCAACGGAGCTAACGAAACCGACGAAACTTCTGACTACAGTCAAAATTCCGACTACGGTCAAAAATCCTGAGACTTAGCTTCTGTTTTAGGGACTAAGTGTCCTAAAACACTCGAAACCAAAAACAAGACCTCCCGGTAAGTCACATAAGCAGAAACAGATACGGGGAAAATAGTAAATAGGGGATTGGGGCTAATACACTCAAAACGACCAGCCGGGTCGTTACATCCTCCCCCTCTTAAAATAATCGTTCGTCCTCGAACGAGCATAGAGACATACCTGAAGTAGTGAAAAGATGAGGATAACAGCTGCGCATATCGTGCTCGGTCTCCCAAGTCGCCTCCTCGACCGGCTAGCCCCTCCGTTGAACCTTCACATAAGCAACATTCTTCGACCTCAGCTTTCGAACCTGCCTATCTAAGATCGCCACCGGCTCCTCAACATAAGATAAATTCTTATCCAACAAGACTGAGCTGAAATCCAACACGTGAGACGGATCGCCGTGATACTTCCAGAGCATAGAAACATGGAATACTAGATGAACTCTTGCTAGACTGAGAGGCAAGGCAAGCTCATAAGAAACCTCCCCAACACATCGCAATACCTCAAATGGACCAATAAACCTCGAGCTCAGCTTGCCCTTCTTTCCGAACCTCATAACACCCTTCATGGGTGACTCCCGGAGCAAGACCCGCTCTCCAACCATGAATGCAAGATCGCGAACCTTCCAATCCACATAACTCTTCTGTCTGGACTGGGTTGTGCGTAGTCTATCCTGAATTACCCTAACCTTATCTAGAGCATCCTGAACCAAGTCTGTACCCAATAATCTAGCCTCGCCGGACTCGAATCAACCCACTGGAGACCTACACCGCCTACCATACAAAACCTCATACGGTGCCATCTGGATGCTCGACTGGTAACTGTTGTTGTAAGCAAACTCCGCTAGAGGCAAGAACTGATCCCACGAACCCCCAAACTCCATCACACATGCATGCAGCATATCTTCTAATATCTAAATAGTGCACTCGGACTGTCCGTCTGTCTGAGGATGAAATGCTATGCTCAACTCCACTTGAGTACCCAACTCATGGTGTACGACCCTCCAGAACCGTGATGTAAACTGCGTACGTCGGTCAGAAATGATAGATATCGGTATGCCATTAAGCCTGACGATCTCGCAAATATACACTCGAGCCAGCTGCTCGAAAGAATAGGTAGTCATCACAGGAGTGAAATGAGCTGACTTGGTCAGCCGGTCCACAATCACCCAAACTGCATCAAACTTCTGCTGAGTCTGTGGAAACCCAACAACGAAATCCATAGTGATCCGCTCCCATTTCCACTCCGGAATCTCTAACTTCTGAAGCAACCCACCTGGTCGTTGATGCTCATACTTTACCTGTTGGCAATTTAGGCACCGAGCTACATACTCCACTATGTCCTTCTTCATTCTCCTCCACCAGTAATGCTGCCTCAAGTCCTAATACATCTTCACGGCACCCGGATGAATAGAATACCGCAAACTTTGAGCCTCCTGGAGAATCAGCTCACGAAAACCATCTACAGTGGGCACACATAGCCTACCATGCACCCTCAATGCACCATCATCCCAAAAAGTGACATTCTTAGCATCACCATGCCGGACCGTGTCCTTAAGGACAAGCAGATAGGGGTTATCATATTGACGCTCCCTAATACGATAATAAAGAGAAAACTGAGAGACCACACAGGCCAAAACTGGGTTCGGCTTAGAAATATCCAATCTAACAAACAGGCTGGCTAAGGCCTGAACATCCAATGCCAATGGCCTCTCTGCTGCTGGAAGATATGCTAAGCTCCCCAAACTCTCCGCCCGGCGACTCAAGGCATCGGCCACCACATTGGCTTTCCTGTGATGGTACAAAATGGTGATATAATAGTCCTTAAGAAGCTCCAACCACCTCCGCTGATGCAAGTTAAGATCCTTCTGTTTGAAAAGATGCTGCAAACTCCGTTGATCAGTGTAAATCTCACAATGGACACCGTACAAATAGTGCCGCCAAATCTTCAAGGTGTGAACAATAGTTGCTAACTCAAGGTCGTGGACATGATAGTTCTTCTCATGGGGCTTCAACTGGCACGAAGCATAAGTAATCACTCTACCCTCCTGCATCAAAACACACCCAATGCCGATCTGCGAAGCATCATAATACACTGTGTAAGAACAAGAAGCTGATGGCAGAACTAGAACTGGAGCCGTGGTCAAAGCAGTCTTACGCTTCAGAAAACTCTCCTCACACTCATCCGACCACCTGAATGGGGCACCCATTTGGGTCAATTTGGTCAAGGGCGATGCAATAGATGAGAAACCCTCCACAAAACGTCTGTAATAGCCTGCCAAACCAAGAAAGTTCCTAATCTCCGTGGCTGAGGATGGTCTGGGCCAACTCTGCACTGCCTCTATCTTCTTCGGATCCACCTGAATACCCTCACTGGACACCACGTGCCCCAAGAACGCCACTGAATTGAGCCAAAACTCACACTTGGAGAACTTTGCATAAAGCTTCTCATCCCTCAATGTCTGTAACACAATCCTCAGATGCTGGACATGCTCCTCCTGGCTACAAGAGTACACCAGGATATCATCAATGAATACAATGACGAACGAGTCCAGATAAGGCTGAAACACACTGTTCATCAAATGCATGAATGCTGCTGGGGCATTGGTCAGCCCAATAGACATCACAAGGAACTCATAATGACCATATCGCATCCTGAAAGCTGTCATAAGAATATCTGAGTCTCGAATCTTCAGCTGGTGATACCCTGACCTCAAATCAATCTTGGAGAACACCATCGCTCCCTGAAGCTGGTCAAACAAATCGTCAATACGCGTCAAATGATATTTGTTCTTGATTGTGACCTTGTTCAACTGTCTGTAATCAATGCACATTCTCATAGTACCATCCTTCTTCTTCACAAATAAAACTGGTGCACCCCAAGGTGACACGTTAGGCCGAGTAAACCCCTTATCAAGGAGTTCCTGAAGCTGCTCCTTCAACTCCTTCAACTCAGCCGGTGCCATACGGTGCGGTGGAATAGAAATGGGCTGAGTGCCCGGCACACTAAAGGAAACACATCCGAAGATTCTCGCACCACCGGAACAGAATCAATAGTATGGGCCTCTGCACTAACATCCCTCACAAAGGCCAGATAAGATAGACAACCTTTCTCAACCATCCGCTGAGATTTCAAGTATGAAATCACTCTACTGGGAACATAGTCTATGGAACTGCTCCACTCAACCCTCAGCAACCCTCGACAACCCTGACATCGCCAACGTCAGAGTCTTAGCGTGACAATCTAGAAGTGCATGACATGGAGACAACCAATCCATACCCAATATCACATCAAAATCGACTATACTGAGCAGCAAAAGATCCACTCGGGTCTCCAGACCCCCAATTGTCACCACACATGACCGATATACGCGGTCCACAATAATATTATCACCCACAAGAGTAGATACGTGAACAGATGAAACTAAAGACTCATGGGGCATATCCAGAAAATGAGAAAAATACGAGGAAACATATGAATAAGTGGAACCATGGTCAAATAATACAGAGGCATCTTTGTGGAAAACTGAGACAATACCTATAATCACAGCATCCAAAGCAATGGCATCTGGTCTGGCAGGAAGAGCATAGAAACTGGCCTGGCCACCCCCTGATCGGCCTCCCCCTCTCGGGCGACCCCTAGCTGACTGGGCTCTACCCCGAGCTGGCTGAGCAGGTGGTGAAGAAACTTGTGCTGATGTCATAGACTGGCTCCTCTACTAAGCCGGACCTTCCATAATGCAGGGACAATGTATCTTGATTTGGCCAAAGTCTCCACACTCATAACAACTCCCTGATGCTGATGTTGGGGACTAAAGAGAGCCCCGATCACCGGGATAATTGGCAGAAGGACCTAGCATAGAAGAACCCTGACCCGATAGAGCACGGGATGAACTCTGAGCTGGGAGGGCACTGAGAGATAAATGGACCTACTAATAACCGTGTGAACCATGGCCAGATGATGCACCACGGTGAACTGGGCGAGCCGTCTGAGCATGTCTGAAAGGACGACCCCTACCATGGTGGAACTGCCCCCAGAAGGAACACCGCTAAATCCACCCTGTCCACGAGGTCTCTTGGCCTCTCTCTCAACCCATTCCTGGATGCGAACCATCTCAATCTGACAAGCAATGTCGACAACCTCATCAAAAGTAGCACCAGACATTATCTCTCCGGTCATAAGCAATCGCAGCTGAAAAGTGAGGCCATCAATAAACCTCCTGATCCTCTCCTTGTTCGTGGGAATCAACCAGATAGCATGACAGGCCAACTCTGAAAATCTCATCTCATACGGACATATCACCCTGACGAAGCTGCTCAAACTACCTGCGCAGTTCCTCTCTGCAGGATTATGGAACAAACTTCTCCAAGAATAGACCGGATAACTGTTTCCATGTAAGGGGTGCTATGCCGACCGGGCTACGCCTCTCGTAAGCCTCCCACCAATTGTAGGCAGCCCCAGAGAACTGAAAAGTAATGAACGAGACCCCACTGGCCTCTAGAATACCTGCTGTATGGAGTATCCTCTGACACCTGTCCAAGAAGCCCTGTGCATCCTCTCCCTCGGCACCACTGAAAAATGGAGGTTGGAGTCTCCCAAACCTCTCCAATCGACGTTGCTCATCATCAGGCATGACAGGAACCACATAGTCCTGAGCAGCTGCAACCGGCTAGGCTGGTAGTGCCCCCAGTGTCTGGAATCCCTGTACCACCTGCTCTGGTGTGCGGGCGACGGGAGTCTGAGCACCTCCCCCAGCCTGAGAAGTGGCTGCTACGGACGAAACAGAGACCGCCTGAGCAAGACTAGTACACGCAGTCAGAATCTGAGCTAAGGCCTCCTGAAGGCCTAGAATCACAATAGGCACATGTGGTTACTGAGCTGGTCCTACTGGCTCATCCACAACTGGAGCCTGCTCCTGAATTGGGGCAACTGGTGGATCTACAAGTGCTGCCCTAGTTGCGGTGTGAGCTACACCTCTGCCCCTACCACAGCCTCTACCGCGACCTCGACCTCTCGCAACCCTGACTAGTGGTACTGGTGGCTGTCCATCCTACCCCGTAGTACGTATCCTCATCATCTGTGAGAGAATTAGAGAAACAAAAATTTAGTTACCAGAATCAAAAGATTCGCACGACAAGAATTCAAGAATGTGAAGTTTTCTAAGGGTTCGACAGCCTCTCGAAGATAAGTACAGACGTCTCCGTATCGATCCGCAAGACTCTACTAAACCTGCTCATGACTCGTGAGACCTATGTAACCTAGGCTCTTATACCAACTTGTCACGACCCAAATACTTAACCAGTTGTGATGGCACCTATCATGGAACTAGGCAAGCCGACATTCTCAATATACTTTCAATATATAGCAGAAGAGAGCTAAAGCAATTAAACTAAGTGAAGGTTTACATAATAACGGGGTAAATAAAAACCCAAAATACCAGTGCGGAATGATAGCCCGACATCGGAGCATCACTAAATCATGGGCATCTAACAACCAATCTAGAAATAGAGTCTACTACGGTCTGTGCCAAATGCCAATACAAGTGAGAAAAGATAATAAGAAAGGAGAAACAAGGACTACGGACGCCGGCAGCTACATCGTAAGTCTCTAATAATCAGCTCTCGCACGAACTCAGCGACTGTCAGAACCGTACACACCTGGATCTGTACATGAAGTGCAGGGTGTAGCATGAGTATAACCAACTCAGCAAGTAACCGAATTAAATAAGGAACTGAGAAGCAGTGACGAGCTATAAAAAAATACGTATCATTTCAAAGGTTTTCAGTGAAGGGTGAACATGCTTTCAAATCCGGTGGTATAAGTCAAATCAGTTCGAGCTCAAGTAAAATCAGATATGAAGCTTCCAGAAATTTCACAACAACAACAGATAACAACTAAGTGCAACAATAAATAAAATAAAGTACAACCTCTCAAGGCAGCAGTCACTCAACTCATCTCAACAGCTCATACTCTCGGCTCTCAGCCCTCAATACACACTCTCAATAGGTACCTGCCCTCACTGGTGGTGTGCAGACTCCGGAGGGGCTCCTTTCAGCCAAACGCTATATCCTTCGGTGTGCAGCCCGACCTAATCATATAAGTAGCTATAAGGCTCATTGCGGCGTGCAACCCAATCAACAATCCATAAATAGACATAAGGCTCGTTGCAGCGTGCAACACGATCAATATACCCTCACACAGCTCACAGCTCGGCACTCATGCACTATCTCAGTCACTGACCTCTCCAGCCCCTCGGGATCATAGAATATCATAATAATCAGCCCAAACAGAGAATACAACAAGTATCAATAAGAAATGAGAGGGAACAGAGACATAACACACAAGTAAGACTGTTAATGAGTACAAGACAACAATTAGCAGTCAATTCAACAAGTATACGACCGCTGCGGGTCCTAATAATGATATCATATGGCCTAAGCATGGTTTCTTACATGAAATGCAGTCAATTTCTCAAAGACAAGGAAAAACAAGTAATAACAATGTCTATTTGACTTTACAGTCTCGCGGGACGGACCAAGTCACAATCCCTCGCGGTGTATGCTCACACGCCTGTCACCTAGCATGTGCGTCATCTCCAAACACTCACATCATACCAATTCTCGGGGTTTCTTACCCTCAAAACCAGATTTAAGACTCTTACTTACCTCAACCGCGTAGAAATCCTACTCTGCAATGCCCTTGCCCCTCGAATCAATCTCCAAATGCCCCGAATCTAGCCATAAGCAGTACAATATAATTAATGTAGGCTAACAGAATCAATTCCACAAGAGAAACACGAAATTATAAGTCAAAATCCGAAATAGGCTCAAACTGGCCCCCGGGCCCACGTCCCGAGATATGACAAAAGTCACAAAATATGAATACCCATCCACTCACGAGTCCAACCATACAAGAATTACTCGAATCCAACCTCAAATCACCTTCCAAACTCAAAACTTTAGCGTATGAAGTTTCTAGCAGTTTCCCCCAAATTTACAACTCAAATCCCTAATTAGATGATGAAAATAGCAATAGATTCATGAAATATAGTCCAATCCGAGTTAGAATCACTTACCCCAATAATTTTCTTGAAGAAACCTCGAACAATCGCCTCACACCGAGCTCTCAAAGTCCCAAAATCGAAATGGGAATAAAACCCTCAAAGTTCCATTTTCTGCCCAGTTCTACAGCACCTGCAGAAATTCTGTCGCATCTACGATGCCGCACCTGCGGAAATTCCATCGCAGGTGCGGATCCCACTTAAGTTACCAGACTTCGCATCTACGGTCACTCATTTGCACCTGTGGGTGCGCACCTGCAGGCCATACCCGCTTCTGCGATCCTTCCCACTCAGGCCTTCATCCACATCTGCCCCCCCTTGCCCGCATCTACGTCCTCCCCTTCACTTCTGCGGGGATGCACCTGCGGGCTCCCACCACTGGTAAAAAACCTCATAAACCAGAAAGAAACCAGCAATGCCTAAGTCTAAATTTCCTTCCGATGGGCATCCAAAACACCCCTGACGTCCCCGGGACCTCAACCAAACATACCAACAAGTCATATAACCCCATGCGAACTTAGCCAAACCTTCACATCACTCAAAACAATATCAAAACACCAATTACACATAGATTCAAGTTTAAAGAACTTCTAAAGTTTCAAATTTCACAAACGACGCCGAAACTTACCAAACCACGTTCGATTGACCTCAAATTTTGCAGACAAGACATATTCAACATTACGGACCTATTCCAACTTCAGGAATCGGAATCCGACCCCGATATCAAAAAGTCAACCCCTCGGTCAAACTTTCCAAAATTTGACTTTTGCCATTTCAAGCCTAAATTAACTACAAAAAAAAATTCACAGTCCGGACATGCTCCTAAGTCCAAAATCACCCCACGGAGCTAACGGAACCAACAAAACTCCATTCCGGAGTCGTTTGCACACAATTCTGACTACGGCCAAAAATCCTGAGACTTAGCTTCCGTTTTAGGGACTAAGTGTCCCAAAATACTCCGAAACCAAAAACAAGACCTCCTGGCAAGTCACATAAGCAGAAACAGATACGAAGAAAATAGCAAATAGGGGATCGGGGCTAATACACTCAAAACGACCGGCCGGGTCGTTACACATTTGGATATGAGTGACTACACCTCCCTTAAGCACCTTAATACATATACTTTAACACTCAAGCCCATACCTATGTCAAACCAAAACTCCACCTTCACATCAATGTATATTACCCCATATTTCTTTAAGCACAATTACATCACTAGCCACCACCATACTTGATGGTGGTGGCTAGTGATATACTTGTGCTTAAAAAAGTATGGGGTAATATATACATATATATTCCTTCAATCCAAGTGACTTTTATTGATATTTTTTTTTTCAAAATGGTGCACCTTTCTCCTTATTTCATTTATTCCACTCAAAATCCAACCCACCACCCCACACTTTAACTTTTACATAATTCATCACAATTCAAGTAGTCATGAGAGGTGACAAGGTTCAAATATATGGTCTATTAAAACAAAGGGGTAAGGCTTGTAATGTGGTTACCAAAGAAACAGGATTATAGGCTCAAACGGGTTAACTACGTTACATAATATTTAGGTGGGTAAACTATATATATCTGGCTCAACAAAGAAACTCCTATATCACTTTCCATACTGAACAAGACTATTATTTCACTTTGCACACACACGGGGCATGTTCTAGACATCAACTGTAGTGCACAGAATTCATACAAATCTCTCACACACATGACACATAAATCATGATTGGTTTTATCACGACACTCCAGTCAAAGCAGTTAAGCAAATTTAAGAATCTACGATTTAAGGTACTTATACTAGAATCAAAAACTGAGCCTAAGCATCACAATCAGAGTACTCACTATTCTCAAGGCATAACATAGTCAAGAGATATCGTTGTAATTCAATTCATAGACCAGTGGTTTCTACTCCTAAGAATTAAAACTAACTACACCCGGTTCAACTAAAATACCTAGGAAAAGAACCGTGGCCCAAATAAAAACCAAGGGGGAATTACTACACTACATACAAAAAAATCTTTTTGGTTTTTTTATTTAGACTTAATTCCCTTAAGAAAACTGTCTAGGAGATCCATCGTCGGGAAGAGTCCAATTTTTTCATTTTTTTAAAAGGCTAAGACGACCTAACTAAAAAATATAAATAAAACAAGACTAATATTTACAAGTTACCACCCCACACTTAATTCATGCAATGTCCTCAGTGCATATACAAATTGACAAAATAAGAAAAACAATGAGTAGGTTGTAGGAAAACTCTCTGATCAAGCTGTGTCATCTCCTTCCTCCTCTGAGGCTGTCCATTCCTCATCTTGTGCTTCCTCCTCCTCCTCCTCCTCCTCCTCATCATCATCCTCATCATCTGATAGCTCCGGCTTGGCCTTGGACTACTCAGGTGTGTTGACATCCTCATCGTCTGGGAGTCTGTATCCCTCACCAAGCCCAACCAGCTGCTGAGCATGAGCATTGAGTGGGAATCCTTGCTCCAATATGGCCCTCTCCTCTATAGTGGCCGTCCGCTCCCCAATCCAAAGTTGCAAGTCCATCATCCCATATAAATGGGCCATAAAGCTGTCATCGCGAGCATTGCACTCGACACCAGTCATTGATGACATAGCAGTCTCCTACTTAACCCGGATACTTGTAATGTCCATTAGTCTTAGGGGCTGATCAATGATGTGATCGAAAGCTGCTTCCTCCTCAACCTCTTCATGTCTCAAGAACTGAGTTAACATATTTGCAAATGGCATTCGATTGATCCTCTTACTAGTTCTTACTAGAGACATCTGGTAACAGATCAAATGACCCACATTCACCCTCTGACCCGTCATGAGGAAATATAGTACACACATCCTCTCACGGCTAATAAGCGTGTCATGATTGCAAGGTAGGAGCCGTGTATTAATCAGTTTCAGTCATACTCGAGCCTCTGCCCTCATATTCTTCTTGGGGAATTTCCTGTGCCGATTTGTTTTATTATCCCGAACATAAGCTACCATAGAATTGACACCACAAAGAGTGTGTCTCAGCTCTCGATATATAGGACGGGCCATGAAGTAGTCCAATGTCTCCTGAGGAACATCCGTAGTACCTGAGAAATTAAATATTGCCGTGGCTAAAAAATCTATCAACAGTCCACGAATCGGCACCAGCTGTTCAGGATCCTTTGGATCAAACCCGACATAGAATTCACGAACCAGATTGAGATTTATATCCCCTGTACTCAACCCCAAATCATTGATGCCTCTCCACATTGCTTAGTACTTGGCTTGCAGGCGATGCTCATGAATAGCAGCTTCTGGATGTACATGTTTTGGCCTACAGCGCCTGTACCAATCCTTAGTGTGTGGGGGTATGCTTTTGAGTCCAAACTCCTACTGCCCTTGAGGTTGTGGATGAGTGGCTGCTATAGCTGCCACGGCTTGCAGTCCTTCACCTTGACTAGAAGTAAATTCCCCAATTTTCTCTTCTTCGGGGGAGGTACGGAGGTAGCCTTAGCTTTAGACGGAGCAGTGGATGTGGCTTTACCTTTACCGGTGTCTTTTCTTGGAGGCATATTCGTACCTACACAAGTGAGCATGAATCAGTTTAAGGTGCATTGCAACATGTCAAAACATGGTCTTTCCACCCCACACTTAAGAGTTTAACACATGATTATCAACAATTTCCGAGGTTACTCAGACTTCACCTCATCGTTTCTTAGTATGAGAATCAAGCAATGACACATGGGTGCTTCCTCCAATTTCAAAGCATCGGGTTACTAGTGAGACACCACACCCTTAAAATTTTAAAGTGGTGCATGACTACATAGCACTAGTCTTATTATCCCGAAGACTCGGGCTCCAATGGGGACAAAGAATGCCTTTGAGGCATTATGACAAACACTTAGGATGCACTAGTGCCATGGGAGTGCTTGTAGGGGTGAGGGATTGCCTCACCCTCCCAACTCAGCTTGGGAGTTCCGTACGACACCATTCATATGGGGATCATGGGGCTGGGACACACAAACACATTGTTACAATGAAGAACAACCCCAAAATTTGTGTCCAATGTCATGCATTCACCCAACTCAAAATTGCCAGAGAATGGAGGTTGAAATCATACCTTAGATGTTTAAGAGGAGGGATTTTCCTTTGAATTGATGTTGCAGGTGAAGGAAAGAGCAGAAGATTGCTTGTCTTCAATGAGGTTGTGAGGGAGGGAGTTTGGCAGAGTTTTTGGCATGAACAGTGAGGATGTGTGCTTGAGTATGTTTTGTGAGAAGTGAGGTTTGGGCGTTTAGGTTAGATTTTTAAGGGAGAGGGTTAAAGAAATAAGGGAAAAAAATTAAAATCCCCGAAAAATGCACTTACCTGGCGACGGGAGGTTGCTGCCTCGCTTTACCCCTCTCGAAGCGAGCTCCAACGTGAGCTCTTGGGCGTGCGGCGCGAGTCCTAACGCGAGATGCACCTCGCTCTTTCCCTCTCGAGGCAAGCTCCCATGCGAGCTTTCCATCAGGCGACGCAAGGCTTAACGCCTGGACCAGCTCGCTGGGGAACAGGCAACGCGAAGTGAAGTGTACGACTTGCCGAAATTACCTGCAAACATGTTAGTTCCAAAAAATGAACAAAAAAATTCTAACTACACTAAAAAGCAACTACGAATTGGGTTGCCTCCCAATGAGCGCCTTAGTTAACGTCATGACATGACGAATACAACGTTATAATGGATTGCCCCCCATGAAGCACCTGATTTAACGTCGCGGCATGACGCAGGCAATCGACTTAAGGCTCGCTCAACATTGGTGGTTCCAACAAATGAGTCACCAATACTACTTTCGTGTCATCCATGCCCAAATAATATTTCAATCTGTGACCATTGACTCTGAACTTATGAGAGCCATCTTCTGAAGCAATCTCTACGTCTTCGGTGGGATGAATCTCTAGCACACGAAATGGTCCTGACCATCTTGACTTCAATTTGCCCGGAAATAACATCAATCTCGAATTGAATAATAGCACCACATCTCCCGGCTTAAAATTTTGCTTAAGAATGTTTTTATCGTGCACCAGTTTCATTCTTTTCTTGTATAACCTTGTACTCTCAAAAGCATGGTAACGAAACTCATCAAGTTCATGCAGCTCTGTGATTCTACTAGTTCCAGCGGCCTCCACATCCAGATTTAATTGTTGCAATGCCCAGAAGGCTTTATGCTCTAACTCTACCGGCAAGTGACATGCCTTTCCAAACACCAAATTATACGGTGACATATCAATCAGAGTTTTGAATGTAGTGCGGCAAGCCCATAGCACATCATCTAATTTTCTCGCTCAATCAGTCCGAGTAGCAGTTATAGTTTTGGTCAAAATACTCTTGATTTCTCTGTTTGACACCTCGACTTGCCCACTTGTTTGTGGGTGATACGGAGTAGCAACTTTATGGCGAACGCCATATTTCTCCAACAACTTTTCAAAGGCTCGGTTGCAGAAGTGGGTGCCCCCATCACTGATGATAGCTCTTAGAGTGCCAAATCGGGTAAAGATGTTCTTTCTCAGGAAGCCAATAAGTGCCTTCGCATCATTTGTTGGAAGTGCCATGACTTCTACCCATTTCGAGACATAGTCCACCGCTACACGTATGTATTTGTTATTATATGAGCTGATAAATGTTTCCATAAAGTCGATTCCCCATACATCGAATACTTCCACCTCTTGAATTGGGTTTATGGGCATCTCATGTCGACGGGAAATATTCCCCGTCCATTGGCATTCATCATAACTTTTCACCCAGAAGTGTGCATCTTTAAATAGCGTCGGCAAATAAAAACCTGAATCCAACACTTTAGTCGACGTCCTTACACCTCCAAAATGTCCTCCATACGGTGAAGCATGACATGCATGCAAAACAAAAGATTGATCTATCTCGGGAATGCATCTCCGGATCATGTTATCAAGACAAATCCTGAACAAATATGGTTCATCCCAGAAATGCATGGAAGACAAGTCATAGGGAACAATACCGTTTGCCAGGTAATTTGCAATATATGTATACCATGGTGTAGACCGAGGCTCATTGCTAAGAGTTGTTCATCTGGAAAACTCTCCATGATCTCCTCCACCTCAACCTTCTTTTTCGCTCCTTCAAGACTGGACAAATGATCAGCAACTTGGTTTTCTATTCTCTTTCCGTCCCGGATTTCCAAGTCGAACTCTTGTAGCAGTAGCACCCATCGAATTAGGAGCGGCTTTGACTCCTTTGAGCATGGTCAGTGTAAACAATTACCTTTGAGCCTATCAGGTATGACCTGAATTTATCAAATGCGAACACCACAACTACCATCTCTTTCTCTGTCACTGTGTAGTTCAGTTGGGCGTCGCTCAAGGTTCTACTTGCATAGTAGATCAGATGCATGATTTTATCTTTTCGCTGCCCAAGAACTGCTCCCACAGCATAGTCACTTACATCGCACATCAGCTCGAAAGGTTGCCCCCAGTCGGGGGCCACTATGATTGGTGCAATCACCAATTTCTTCTTCAACTCCTCAAATGCTACCCTGCAGTCATCAGAAAACACAAAACGGTGATCTTTTTCAAGCAGTTTACACAAGGGGTTAGCAATTTTGGATAAATCTTTTATAACCCGTCTGTAGAAACTGGCGTGGCCAAGGAAACTTCTTATTGCTTTGACGGAAGTGGGTGGTGGTATATTTTCTATCACATCAACCTTTGCACGATCCACCTCAATGCCCTTACTTGACACTAGGTGCCCTGAGACTATACCTTCCTGTACCATGAAGTGGCACTTTTCCCAATTGAGCACCAGATTAGTCTCGACACATCTTTTCAGCACTCTTTTCAGATTCTTTAGGCAATCATCGAATAAGTCTCCCACCACTGAAAAATCATCCATGAAGACCTCCATTATGTCTTCTACCATATCTGTGAAGATGGCCATCATGCACCTTTGAAATATGGTGGGTGCATTGCATAGGCCGAACTGCATTCTCCGGAAAGCGTAGACGCCATATGGACAGGTGAATGACATTTTCTCTCTATCTCCCGGGGCAATAGAGATTTGATTATACCCTGAGTATCCATCCAGAAAGCATAAGTGGGACCTCCCAGCCAATCTATCTAGCATCTGATCAATGAACGACAAGGGAAAGTGGTCTTTTCAGGTGGCCTTGTTCAATCTTCTGTAGTCCATACAAATTCGCCATCCCGTGACTGTTCTTGTTGAGATTAGCTCGCTGTTCTCATTTTGCACAACAATCATTCCACCTTTATTTGGCACACATTGAACTGGGCTAATCCAATTACTATCGGAGATGGGGAAAATGATTCCTGCATCTAACCATTTTATCACCTCCTTTTTCACGACTTCTTTCATGTTGGGGTGCAACCTTCTTTGATGTTCTATGGAAGGTTTGTGGCCATCTTCTAGTAAAATCTTATGCATACAGAAAGCCAGGCTGATACCCTTAATGTCTGCAATGGTCCAACCAATTGCAGTTTTTCACTATATCAATAGCTGCAAAAGTTATTCTTCCTGCACATCTAACAAACCAGATGAGATAATAATAGGTAAAGTAGAGTTGGGTCCCAAGAAAGCATACCTGAGATGAGGTGGAAGCGGTTTTAGTTCCAACTGTGGTGGCTCTTCGATCGATGGCTTAGCTGGAGGAGTCTTTCTTTCTTCTAAATGCAAAGACTCAATTTTGAGCTCTCTTTTCCAGAAACCTTGGCCTTCAAGAGCCAGCACCCACTCCGCCATGTCCTCTCTATTTACTTCTTCTAAGTTTGTGAGACAGGCCGCCAGAGGGTCTTTAGCATTCAGAGTCTCATCTTCCTCCTCCAAAATTACATCCACAGCTTCTATTATAGAGCAGTTAGCAAATTCACTTGGTTGCCGCATAGACTTCTGCACATTGAATGTTATCTCTTTATCATTCAGTCTCATTTTTAGCTCTCCAGTTTCATAATCAATCAGTGCTCTCCCAGTGGCCATGAATGGTCTTCCCAAAATTATGGGAATCTCCTCGTCAAACCGGCAGTCCAGAATGACAAAATTTGCTGGAAACACAAACTTTCCAACCTGCACTAGTACATCATCAAGGATACCTGATGCACTCTTCACTGTTCGGTCGACTAGCCGTAGTAACATGGATGTGGGTCTTGCTCTTCCAATGCCTAACCTTTTGCAGATAGCCAAGAGCATCAAGTTTATGTTTGCCCCCAAATCACACAATGCTTTAGCAAAAGCATAGCTGCCTACTGTGCATGGGATTATGAAATGCCCTGGGTCTGACAACTTGTCAGCTATGGGTCTCGTCATGATAACACTACAGGTCTAGGTTCGGGTAACAGTGGCCAAGTCCTGGAAGTCGAACTTGCGAGACATCAAATCCTTCATCATTTTGGCATACCCAGGCATCTCCCTCAAGGCGTCAATCAGTGGAATGTTTACCTGGATTTGTTTCAACATCTCCATGAATTTCTTATACTGCTCATTCTTCTGATATTTGGCCAATCTATATGGGAATGGTGCTGGAGGTCACTTCCTTCCTGTGATTTGAGTCTTATCCTGCTCAGTCACTACTTCTATTGTCGTTTCTTGTGCTACCTCAGTCTCCTTCGTAACCACTTTCTTTTTTACTTGTGCTCTCTTATGCATATTGTATCGTCACCTCAGTTAACCCTGTTGAATCATCTACCTCAATGGGTACTGGCACAAGTGTTTCAATTGGTCGGCTTTCGCGAGCAATTTCTTGCTCTAGATCTAGGTCTCTACCATTTCTTAGACTCACAGCCATAAGCTGTTTCGGGCCCTGCTCTTTTGGATTGACTTGTATATCTACCGGTAGCGTCCCTTAGGGGAGATTATTCAGAGCCATTGATATCTGTCCTAATTGAATCTCAATGAATTTTATCACTGATTCATATGCGTCCACTTTCTCTTGTATTTTTCCATTGGACCCAATCAGTTGTTGCAACATTCCTTTAATTTCAGACAACCCATCTTCTTGTCTCACTATTTGATGTTGTTGAGGCTGTTGATAAGCTAGCTGTTGATTTTGCTGGTTGTATCCCTGTTGCTTTTGGTACTGCACAACTTGACCCTGTGGTCGCATAGCTCCAGGATTGCTGCTATTATTGTACTGTTGTTGTACTGGTCTATATTGCTGATTCTGTTGCCCCAAATTCTGACCACCTTGCCTCTGTCCTCTATAGTTGGCCACATAGTTCATATCTTCCTGATAGTGTTGGTTGTCACTTTCCGCACTCCAAGAGCATGCATATGGTTGGTTAATGCATGGTGTACATAAGCCCCCATTATTCGCATCAACTATGTATACCTGCTGCTTCTGGCCTGATTCATCGATGTTTTTGGTGAGGATACTCATTTGTGTCATTAGAGTGGCCATATTTTCGGCTATGGAGTTGTTTGGGTCCAAATCCACTGAGTGAACGACATGAGTGATCGTAGAGTCTCTTGTCATCCATCCTGAGTTTTGAGCCATTTTATCAAGTAGGATCTTGCATTCTCTGAATGATTTGCTCAAAAATGCTCCACCTGCTGAAGCATCAACATTGGCCTTTAAGCTGTCTACCAATCTGATGTAGAACCTCCGCCCCAACATCTGATCTGGAATGCCGTGATATGTATACTTAACCAGCATACCCTTGAACCTCTCCCACATTTCTTGTAGTGTTTCTGTTTGTCTCTGCCTGTAGCTCAATATCTCATCAATTTGTTTGGCAGTCTTATTGGATGGGTAGAACTTGTTCAAAAATTACTTGACTAATTCCTCCCAAGTAGTGATGGAGTTTATGGGGAGTGAATTAAGCCAAGTCTGAGCCTCTCCCGTCACCGAGAATGGAAACAATAACAGCTTTATTGCTTCCGGTGTCACATCAGTTTGCCTTTGCGTGACACATATCGACAGAAAATTTTTCAGATACTGCTGAGGATCTTCAATGTAAGACCCTGCAAACAGTCCCTTGTTCTGCAACAAATATAGCATGTTGTTTGTGATTTGAAATGATTTAGCTTGTATCTTAGGGACTGCAATTGCGATTGCCATATTTTCGGCGGTGGGTTGTGCCCAATCATATAATGCTGCTTCTGGCACAAGAGGCACGACACCCTGATTATTCGGGTCATTCGCATTATTTCTATTATTTAGATTTTGCTATTCCGTCATCCATGTATAGTTCGATTTGTTCTATTGAGTTATGTTGTTGTTTGCCTTTCTTGTTTGCATGATTCAGTGGCTTGAAAACTTTCTCAGTATCTGATAATGCTTCGAACAATTCACCAGTTCTTGAGGAGTTTCTAGGCATGCACCTGTAACACCCAAGACTACAAACATTAGAATTTCAATGCATTTAGTTTAAAATGAAGAAAATTGACTACACTAAGAATTCTAGCACTTCTTTTAGCTGCAATTAATAACATCGTAAATTCCCCGGCAACGGCTCCAAAATTTGATCACGCCCAACTATGCCTTATAAAAAGGACTAAGCGGTCGTTGCAAATATATTCTGGTTAACAAGTCCGGAGTCGAGTCCCACAGCGAATTAACCTATTAAGCACAGCTACTAGACTCCCACAAACTCACGCAATCAATATTTAGGAATATTTAAATAACAAATTGGATGTTTACTACCTAAATATCACGTAATGAAAATGCAGTAATTAATAACTAACTACGAATAGGTTGTAGACAAGAATTGGGATGATTTAAGGTTCTGATTTCTCCTTTTATCGGAATCCTTTCCGCTACGTTTCCTATAAATTTGCCTAAGTTTTCTCTACCGATCATGAGCTCTCTGAGTGTCGTAATTCTCTCCCGAATAACTACCACAATTTACTAGACATATTCTTCCGAATTATGCTAGCTAGCACAAAGTTACGGCTCACTTGGATTGCACCAAGGTTTCGTTATTCCTAATCCCACCTTTAAACCCTCCGTATTGATCCCTCATACATGTTAGAAGTGATGTTGTTCAACAACTACCTAAATAAGCACTCTCTTCCGAGTAATACACACTAAATAGGCACAGTCGAATCAGAGCTCTTCAACCAACCACAATATAAACGTAGTTGAACAAATAGAGAAAAACTACGGCAAATCTATATTAACGTAACGGGAAAATCATCCTCCAATAGGTTCCATCAAAACCCTAGATTAGGATTTTAGCTACTCATACTCATAGTAACAATATCCCAAGTATTTTTCATAAATAAATTACAAAGTAAAGATGAAGGAATGTAGAAATCGATGATTCTATCTCCCAACTGGTGTTCCACGAGCTATTCTTGCCTCCGGTCGCAAAACTCCCCCAAAAATGGTGTTTAATGTCTATTTATATGTGTAGGAAAAGACCTAAATGACATAAGCCAAGTCCTAGTCAAACCAGGAGATGAAATAAGCCTTCAAAATCCGGATCAGGCTCGCCTCAGACCGTGCCTCGCGAGGCACAACGCAAGATACACCTCGCCCCAGACCATGCGACGCCTGCCTCCACGCGAGCTCGACCTCGCCTTATCCCTCGTGTCGCCTGCTCCCATGCGAGCTCAAAGGCTTGCCTTGCCATCTTTCAGGCGAGCTCAGATGCTTGCCTCGCTAATTTCTTCATCTTTTCACTACTCAATTTATTCTTTCTTCTTTCCACTGTTTTCGAGCATACTTATTACTTCAAATATTCTTTTTGCTCTAATTTCATATCCATTGTACCTACACATAAAATAGGCTCCATTACGCGCAAATAAAATATAATTTAACATTAAAGTACATAAAATGTAAGGTAAATAATGTACTAAAATATGGAATTATAGCCACGCATCATACAACGATAATCAGAGTTCTTCCTTCACTAAATTGGAAGATGATAGTTGAGGGTTTACACAGATGAAGAGACGTGGAAGAATGCGTGGCAGTGTAGCGGATTTTAAGGAATTGAGGTACAGTAATTCAATTAAAGCGGATTTTAAGGAATTGAGGTACAGTAATTCAGTTAAAATAAGATTACTAAGGATTTTACATTTTAAGCCTATCTTTACAAATTTAAGGAAACGACTGCCTTTAGTTTAGGGCTGCTTATCGGGCGGATCGGGCGGTTAATTACTCTTAACAGTTCGGCTTATCGGTTATCGGCTTTTAAATGTATTAATCCGCTAGCCACCCGATAAGATATCGGGGCGGATTGGTATCGGTTTAGCTATTATCGGGCGGTTTATCGGCCTAGTTCAATCTATATTACAGAGGACTATTTTGGTCCTTCACGTTACATTGTTACATTGTTACAGTGTTACTAATAATTAGTACATACCAGCAAAAAGCCAATAGTGCTTCAGCACTTCCAAACATGGCAATTACATATGTCAAGGAATGGCAGGTTAAGAATATAGTTAAGTACTATTTATTGTACTTTAAAATATAAACTGGGAGTTGGAGGAGTGAGCTTCCAGTAATTCCTAAGACTTGCATTCATTTCAGATTGCACCATTCTTTATTTATTTTGCTTTTTTAAAAAAAAAAAAACCTTCATTTTAACCTTCTTTTTGTTTAGGTTATTCATAAGGTCTAGTTAATTTTTCTAACTATTCTAATCTGCGAAAATCCAAAGATGTGCAGATTTTCATTGCTTTGAAGCTTGAATATGAATACTAAGCTTACCATCTGTTGCTGCCTGCTCTGGCTATGGCGAGAGGGAGAGGCTCAGGCGAGCCTCGAGTTCGAGAGGGCTGGCGGCTGGTTGCGAGTTGTGACTTGTTGTTGCTCATGAGAATTGAGATATGACTTCTGAGTGTTAGGGTTTCTAAATTTTAATAGAGTAATACTATACTGGGCCAGGCGTCATTATTCATTACTGGAAGTGAAAGTGTGGAAGGGATTTTTATTATTTAATATACATATGGATATATATATATATATATATATATATATATATATATATATATATATATATATATATATATATATATATATTCTTAACGGATTAACGGATTATCCGTTAAGAAAATTGAATAATCTGTCCCCAAACCGATAAGCCGTTAATAAAAAAATTTAATTCGTTTCCCATTCGTTAAACCGATAACTCTATACCAATAAGCCATCAAGCCACTTTTGCGGTTCGGTTTTAGGTTTCGGTTTAGTTTTGAACACCCCTACTTTAGTTTAGTGATTTCAACATGGATCCCGCATCCAATTTCACATAGCACATAGCCTATTATAATAATAATAATAATAATAATAATAATAATAATAATAATAATAATAATAATAATAATAATAATAATGATAATGATAATAATAATAATAATAATGATAATAATAATAATAATAATAATAATAATAATAATAATAATAATAATAATAATAATAATAATAATAATAATAATAATAATAATAATAATAATAATAATAATAATAATCACATTTTTTAAAAAGACAGAAGTTCATAGCATGGTTTCATTCTTCTAATGACACTTCCCTAGCTAGCGCGTTGCTAGAGATGCGCTACGGAATGTGTCCCTAGCTAAACTACGCTCTTTTGGGAAAATAAATTTAGCGCAAAGTTAAAATCCCCACTAAAAATTAGCTATAAATTTGGCGAGGCAAAATCTGTTGATATCATTTAGCAAGGAATAGTCCCTAGCTGATTCCTAGCTATTTTGTGACTATATTTTAATCGAAAAAATTCGCATGGAAATAGGACTATTCTAGCTTCATCCCTAGCTAAATGCTTATATTAGCTAAGGAACTGAAGTCCCACGCTAAATTCCCATGCTAATGGCATGTTCTCTCAATTTCATAAAATAATAAATACGGCACGGCATCGTCCTTCATGTTTTTACTCTCAATTTCATGATGAAACAATAAATACGGCACGACATCACCCTTCGTGCTTTAACACTCTCCCTTACCAGGTAGCAATGAATATATATAAATGATTAGGGAGATAGAATAAGCAAGAGTAAACCTTACGTAAACAACGATTCCACAATACCAAACCTCAATTTCCAAAAATACTCAATTATCACAAATAATTCATAAATATGTAAAGAACGATCAATTAGGTAATAAACTAGTCTAAGCACGGATATCTGTAACGACCCGACCGGTCGTTTTGAGAACTTAAGTCCCGTTCAGTGGCATAAGGCCCTGAGCAGTTTCATATTATGTGTATTGACTTGCGTGCGTGGTTGAATTCAGTTACCGGATGATTTGGAGTGATTTGAGACACTTAGTCCCTAAAACGGAAGCTTAAGTCTTAGAATTTTGACCGTAGTTGGAACTGTGTGAAGACGACTACGGAATGGAGTTCCGACGGTTCCGTTAGCTCCGTTGGGTGATTTTGGACTTAGGAGCGTGTCCGGGCGGTGAATTTGAAGTTTGTAGCTGATTTAGGCTTGAAATGGTAAAAGTTGAATTTTCGGAGATTTTGACCGGAAGTGGACTTTTTGATATCAGGGCCGGAATGCGATTCCGAGAGTTGAAACAACTCCGTTATGTTATTTGGGTCTTGCCTGCAAAATTTGACGTCATTCCGAGTTGATTTGTTAGTTTTCGACATCGGTTGTAGAAATTTGAAGTTTTAATTTTATTAAATTTGAATCGGAGGGTGATTCGTATTTTTAGCATTGTTTGATGTGATTTGAGGGCTCGACTAAGTTCATATGGTATTTTAGGACTTGTTTGTATGTTTGGTTGAGGTCCTGGGGGCCTCGGGTGTGTTTCAGATGCTTAAAGGATTTAGATTTGGACTTGTGTAGTTGCTGAAGCTTTCAAGCTTCTGGTGTAATCACACATGCGGTGGGGTGGCCGCAAGTGCGGACTCGCACGTGTGGAAGGGAGCTCAGAGATGCGGCCCTGGTTTGGGTAACTAGTAGGCGCAGGTGCGACAAACAGGGCACAAAAGCGGAGTCGCTCTTGCAGAGAAGGGATCGCAGAAGCGGAAGGCGAGCTGGGTGAGGATTCCGCAGAAGCGGACAAGAATCCGCAGGCGCGCACTCGCAGGTGTGGCCTTATGCTCGCAGAAGCAAAACATAAGACTTAAGTCATTTCCGCACCTGCGATGGAATTTCCGCATGTGCGGCATCGCAGGTGCGACTGGAAGCCCGCAGAAGCGGAAGTCGCTGGGCAGAAAAGGGCTAGGTGCGAGGGTTGATTTCATTCTCCAATTTTGGACCTAGAGAGCTCGGATTGAGGCAAAATTTCCAGGGATTTTCAGAGGAAACTTGTGGGTAACGATTCTTAACTCTTTTATGGTTATATCTCATTAATATGTAGTTGAATTCATCATTTAATTAAGGAATTTGGTTGTGAAATTTGGGAAAAAGTTGGAAAGTTCTTCAAATAAATTTTTGAGTTTTGATTCAGATTTTGATATCGGATTTGGATAATTTTGATACGAGTGAACTCGTGGTTGATTGGGTGTTCGTATTTTGTGACTTTTACCCTATTCCGAGACGTGGGCCCGGGTTGACCTTTTAGGCCGAATTTTCGATTCTTTTCTAAAGTTGTAGATTTATTATTTAAATTAGTTTCTCGTAATTTTATTCATGATATGTAATTGTGCTTGGCTAGATTTGAGCCATCCAGAGTCGGATAATTGAGGAAAGGGCATTCTTACTGATTGATTGAGTTTGGTTCGAGGTAAGTATCTTGCCTAACTTTGTGTGGGGGAACTACCCTTTAGGATTTGAGTCTTCTATGCTAATTGTAGTCCGTGTACGCGAGGTGACGAGTACGTGCCCAGACTTATTTGTGGAAAATTGGCCTTTTAGGGATTCTTAGGTCCTTGTATTCATTGAAAATACAGTTGTTCTCGTTATGATTACGTTTCTAAATTTTTTATTTCACTTTTACCTGCTTTAATTGGAATTATTTGCTTCATGATCCACTCTTGTTGTTCATTTGATTCATATGCGCCTTAGCTGCATTTGGTGCACCTCTTTCCTAATTGCCCAACCCTAAAAAATTAGATATCCTATATTTTGGTTGACTTGTCCTTATTTGGAATTATTCGACTTATGTTAGCCTCCTTGTTGTCGAACTGTACATTATGGACCGTTGTTACATAATATTTTCTTTCTTGTTGAGTTGTTCTTATTATGACTAGCATTCTCTATTGTGGCCACTCCTTGTGAATTAATTCTTCTGTTCCTTTGAGTTTTGGAATTTCTGAGTTGATTTATTTATCGTACCATTATATTAGTGTTATTGCTGCTGTTGTACTTGTTTTTCTTGCATATTTACTTTGGGACTACGAGGCGGTACCTCAGGAGATCTCCCTGTCTTGCATATTTACTTTTGGAAATACGAGGTGGTACCTCGGGAGATCCCTCTGTCTTGCATATTTACTTTTGGGACTACAAGGCTGTACCTCGGGAGATCCCCTGTTGAGCATTTACTTTTGGGACTACGAGACGGTATATCAGAAGTGCCCTATGTTGACATCTCTTTGTTATGGGGTTGCACGAGGTTTCTATCGTGCTATTGTTACTGTCGTGCTATTGTTACTATTGAAATTTGCACATGCGGCGTGACAAGGCGGGATATATATATGTGGGTTGCACATGTGGTGAGACAAGGTGGGAATATTATTATGCACGTGTGGAGAGACAAGGCGGGCATTTATTTTAATATTGCACACGTGGCGAGACAAGGTGGGCTATGTCAGGAATTGATTTGTGATGATTTGTGATGGCATGGGGGCATTCTTTTTGTTGATATTTGTGTAGTGGTACACTTACCTCTGTGAGCTTTATCTTGTGAAAGTTGTGAGAAAATATTCTACGTGTTGTACGTTCTTTTCCTTATGCTCACTAGCTGTATGAACTATGTTAGGACACTTGCACAAGCATACACGTAGTTAAGCATTCTTATCGGATAACAGGTTTTCTTGATATTGTTGAGTATAAATGCACACCTTTTCTTACTTGCCTTCTATGTGAGAATGGCTCTATTTGGCACGCGAGTAGTCAGTGCGATTATGAGGTGTAATGAGGCACAGGATGCCAAGTGTTAGGGTTCAGGTATTGAGACCCGTGAGTTGTGATTTGTCCGAGGTTTGGTACCTCGTGGAGTTTGCTGACTAAAACCTGATGTGAAAGCGGTCGTTATTGCTGAGTTATTATTTGTTCTTGTTGTATCTGTGATTTTAGATTTAGGTTGTGTTTACGTTCACCCTTTTTGTGTCATTTTTATGGTATTCCGCTGACACTTGTTGTTATCCTTTCCTATTGAAATTACTGTATTGTTAGTCATATCGCGTAGTCTTTATGTAGATATTACACTCTGCTATTTCTATACTTATACTTTGTTTAGGTCATTTAGTCCAGTAGGTGTCTTGACTATTCCTCGTCACTACTCCACTAAGGTTAGTCTTGATACTTGCTGGGTACTGCTGTGTTGTACTCATACTACACTTCTGCACTTTTTTGTGCATATCCAGGTATTGCGGAGTCAGTTGATCATTAGCTAGTTATGCGGGTTGTTGTTGTGGAGACTCAAGGTAAACCTGCTGCTGCGTTTGCAGGCGTCGGAGTCACCTTCCTATTCTATATCCACACTGTTTTACCTATTTCCAAACAGTTGTATTTATAAATTTGCAGCAAAATTCTGTAGAGCTTATGACTTGTACTACCGGTTTTGAAAATTGTAAATTTTATAGAGATTTCTATTTCAAAAGTTGTTAGATGTTATTTATTATTATTATTATTCAGTGAATGTTAGGCTTACCTAGTCCCTAAGACTAGGTGACATCACGATACCCAATGGAGGAAAATTGGTTCGTGAGAAGTTGGTATCAGAGCTCTAGGTTCATAGGTGCTACGAGTCATAAGTGAGTTTAGTAGAATCTTGCGAATCGGTACGGAGACGTCTGTACTTATCTTCAAGAGGCTATGGAACTATTAGGACATATTCACTTCCTTCATTCCTATCGTTCGAGTTCATTGGTCTCAAAGTTTGAACTTTTATTATTCCATTCTCTCATAGATGGTGATGACACGAGCTGCAGTTGCTGATGACGTTACCCCCGGAGTAAAGGCCGACGAGGAGCACGTGCCGCAGCTAGGACACCTAGAAGAGCAGCAGTTGAGGAGCCGCCAGTAGTTACCCCATACTTCAGGAGACCTTAGCACATTTCCTGAGCATGTTTGGTACGTTGGCTCAGGCGGGGTTGATTCCAATTGCACCAGCTATTTCACAGACCAGGGGAGGATCTCAGACTCCCGCCGCCCACACTCTAGAGCAGCGGGCTCATATTGGTCAGGTTCCAGGTATCATGGTCCCAACTTAGCATGTGGTTAGGGCAGCAACATCTGAGGAAGAACAGCTTAGACTTGAGAGGTACAAGAAGTACCACCCTCATACCTTCAGTGGATTTGCAACAGATGATGCCCAGGGTTTTCTGGAGGAGTGTCACCGCATTCTCCGTACTATGGGTATTGTTGAGACGAGTGGGGTTGCTTTTACTACGTTCCAGCTTAAGGGAGCGGCTTATTAGTGGTGGCAGGCGTATGAGTTGGGTAGCCCGGGCAATGCAGCTTCACTTACTTGGGTTCGAATTTCGGAGATGTTCCTGAGAGAGTTTGTACCTCAGTCCCTTCGAGATGCATGGCATGCGGAGTTTGAGCAGCTGCGCCAGGGCACTATGTCAGTGTCAGAATATGTTGTTAGACTCAGTGATTTGGCCAGACATGCACCTGTTTTGGTCGCTACAGTTAGAGAGCATGTCCGTACATTCACTGAGGTGCTCATGCATGATATTCGGTTCAACATGGCTAGGGAGTTGGAGTCGGATATTTCATTTTAGCAGGTGGTAGGGATTGCTCTCCGAGTGAAGGGCATGTGGGATTAGGAGAGAGAGGACAAGCAGGGTCAAGAGAGAAAGGACAGGGAGGTGAGGAGGCCTCGTAGACTAAAGAGATCTACTGGTCCTTATTTTGGAGGTAGGATACGACATGGTAGAGGTTTTGTGGGTCAGCCAGTTCAGTTTGCACTTCAGGCTTCGCACAGTGTTTTAGGTGCTCAGAGTACCAGTACCGCATACTTCCCATAGCCACGTCAGTAGAGAGGTTGCTTCAAGTGTGGAGATACCAGCCACAGGGTGAGAGATTATCCTAGACTCCGAACATGTGTATCACAGCGGAGTATTCAGGCGAGTAGAGGGCGCCCAAGAGGGGAGGGCCCGGCCCGTTGATGTGTTTCATATAGTAGGCTTGAGGGCCAATCGTTTTGAGAACATAAGTCTCATTCGGTGGCATAAGGCCCTAAGCAGCTTCGTATTATGTGTATTGATTTGCGTGCGTGGTTGAATTCAGTTACCGGATGATTCAGAGTCAAATCGGAAGAAGGATGCGAGTTTTGGAAGCTTAAGTCTTAGGATTTTGATCGTAGTCGGAACTGTGTGAAGACGACTTCAGAATGGAGTTTCGTCGGTTTCGTTAGCTCCGTTGGGTGATTTTGGACTTAGGAGCGTGTCCGGACTGTGGATTTGATGTCTGTAGCTGATTTAGGCTTGAAATGGTGAAAGTCGAATTTTTGGAGATTTTGACCGGAAGTGGACTTTTTGATATCGGGGTCGGAAAGCAATTCCGAGAGTTGGAACAACTCCGTTATGTTATTTGGGACTTGCGTGCAAAATTTGACATCATTCCGGGTTGATTTGATAGGTTTCGGCATCAGTTGTAAAAGTTTGAAGTTTCAAGTTCATTAAGTTTGAATCGGAGGGTGATTCGTGTTTTTAACATTGTTTGATGTGATTTGAGGGGTCGACTAAGTTCGTATGGTGTTTTAGCACTTGTTGGTATAGTTGGTTGAGGTCCCAGGGGCCTCGGGTGAGTTTCGGATGCTTAATGGATTAAGATTTGGACTTATGTAGTTGCTGAAGCTTTCAAGCTTCTAGTGTAATCGCACCTGTGGTGGGGTGGCTGCAGGTAAGGACTCGCACGTGCGGAAGGGAGATCGCAGATGCGGCCCTGGTTTGGGTAACCAGTGGTCGCAAGTGCGACAAATGGGGTGCAGAAGCGTAGCCGCCCCTACGGAGAAGGGATCGCAGAAGCGGAAGGCGAGCTGAGTGAGGATTCCGCAGAAGCGGACAAGAATCCACAGGCACGCACTTGCAGGTGCGGCCTTATGCTCGTAGAAGCGGAACATAGGACTTAAGTCATTTCTGTATCTGCGATGGAATTTCTGCAGGTGCAGCGTCGCAGGTGCGACTGGAAGCCCGCAGAAGCGGAAGTCGTTGGGCAGAAAAGAGCTAAGTACGAGGGTTGATTTCATTCTCCAATTTTGGACATAGAGAGCTCAGATTGAGGCAAAATTTCCAGGGATTTTCAGAGGAAGCTTGTGGGTACCGATTCTTAACTCTTTTATGGTTATATCTCATTAATCTATAGTTGAATTCATCATTTAATTAAGGAATTTGGTTGAGAAATTTGGGAAAAAGTTGGAAAGTTCTTCAAATAAATTTTTGAGTTTTGATTCGGATTTTGATATCGGAGTTGGATAATTTTGGTACGAGTGAACTCGTGGTTGATTGGGTGTTCGTATTTTGTGAATTTTACCCGATTCCGAGACGTGGGCCCGAGTCAACTTTTTGGGCCGAATTTTCGATTCTTTGCTAAAGTCGTAGATTTATTATTTAAATTAGTTTCTCGTAATTTTATTCATGATATGTAATTGTGCTTGGCTAGATTTGAGCCATTCAGGGTCGGATAATCGAGGAAAGGGCATTCTTAGTGATTGATTGAGCTTGGTTCGAGGTAAGTATCTTTCCTAACTTCGTGGAGGGGAACTACTCTTTAGGACCTGAGTCTTCTATGCTAATAGTAGTCCGTGTATGCAAGGTGACGAGTACGTGCCCAGACTTATTTGTGAAAAATTGGCCTTTTAGGTATATTTAGGCCCTTGTATTCATTGAAAATGCAGTTGTTCTCATTATGATTACGTTTCTAAAGTTCCAGCTTTACTTTTACCTGCTTTAATTGTAATTAACGTCTTCATGATCCACTCTTGTTGTTCATTTGATACATATGTGCCTTAACTGAAATTGTTACCTTTCTATTGCCATGATATCCTTTCCCTAACTGCTTATCTTTAATTGAAATTATTACTATCACTTCTGTAAATTGTTCAGCCTTAATTGAGGTTATGGTTACCTTTCTGCTGCTTCTCCTTAGCTAAATTTGTTGTACCTCTTTCCTAATTGCCCAACCCTAAAAGAAGTTAGATATCCTATATTTTGGTTGACTTGTCCTTATTTGGAATTATTCGACTTGTGTTAGCCTCCTTGTTGTCGAACTGTGCATTATGGACAGTTGTTACATAATATTTCCTTTCTTTTTGACATGTTCTTATTATGACTAGCATTCTCTATTTTTGCCACTCCTTGTGAATTAATTCCTCTGTACCTTTGAGTTCTGGAATTTCTGAGTTGATTTATTTGTCGTACCCTTGTATTAGTATTATTGTTGTTGTTGTACTTATTGTTCTTGCATATTTACTTTGGGACTATGAGGCGGTACCTCAGGAGATCCCCTTGTCTTGCATATTTACTTTTGGGACTACGAGGCGATACCTCGGAAGACCCCCTTATGAGCATTTACTTTTGGGACTACGAGACGGTATCTCGGGAGTGCCCTTTGTTGACATCTCTTTGTTATGGGGTTGCACGAGGTTTCTGTCGTGCTATTGTTACTATTGATATTTGCACATGCGGCGTGACAAGGCGGGATATATATATATGGGTTGCGCATGTGGCGAGACAAGGTGAGAACATTATTATGCACGTGTAGCGAGACAAGGCGGGCATTCATTTTACTATTGCACATGTGGCGAGACAAGGTGAGAACATTATTATGCACGTGTGGAGAGACAAGGCAGGCATTTATTTTACTATTGCACATGTGGTGAGACAAGGTGGGCTATGTCAGGGATTGATTTGTGATGATTTGTGATGACCTAGGGGCATTCTTGTTGTTGATATTTGTGTAGTGGTACACTTACCTGTGTCAGCTTTATTTTGTGAAAGTTGTGAGAAAACATTCTACATGCCGTCCGTTCTTTTCCTTATGCTCACTAGGTGTTTGAACTATGTTAGGACACTTGCACAAGCATACACGTAGCTAAGCACTCTTATCGGATAAGAGGTTTTCTTGATATTGTTGAGTATAAATGCACACCCTTGCTTACTTGCCTTCTATGTGAGAATGGCTCTATTTGGCATGCGAGTCGTCAATGCGGTTATGAGGTGTAATGAGGGCACAGGATGCCAAGTGTTAGGGTTCAGGTATTGAGACCCATGAGTTGTGATTTGTCCGAGGTTCGGCACCTCGTGGAGTTTTCTGACTAAAACCTTATGTGAAAGCGGTCGTTGTTGCTGAGTTATTATTTGTTCTTGTTGTATCTATGATTTCGGATTTAGGTTGTATTTAATTTCACCCTTTCTGTGTCATTATTATGGTATTCCACTAACACTTGTTGTTGTCCTTTCCTATTGAAATTACTGTATTGTTAGTCATATCGCATAGTCTTTGTGTAGATATTACACTCTGTTGTTTCTATACTTATACTTTGTTTCAGGTCATTTAGTCCAGTAGGTGTCTTGACTGTTCCTTGTCACTACTCCACTGAGGTTAGTTTTGATACTTGCTGGGTACCGCTGTGTTGTACTCATACTACACTTCTGCACATTTTTGTGCATATCCAGGTATTGCGGAGTCCGTTGATCATTAGCTAGTTATGCGGGTTGTTGTTGTGGAGACTCATGGTAAACCTGCTGCTGCGTTTGCAGGCGTCGGAGTCACCTTCCTATTCTTTATTCACACTGTTTTACCTATTTCCAAACAGTTGTATTTATAAATTTGTAGCAAAATTCTGTAGAGCTTATGACTTGTACTACCGATTTTGGAAATTGTAAATTTTATAGAGATTTCTATTTCAAAAGTTGTTAGATGTTATTTATTATTATTATTATTCAGTGAATGTTAGTCTTACCTAGTCCCTAAGACTAGATGCCATCACGATACCCAAAGGAGGGGATATTGGTTCGTGACAATATCGTAATCAAAGAAGGATATAAATTACAAGAAACAAGTCACACCCGCATGCTTTAACCCAACAACATTGCATAAGTACTCGTCACCTCACATATACGTTGTACCCAAACATTTAAACACGTAGCAAGTAGGCAAACAAGTCCTATTCCCTCAAGTTAAGATTAACCACGACACTTACCTCACTCTGTAGTCAATTCAGAGCTCTACCGGGGCCTTTCCTCTAGAATCCGCCTCCAAACCACTCGTATCTATTCACAATCGGCTCGATAACGTGAAATAATGCAAAGGGAATCAATTACAATACATAAAGATAATATTTTTACACTTTTCCCAAAAAGTTAAAAAAAATAACCACGGGCCCGCTTGGTCAAAACTCGAGGTTCGAACCAAAATCTATTTACCCATTCACCCCCGAGCCCGATTATGTAATTAGTTTTGAAATTCGACCCCAAATTGAGGTCTAAATCCCGAATTTTGAAGAAAAAAAACTCAATTCTTCCTAAATCCCTAGTTTTCTACCATGGAAGACCAAAGATTAAGGCTAGAAACTAAACCTGCTCATGACTCGTGAGATATATGTTACCTAGAGCTCTGATACCAACTTGTCATGACCCGAAATCTCACCCGTCGTGATGGTGCCTATCTCAATACTAGGCAAGCCGATACAATCAATAACCCACAATTTTTTTTAAATACGGAAAACATAATAATTAAGTTTAAGAGAAAATCCCACAAATACTGGATATAAATACACTCCCAAAACCCGGTGTCATTGAGTACATGAGCATCTATATATCACTACTCTGGAAAACATGGTCTATAATAGTCTGAGACCAAATACAATAAACCAAAGATAGGGAATGAGAGACAAGGTCTGCGAAACACGGTAACTACCTTGAAATCTCCGGAAAATCAACTGTGCTAAGGAATCAACACCCACTGTGTCCGGGAACACCTGGATCTGCACACGAAGTGTAGGGTGTAGTATGAGTACAACCAACTCAGTAAGTAACAATACTAAATAAAGAACTGAATATAGTGACGAGCTTCACACCTAAGTCCAAATACAGTAATTTTCAACATAAAAGGATAGGCATGCTCTCAAGTTCAACATTTAAAATTTCACAGTAATTTCATATCAACTTCGACTAAAATAGAAGATAATGTCGTTCAGAAATTTCCAAAACAGTAATATATGACCGCTGAAATGCAGCAATAATGAAATCAATGCATTCTCTCAGAGTAACAGTCACTCAGTCCTCCCATTCACTCCAATCTCACAGTCACTCTTTCCTCACAGTCACTCATTCCTCACAATCACTCAACACTCGGCACTCGTACTCAGTAGGTACCTGCGCTCACTGGGGGTGTGTACAGACTCCGGAGGGGCTCCTTCAGCCCAAGCGCTATAACAAGCCAATCATGGAATAAATCAATAAAACATGTTGTGACTTGCAGTCCGATTCCATAAATATCCTCACAATTAGGCCCTCGGCCTCACTCAGTTATCAACCTCTCTAGTCTCTCGGGCTCTCAGAAATCATGATAAGCATCCAAAAAATAATGATATGATGCATCAATAATGAACAAGAGAGACTGAGATGTAATATGCAAGTAAAATCGTGACTGAGTACAAAATAGTAATTTAACAGATAATTCAACATGTACACGACCTCTGTGAGTCCCAACAGTGTCGACACGTGGTTTAAACATGATTTATAGTTCAGTTTCCCTAATACGTGGAAAAATATACGGGTAGCAACAATTTATTCAACAACACAGATCCATGGAATTGACCAAGTCACAATTCCTACGGTACACACCTACACGCCCGTCACCTAGTATGTGCATCACCTCAAAACCAATCACATAACACATAATCTGGGGTTTCATACCCTCAGGACCAAATTTAGAACTATTACTTACCTCAAATCGTATAATTCTTTATTTTGCGATGCCTTTGCCTCGCGAATCGGCCTCCAAACGCCTCGAATCTAGCCACAAATAATTTGATTCAGTCAATACAAATTATAGGAATTAATTCCATATGAAAATATAAATTTTCCAACAAAAATTCGAAATTGCACTCAAAAATCGTCCGTGGGGCCCACGTCTCGGAACCCGACAAAAGTTATAAAATATGAATGCCCATTCACCCACGAGTCCAACCATACCAAATTTACCAAATTCCGACAAAAACTCGACCTTCAAATCCTCAAATCTTATTTTTAAATCCCTAGGCCCAAATCCTTTAATTTCACCTCAAAAACACGTAATCTAGTCGAAATACTCAATGATAATCCAATAAATACTTCTTATACGGTACCTTATACACTTCCTTCTTCCAACTTCAAGATGTATATCAATAATAAACAACAACAACCTAAAGAACATGTAGGAGAGACGGAATCTTACCTTAATAAACTAGGACCTACCAATTATGCTCCAAACAATCAAGCCATATGCAGCTACGACAAGCTAATCTATGAGAGATGGAGGAATAAATTCTCTATTATGATTTTGCTGCCCACGTTTTGCTTCATCAAAAGATAGAAAATATTTGAAAATAAAATCCCAAAGTTACCTCTCAATCTCTCACGTTTTTGTGCTTTTAAGGCTAGGTGGTGATGCTTGTTAATAATATACATGTTCTGAAAATGAAACTTTGAAGTTTACTAATACTTAGTGGGTTGTGGGGCCCACATGATAATCATTTAATAAGAAAAAGAAGCTTGGCCATGGAGCAGCCACCAAGATATACCTATCCATGGAACATGAGTCATAAAGTGGAGATTTGAGTAGTCCTACGTGGACTCCATAATTGTCCCCTATTTTAGACACTTGTCTTCCACTAATCCCTAATTACATCCTTGCATTTAATTAATTACCCACATAATTAATTTCTAAATCTCATTTCACTTAAATACTAATATAATTCATATACCATACTATCAAGGCCATATGGTATAGTACTAGTCCATAAATATGGGGTATTATAGCTTGGACCGTATTTTATCCCAAAATGTCAAATTTCGATCAACCTCATTTTCTTCAACTCGTTTACCCTCTGACCTTCACGACTCTTACTTATCACTTGTTTTAAATAGCATAATACTTATAACCATCAAAATTCAAACCCGGGTCGTTTACACATAAGTCAACATCAGGTCAACTTTTCCAACTTAAGTTTTCAATTATGAGACTAAATGTCTCAATTCACTCTGAAATCCTTCCGGAGCCGAACCAACTAACTCGGTAAGTCATACAACCACTGTAAAGTATAAATTGAGTAGTAAATGGGAAAACGGGGTTATAATACTCAAAATGACCGGCCGATTCGTTACAGTTTTTCCTTCAAAATCGCCTCTAGGCCGAGCTCTAATGGAGAGTTTATGAAAAATGGAAGAATCTTGTTTTTGGACTGTTTTAAATCACTGGTACCAGGCCTTCTTTGCGTTAACAGAAGGGCTGTAGCGTTCGCGAAGGGCAAACCCCCCTCCACTTCGAGTTCGCGACCAGGTCCCCGTGTTCGCGAAGAACAATCCCTTCCCCTATCCCAAACAACTCTTTGCGATCGGGGGGAATTCTTCGCGATTGCGAAGAAGAATACACCAGAAACCAGCAAAAGCTAAAACCAACATTTTTCCTTAAGTTCAAAGCACATGTAGCCTATCTGAAACTTACTCGAGCCCTCGGGATTCCAAACCAAATATGTACACAAGTCCAAAAATATTATACGAACTCGCTCGCGCGATCAAAACATCAAAATAACACATAGAACTACGAATCAGACACCAAAACGAATGAAATTTTCAATTAAACTTAAGAACTTTCATTTTAACAACTGGACATCCGAATCACGCCAAATCACTTCCGTTTTGCACCAAATTTTCCAAACAAGTCATAAATATCGTAATGGACCTGTACCAAGTTCCGGAACCAAAATCTGGATCCAATATCAACAGAGTCAAACATCAGTCCAATTTATAAATTCTACAAACCTTTAAACTTCAAAATTTCAACAAATTGCGATAATTCAAGCTAGGGACTTTCTAATTCGATTCCGGGCATACGCCCAAGTCCCAAATCACGAGACAGACCCACCGGGACCGTCAAAATATGGATCCGGGTCTGTTTGCTCAAAACGTTGACCGAAGTCAACTCAAATGGATTGTTAAGGCACGAATTCATAATTTAATCAATTTTGCACATAAAAACTTTTCAGAAAAAAGACACGGACTGCGAATGCAAATCGAGAAAGACTAAAAGGAGCTATTTGAGATTTCGAAACACAAAATTAAGGGTTAAAATTCTAGATGACATATCGGGTCATCACAATATGAAGCCAAGTGGAGTACTGAGAAAAAGTAAGAAAATAAAAAATATAGAATGTATTTGAATTTGAGTGTTAAAATGATTTTTCAATTATGACAAAAAATACAATAGAGAATACCGCTCAATTAAAATCTTAATAAAATCAAAATCAAATAATATTAAATAATAAAAGAATTTTAAATAACGAATAAATAAACTTACTCACAAGAAAAATAAAAAAATTATTATAAAGCTATAGAGACAAAATTTATTTGAATTTGAGATGAGAAAGTATCTTCTGAATTATAATGAGAAATTCATGCAAATAATAAAACATAACTAAAACCATAATAGGTAAAGTAAAAAAAAGATATCGAACAATGAATGAGTTTCAAGTAAAAGATTAATAAATTAATAATCAACTTTATCATGAGTTAGAAATCTATATTATCTATGTTATATTAAAGGAGGTAATAGGCAAGGACATTAAATCTAAAGGCAAACTAATAAAAATTCACATGATAGTGCAATCATACTGAGCAACGAATAAAGCAATAACGATAATCGAAAAACAAAAGGAGAAAAAATGGTATAAAATATAAGATTATAAGATTTATTAGAATTTCAAATCAAAAAGCATTTTTGAGTTATTGTCACGACCCAAACATCCCTCTGAAACTTGTCATAACGGCACCTAGTCTCTACGACTAGGTAAGCCTAACAGATTGCGGAAATATCAATAATGGAAGCAAAACTTAACAGCTAACTGCAATAGATACTGAATAACCAATAACAATGCCGCTCGGCATGTACAATTTCCAAAATACTAGACGTACACAGCTTTCCCAAAACCCGGAACATCATGAGTCACAAACTACAGAAAAAAATAGTATCTCTATACTCCAGAGTCTAATAAAAGGAAATACAGGAAGTGTTTAACATGGGGGATAGTAGAAGGGGACTCTGAGGTCTGCAGACGCGGCAAATATACCTTGAAGTCTCCAAAGCTGTCTCGACTCACAGATAATAAGGCTGATAACGAGCACCTGAATCTGCACAGATAACATGTGCAGAAGAGTAGCATGAGTACACCACAATTGGTACCCAGTAAGTGTCAAGCCTAACCTCGATCGAGTAGTGACGAGGTCAGGTCAGGCCCACTGGTATATAATAAATAAAGCAGGGGAATATAACAGTATAATAAGAGACTGGAGTTCAACAAAGGAAAACACAATGAAATAACAGAACAACACGCGGAAATAAACAACAGGCGATCTCCCGAGATACCATCTCGTAGTCCCAAAAGTAAATATGCAGGGAGAACTCCCGAGGTACCGCCTCGTAATCTCAAAAGTAAATATGTAGGGAGAACTCTCGAGGTACCGCCTCGTAATCTCAAAAGTAAATGTGCAGGGAGAACTCCCGAGGTACCGCCTCGTAGTCTAAAAAGTAAATGTGCAAGGAGAACTTCCAAGGTACCGCCTCGTAGTCTCAAAAGTAAATGTGCAGGGAGAACTCCTGGGACACCATCTCGTAGTCCCAAAAGTAAATATGCAGGGGGATCTCCCGGGATACCGTCCCATAGTCCCAAAAGTAAATATGCAGGGGGATCTCCCGGGATACAGTCACGTAGTCCCAAAGTAAATATACAGCGCAGACAATTACAGATGATAGCTACAACAAGAGAACCTACAGTTTAGACTAAGTACAAGTCGAGAAAAGAAGCAGGAATTCACTAAGCATGCTGCAAAGAGTTCAGTTAAGCAATTAAGACACGTAGACATGTTATTCTAGGCTAACAGGGTATCTACACATGCTAGTATACTCAATTAAGGTGAAAACAGGTAATTACTCAGAAAAAATCAGGTTTTGCAACAAATAGCCCATGTACGCACTCGTCACCTCGCGTACACGGCGCTCATATATCAATATCAATACCAAATCCTAAGGGAATTTCCCCCTCACAAAGTTAGGCAAGCCACTTACCTCGAACAAAGCTCAATCAATCAGTAGCAATACTTTTCCCACGAATATCCGACTCTGAATGGCCCAAATCTAGCCAAAATCATTACATACCATAAATATATCTATAAGAAACTAATCTAATCAATGAAATCTAAGCTAAAGCAAGAAATTAGGAAATCGTCCCAAAAAGCCTCCCCGAGCCCACGTCTCGGAATCAGGTAAAAGTCACAAAATATGAACACCCCTTCACTCACGAGTCCAACCATATAAGAATTACTCAAATCCGGCCTCAGATCACCTTTCAAAACTCGTAATTTTAGTTGAAGAACTTCTTCCCATTTTTCCCAATTTTTCAACCCCAAAAGCACGCTACACATCCATAATCAAAACTCTACTAGACACGGCTCATAGACAACCCCTAGGACAGACTTGCTCTGATACCAAGTTTGTCACGACCCAACTGGAGGGTCATGACTAGCACCCGGGCCATACTTGCCGAGCACCAACGTACATTTTATCTAACCTTCCTTATTATCTTTAAGGGCTGACAAGATCAATATAAATAGTAGACATGGATCATGAACATCCAACAATGAAAGATAATGTCATGAACATACATAACATGGGACGACAAGACTGTCAAGAAACTATATATAAGGTACGAGCTATCATGATGCCATGAAAGACTATACAACAAAAATCAGCCGAAAAGGCATTCTAAACCATACATAAGTCGACACCTGTCTATGAGCCTCTAAAAGAACATAAGTGCTACAACATTGCCGGAACAGGGCCCCGACATACCCATAAGGTCTATAACAAAAATGCATACCAAGACCACAGCAAGTCCGGAGAAGGGATCTCGCCAATAACCGCTGAACTGGACAGCCTACTGTGGTGGGGGAGCTACGTCTACCTGTCTATCAGGACCTGCAGCACGACATGCAGCGTCCACAAATAAAAAGGACGTCAGTACGAATAAAGTACTGAGTATGTGAGGCAAGAAAGCATAAGTAAGAACAGTAATGTAAACATGGATAGAGAATATACAACCTGTGACATCTGGGTACCTCTGAGGGCTACTGACATGAAATACATGATACATACATATATATACATAAACTTTTAAAACATACGCCTTTGTGGGCATCACCATCATCATATCGTACCCGGCCATAATAGGCTCGGTAAAACGTACCCGGCCATCATAGGGCTCGGTAGAATCGTACCCGGCCACGTGGAGCTCGGTAAAACCCAACTGATCAGTGGTTGCACAATAGGTGCCATACCCGGCCAACTATAGCGCGGCTCGGTAGAGTAAAATAGATACATATATATGATGCATGCTGGACTCATTGGAATCACATTTTGAACCTTTCGGAGTGACGTAAGGTCAGTATCCTTCGTACACGTTATTAGGATTAACTCTTCATCAAGAAACTTATAAGAATCAGGAACTACCAACAACATTGATAATATAAGAATAAGAGAAGTAACATCAATACCAATCGTTTCATAAGAAGGGCAGCAATGTAAGTACTGCTAGCTTCTAAGAGTAGAGTATCTTTGGGAGCTCGTTCATTACATTATGTACAATCGGAGTCGTGCAAAAGAATGAAGGGGATAGACTCACATACCTTGTATATACTGCCCAACCTCAAGCTATGCAAATATCACGACTCCTTAGTCTACAATAAGACAAATGACACTATCATTATCGTTTAAGCGTCGTAACTATTATGTATCGACCACAACCTATTTTATGATGAAACGGACAGCACCTCCCCTATTTATATGACTTCCCACAAGTCAATACAATCACCAAACAGCCCAAACAACATCATTAATAATCATATTGAGCCTCCAAAACAGTCCACCAACCAACAACATTACTACCAAGCTTTTCGATATATATTTCACAAGTTCTAGCTTCAACGACTTAGCTGCAACTTGGATAATCTTAAATATATATAGAGTAAGAGGTTCCTTACCTTTAAACAGAAAGAAAAACTCCAATTTGACCTTAATTTTCCACGAAATATCCCTTCAATTCTGCCACAAGAACAAGGAAGCGAAACTAGCAATTAATTCGGGTTTTTCGGCACTAGAATTACTTTAGAAG
Organism: Nicotiana tabacum; assembly: GCF_000715075.1. NCBI lineage: Eukaryota > Viridiplantae > Streptophyta > Magnoliopsida > Solanales > Solanaceae > Nicotiana > Nicotiana tabacum. Next base: position 95,131,383 of record NC_134103.1, read on the forward strand.
ACTTGAAATCACCTAGGGTTGATATTAAAAACTTGAAGGTGTATTTACAGGACATAAAACACTTAAAACAACCTCCCACACGAGCTGGAACAACACAAAAATCAGCAACAACAAGAAGAACAAGAAACTTACTAGCGCCACGGGATTCCCGACATTTGATTTGTGTTGTTTGCCCTTTGTTTGGGTCTTGGATCATGAGAGAACCTTGAGAGAGTGTTTTTAGGGTTATAAGGTCTGAATATACTGAAAAATAATGACTTAAAACGGGGTTGAGGTATCTTATATATGTCCATATGTCTTAAACCGCCTTTGTGGGCCCCATAGAGAGCAGCTTGGCGCACTCTCGCGAAAACGCGAATATCTCTCTATTCCGAGATCGTATCAACGAACGGTTTAATGCGTTGGAAACTAGACTCATAGATCTTCAATTTGATAGGTAGATCACCCCATAATTCCAAGCACATTGGGAGAAAAATGCAGTAACATTTGACCTAAAGTTTAAGTAAAATTATAAACCTAAGTTGCGACAACTTTTATCAACTTTTGTTTCATAACTCGCTTGACTTCAAGACTTATGATGCGGATATTATATGATTCAAATACATTAAAACAAGACCTCTTGGGACAGTTAATCACCTCTAGTGTTACCCGAAAATACGGGTTACAACATCCTTGATTCGTTTAACTTCTAATATTTGTTAACCACTCTTATACACCCTTGTATCGTTTAAGACCAATAGGATTAACTTCTTATCATCTCAAAGATAATCTCTTCTTGGATTTACATCGACTAACTTACGACGTGATCTATGGTATGCGAATTTGGGATGTAACAAAAACCTCGTCCAAATCCGAGCTCCCAAACTCAAGTTTTGATAAAAATGGTCAAACCCTCATTTTGAAATGATATAAGTCTGCCCAGTGATTCCTTAATCGCGATCGCGGAAGTAGCCTCGCGATCGCGAAGAACAACTTCTCTGCCCCAGGATTTAACCCTACGCAAACACACAAAACACCAAGCGAACGCGATGTACTATCTCTCAGACTTACTCAATCACGAACGTCCTCACACGTTCGTGATGAGAAAAGCGCGTGGCCCAGCTTTAGCCTCCTTAACTCTATGCGAACGCGACCTTGGCCACGCGTTCGCGAAGCACCACTTCACACCACTACGCGTTCGCATCCATATGCCCGCGAATGTGAAGAACAAAACTTCCTCTGCCCAGCTAAGCCTACACAATCGCGGCCCCTCACTCGCGATCGCGTATAAGGAAACCAGATGCACCAGATCACAGAACTTCAGCCATTTCTCTAAGACCAAAACGCACCCGATAATGATCTGAAACACACCCGAGGCCCCCGGGACCTTAACCAAAGATACAAACAAATCCTAAAACACCATACGAACTTAGTCGAGCCCTCAAATCACATCAAACAATGCTAAAAATATGAATCACCCTTCGATCCAAACTTAATGAACTTGAAATTTCTAATTTCTACAATTGATGCCGAAACCTATCAAACCATGTCCGATTGATCCCAAATTTTGCACACAAGTCATATTCAACCCTACGGACCTACTCCAACTTCCGGAATCGGAATCCGACCCAGATATCAAAATCTCCACTACCGGTCAAAATCTCCAAAAATTCGACTTTTGCCATTTCAAGCCTAAATGAGCTACAGGCCTCCAAAACACAATCCGGACATGCCCCTAAGCCAAAAATAACCCAAAGGAGCTAACGGAACTGACAAAACTCCATTCCGTAGTCGTCTTCACATAGTTCCGACTACTGTAACAAATCCTAAGACGTAAGCTTCCATTTAGGGACTAAGTGCCCCAATTCACTCCAAACCACAACAACAACCTCTCGGTAAGTCACATAAGCAGAAAAAGATACGGAGAAAGCAGTAAATAGGGGATCGGGGCTATAACTCTCAAAACGACCGGCCGAGTCGCTACATCCTCCCCCTCTTAAAATAATTGTCCGTCCTCGAACGAGTATAGAGACATACCTGAAGTGGTGAAAAGATGAGGATAACGGCTGTGCATATCATGCTCGGTCTCCCAAGTCGCCTCCTCGACCGGATGACCCCTCCACTGCACCTTCACAGAAGCAAAGTTCTTTAACCTTAGCTTTCTGATCTGCCTGTCCAAAATAGACACTGGCTCCTCAACATAAGATAGATCCTTGTCCAACTGGACTGAGCTGCAATCCAGCACATGAGCCGGATCACCATGACACTTTCGAAGCATAGAAACGTAGAATACCAGATGAACTCCTGCTAAACTGGGAGGTAAGGCAATCTCATAAGCAACCTCCCCAACTCGCCGCAACACCTCAAGGGACCAATGAACCTTGGGCTCAGCTTGCCCTTCTTCCCAAACCTCATAATGCCTTTCATAGGCCAAACCTGGAGCAAGACCCGCTCTCCAACCATGAATGCAACATCGCAAACTTTCTGGTCCGCATAACTCTTCTGTCTGGACTGGGCTGTGCAAAATCGATCCTGAATCACCTTTGCCTTATCCAGGGCATCCTGAACCAAGTATATACCCAATAATCTATCCTCACCCGGCACGAACCAACCCACTGGAGAACGACACCGCCTACTATACAGAGCCTCATATGGTGCCATCTGGATGCTCGACCGATAACTATTGTTGTAGGCAAACTCTGCAAGTGGCAAGAACTGATCCTAAGAACCTCCAAAATCTATCACACACGCACGGAGAATATCCTCTAATATCTGAATAGTGCACTCGGACTGCCCGTCTGTCTGAGGGTGAAATGTTGTGCTCAACTCCACTCGAGTACCCAATTCATGTTGTACGGCCCTCCAGAACCGTGATGTAAACTGCGTACCCCGGTTAGAGATGATAGATACGGTACGCCATGAAGCCTGATGATCTCGCAGATATAAATTCGAGCCAACTGCTCAGAAGAATAGGTAGTCATCACAGGAAGGAAATGAGCTGACTTGGTCAGTCTATCCACAATCACCCAAACTGCATCAAACTTTTGCCGAGTCTGTGGGAGTCCAACAACGAAATCCATAGTGATCCGCTCCCATTTCTACTCCGGAATCTCTAACTTCTGAAGCAACCCACCTAGCCGCAAATGCTCATACTTAACCTACTGGCAATTTAGACACCGAGCTACATACTCCACTATGTCCTTCTTCATCCCCCTCCACCAGTAATGTGGACTCAAGTCCTGGCACATCTTCGCGGCACCCGGATTAATGGAGTACCGCGAACTGTGAGCCTCCTGGAGAATCAACTCATGCAACCCATCTACAATGGGTACACATAGCCTGCCCTGTATCTTCAATGCACCATCATCTCCAATAGTGACCTCCTTAGCATCACCGTACTAAACCGTGTCCTTAAGGACAAGCAGATGGGGGTCGTCATACTGGCGCTCCCTGATACGATCATAAAGAGAAGACCGAGAGACCACATAAGCCAATACTCGACTCGGCTCAGAAATATCCAATCTCACAAACTGGCTGGCCAAGGCCTGAACATCCAATGCCAATGGCCTCTCTGATGCTGGTAGATATGCTAAATTCCCCAAACTCTCTAACCCACGACTCAAAGCATCGGCCACCACATTGGCCTTCCCCGGATGGTACAAAATGGTGATATCATAATCCTTAAGCAGCTCCAACCACCTCCGCTGACGCAAGTTAAGATCCAGATGCTGCAAACTCCAGTGATCGGTGTAAATCTCATAAGGGACACTGTACAAATAGTGCCGCCAAATTTTCAAGACATGAACAATAGCTGTTAACTCAAGATCGTGGACATGGTAGTTCTTTTCATGCACCTTCAGCTGTCTGGACGCATAGGTAATCACCCTACCGTCCTGCATCAACACCGCGCCGAGACCAATCCGCGACGCATCACAATATACAGTATAAGACCCCAAACCTGTAGGCAATACCAATATTGGGGTTGTAGTCAAAGCTGTCTTGAGCTTTTGAAAGCTCTCCCAACAGTCCTCTGTCCACCTGAACAGAGCACCCTTTTGGGTCAGCATGGTCATAGGTGCTGCAATAGATGTGAATCCCTCTACAAAACGGCGGTAATACACTGCCTAACCAAGAAAACTCTAGATCTCCATAGCTGATGACGGTCTAGGCCAACTCTGCACTGCTTCCACCTTCTTCGGATCCACCTTGATCCCATCACTCGATACTACATGACCCAAGAATGCCACTGAGTCTAGCCAAAACTCACACTTTGAAAATTTTGCATATAACTTCTTCTCTCAAGGTCTTTAGCACAGTCCTCAGGTGCTGCTCATGATCCTCCTGAGTCTGGGAGTACACCAGAATATCATCACTAAACATAATGACGAAAGAGTCAAGATAAGGCCGAAACACACTATGCATCAAGTGCATAAAAGCTGCTGGGGCATTGGTCAGCCCAAAAGACATCACAAGGAACTCATAGTGACCATATCGAGTCCGGAAAGCAGTCTTCGGGATATCTGGCTTCTGAATCTTCAACTGATGATAGCCTGAACGTAAGTCAATCTTGGAAAACATTCTGGCACCCAGTAACTTATCAAATAAGTCATCAATACGAGGCAATAGATACTTGTTCTTCACTGTGACTTTTTCCAGCTGGCGGTAATCAATGCACATACGCATAGAACCATCCTTTTTCTTCACAAATAAGACCGGAGCACCCCAAGGTGACACACTGGGCCGGATGAAGCCCTTATCAAGCAACTCCTGTAACTGCTCCTTCAACTCAGGAGGAGCCATACGATATGGAGGAATAGAGAAGGGCTGAGTGCCCGACAACAAATCAATGCCAAAATCAATATCTCTATCGGGCGGCATGCCCGGAAGATTAGCTGGACATACATCTGTAAAGTCCCTCACTACTGGGACTGACTCAACTGTAGGGGCATCAATACTGACATCTCTCACATAAGCTAGATACGCGTCACACCCCTTCTCAACCATTCGTTGAGCTTTAAGAAATGAAATAACTCTGCTGGGAGTATACTCTAAGGTACCTCTCCACTCTAATTATGGTAGAGCTGCCATAGCCAGCATCACAGTCTTAGTGTGACAATCAAGAATAGCATAATGAGGCGACAACCAGTCCATGCCCAAGATAACATCAAAGTCTACCATACTGAGCAATAATGAATCGACTCTGGTCTCAAAACCACTAAGAGCAATCAAACTCGACCGATACACGCGATCCACAACAAGAGAATCTCCCACAAGAGTAGACATATAAATAGGGGAACTCAAGGAATCCCGAGATACGCCCAAATACGAGGCAAAATAATAGGACACATAGGAATATGTAGACCCTGGATCAAATAAGACCGACGCGTCTCTATGATAGACTGGAACAATACGTGTAATGACAGAGCCAAAAGCAACTGCCTCTATACGATCCGGAAGAGCATAATATCTGGCCTGGCCTCCCCCTCTAGGGCGACCTCGACCTCCCCGACCTCCACCTCGAGTTAGCTGAGTAGGTGGGGCGGTAGCTGGTGCTGGAATCATAGCCTGAGGACCAGGTGGAGCACGCGGTGGCTGAGAAGTCTATGGAGGTGCACCCCTCCTAAGTCTGGGGAAATTACTCACCACATGGTGAGTGTCGCCACACTCAAAACAAGATCTCGGAGGGCATGGCTGTTGTGACTGGCTCAGTCTAGGTCAGTTGGAATAGCCGCTAAAAGCACCCTGTGTAGGAGGTACACTAGACATTGGCGGTGCATAATAAGGATCCTGAGGCCTAGAAGGGGATGGAACACCACTGGCGACTGGAAGAGCTGAATGAACAGGGCGACTCACATAACCCCTACCACGTCGAACTGTAGCTAGGGCACGAGTACCGCTGTAAGTGCCAGACACTCGAGACCTCTTGGCCTCCCTCTCCTCTCTATCCCGGGCAAGCATGCCTTCCAATCTCCTGGCAATACTCACATAACCTGTTGATAAGAAATATCCATCTCCAACTCCCTGGCCATACTGATCCGGATACTGGGGTGGAGTCCCTCAATAAACCAACTAACCCTCTCTCGAACTGTGGCAACCAAGGCCAGTGCATGTCGGGCCAAATCACTGAAACGAGCTGCATACTCTGAACACAGTCATAGCACCCTGGCGTAGCTGCTCAAACTCCACGCGCCATTAGTTCCTGAGTCTCTGAGGGACATACTCTCTCAAAAACATGTCCGGGAATTGAGACCATGTAAGTGAAGCTGCCTCATCCGGACTACTCAACTCATAAGCATGCCACTACTGATAGGTTGTTCCTCTAAGCTTGAAGGTGGTAAAAGAAACCCGCTCGTCTCCGCTGCACCCATAGTACAGAGAATACAATGACACTCCTCTAGAGAACCCTGAGCATCATCTGTAGCCAATCAGCTGAAGGTAGGTGGGTGGTACTTCTTGTACCTCTCAAGTCTGAGCTGCTCCACCTTATAAGCTGCTTCTCTAACCCTCTACTCAGGAGTACGGGCTATGGGAGTCTTTGCCCCTCCCCCGGCCTGAGATATGGCAGGAGCTAGTGGGATCAATCCAGCCTGAGCTAAGGTGCTAAACATGCTCGAGAACTGAGCTAGAGTCTCATAGAGGGCTGGTTCAGCAACAGGTACCTCAGGTGTCTGCCCTCTAGCTGGAGTTACTGGGTTCCTCTATAGCAGCTCGTGCGGGTGCTCTGACTGTACCGCGTGGACGTCTTCAGCCTCTACCTCGGCCTTGGCCCCAGCCCCGGCCTCTCGCGGCTCTAGCAGGGGACGCGGGCGCCTGGTCATCAGATCCTCAGGTACGGGTCCTCACCATCTATGAGAAAGAATAGAATAAAGAAGTTTAGAATTTGATGCTAACAACTTTGCACGACAAGGAATCAAAGAAGTATAATTGTTCCTAATAGTTCCATAGCCTCTCGAAGATAGGTGCAGACATCTCCGTACCGAAACGCAAGACTCTAATAAACTGGCTTGTGACTCAAGATGCCTATGAACCTAGAGCTCTGATACTAACTTTTCACGACCCAAACATCCCTCCGAAACATATCGTGATGGCACCTAGTCTCTACGACTAGGTAAGACTAACAGGTTGCAGAAATATCAATAATGGAAGCAAAACTTAGCAGCTAACTGCAATAGATATTGAAAAACCAATAACAATGCCGCTCGACATGTACAATAACCAAAATACTAGACGTACACAACATTCCCAAAACCTGAAACATCATGAGTCACAAACTATAGAAAGAAAATATTATCTCTATACTCCAGAGTCTAATAAAAGGAAATACAGGAAGTGTTTGATATGGGGAAGAGTAGAAGGGGACTTCGAGGTCTGCGGACGCGGCAGATATACCTTGAAGTCTCCAAAGCTGTCTCAACTCAATGATAATGCGGCTGATAACGAGCACCTGAATCTGTACACAAAACATGTGTAGAAGAGTAGCATGAGTACACCCCAATTGGTACCTAGTAAGTGCTAAGCCTAACCTCGATCGAGTAGTGACGAGGTCAGCTCAGGCCCACTGGTATATAATAAATAAAGCAGGGGAATATAACAGTATAATAAGAGGCTAGAGTTCAACAAAGGAAAACACAATGAAAAAATAGTACAACATGCGGAAATAAACAACAGGGGATCTCCCGAGATACCGTCTAGTATTCCCAAAATTAAATATGCAGGGAGAACTCCCGAGGTACCACCTCGTAGTCTCAAAAGTAAATATGCAGGGAGAACTCCCGAGGTACTGCCTCATAGTCTCAAAAGTAAATATGCAGGGAGAACTCCCGAGGTACCGCCTCGTAGTCTCAAAAGTAAATGTGCAGGGAGAACTCCCG